>NC_079168.1:44283461-44455232 GCF_947568905.1 Ostrea edulis | reverse complement strand
TATGGCTCTAAAGCTCTAAAAAGAGAACTTGCATTCACTTTGTAAAAATCATCACTTTTAATTTACCTCTTCCTATTCATGCATCACTAGCAATTATGTCAACATCTTTTTATGTCTGCCATTTTGGCATCCACAGTCTTCTATGAAATACTCAGTCACCGTTTTTTCGTGGATATTTGATAAATGTTATGCTTGAAAATCAATAAATCGATACATCTTTTTTCTTGGTAAATACTGTTTTTCAAAAATACTATTACAACACACAAAAATATGCAGAGATGGCAGCTCCTAGCATTATATGATACAAAATACCTCTAGTCCAGTCAAGATACATATATGTACCCAGGACAAAATTGCAACAGAAGTCAGTTTTAGTTCATATGAATATACATGATGATAGAAACAAAATATCAAAAACCTAAAGGAATGTACAGGCGGGAAAGTACAGAATATCGTAATTCTATTTCTCACATGCTGAACAAATGCGTGCTTCCATATACACCATTATATCGTATCAACAGTTCACAACAGAGAGCAATGTATGGAGAACTACATTCATAGTGTATGATAAGGAAATATTACACATCATGTTAATCTGTTTTGCCTCAGACTTGAATGATGCTCTGTCATTGGATAAAATGGATCATGTGATTGCTGTCTAAATTTTTTTTAGACAGTGAGTAGCAAAATTGAAACAGCAACATGGTGTCCGGAACACGTTTTAGCAATATAAAAATAAAAGCGAGTAATTTTAATTTGCGAGTGATGCTTCTCACGAAATTAGGCGATAATATAAATTCCTCAAATATATTTAGGGATTTACAGTATTTATAAAGATTACTTTTTCGACAACAAAGTTATGATCATAAATTCACAAATACATGATAAACATGTAATATAGGTGATATACAGAAAATTGATATAATATACAAGTTTATAAATGAAAAGAGGTGGTAGAGAGTATTTCCCCTATTTAAAACAAGGTAACTGTGGTAGTAATAAATACAATGAAGGTGCATATTGTAAGTCCAGGGAATATTCTGCATAGGGTCATTAGTTAGCATTATCACTACAGCTTTTTGTTACTATTTGAAGTTGGTCCTGTGTTTCACATAGAGATTCAAACCCATTTTTTAAAATTCTCAAATATTTGTATAACAATCCTGTAAATCAGATGTGAAAAATTCAGGATTCAAACACAAAATTCAATCACCACAGAATATGGTAAAGCAGTCTAAACATGACAAAAGATTCAATTCATTGAAATTAAGAGAAGATCCAGTTTCTTTCAAACTCTTTGGTTATTGACTGAAAATATGTATTTCAAAGGGAGAGTAACTTCCGATCCCTGAAACCCCCTCCCACCCTGTATCTGCCCTCACATCATTTTGATCCTGAACTAGGACAGATATAAATGAGGTGGTGATGCACACAGCCATACTGACCAGAACCACTTGGAATCTCCCTCTGCTACGTACCCAAACTGGCTATTGAAGCCGAGTAATTTTTTCACTGCTGTTTTGTGGCTTTAGTTATGTCTTACAAGCTGTCAACATTTGTTGATGGTATCCTCCTCTGCCAGGACTGATAATCTCAGCCGAGTGACAGCTGATTACAAGCAGCTGGTCAACTGGGAGATAAATCACATGCAGAACCTATCTAGACATGCATGGTTGATTTCTTCTTATCTATTCATTGAATACAATTTTATCTTTTAATTTCTTATCTTGCCCAATGATCTGGAAGAACACAAAGCTTTTTAAATTAAATTTTCCAATTTGAGATTGTATTCTTCTCCTATTACCCCATGTCACCTTAACCAGTGTATGATGCCACAACCTCTCTGATAGAAACCTAAATGTGACATTCATAGAACCTCACTTAACTGGAAAAAACGAAATCGTAGAATTATCAAATGTAACAACGTTCTAAAACTGTGCTATCCTCAAGATGCCAAATCTAACACAGAAGAAAGAACAGTCTAATGATCTGAAACAAAATGACACAGGAGGAGTCCTCAAGAGAAATTTATAATCTGGTTTCAGTCACGTGACTAAGAACTATGTCATATCAAATCCCTTCAGTGTTAGCAGAATATACATACAATATATATGACTGCCAGACAAAAGAATCAAACCATCAATACTTGGTAAATTTGTAGACTCATATTCATGTATTTCCTACTGACATTTTCTTTCTTATTCTCAGTTTACTTCTAATTACATTTGGTTGGTGAAAGACCAATATATCTGACTTCTTTATTGGTCCCCAAAATCCAACAGACATACTTGATGACCCTCATTAGCATCTTCTTTCCATTATGAGGCTTTGTACACAGTAATTAAAGTGCAACATAAAGTATCTGAACATGCATCAGCACATGCAATTCTCTTTCTGAATCTGATCAGAAAAAGAGAGAGAAAAAAAACCCAGGAATAACGAAACACACAGGAAGAATGAAGAGACAAAACATTGTGCTATCATGGGTTAATGATCTAGTTAAGTAAACTTGTTGGAGGGTTTATCTCTTCCAAAAAAGATTTGATTTTCTGATTGGTACATGTCAAATTGGGGCTTGGTGGTTGAGTAAATATAGGTCCCATGCAGTGAATGTCATTTTTATGCTGTTTGAGAATCTGGCAATGCAGGCTCCAAGTTCCAGAACAAATTTCACATTTATAAGGTTCAAAGGAGAAATTCTGAACAAAAAATTGATGAAGGCAGTTTAAATGTCAAAGATGCAAGGCAAACAACACTTTCTTCCTTTTTTACTTACCAACACCTCCTGCACACCAAGTCAAAGAAAATAGCATAAAATATTAGCCACTTAGAGTGTAACCTCATCAGAAGTCATATAATGAGATAAAACTTTGAAGCCATAGAAGAATTTGTTTTTATGAATCAGGTATGAAAAATTTTCTTCTGAGGATATTTCAATATATATCCAAACGATTCTTGAGAGAGCCCCCATCCCATCATCCTCTTGTCATCTGCCGCCCTTTCTACCCATTTAATGCTATCTTATCCTCCCCCTGATGTGCTACAACCTGCTGATTAAAGTCTTTTATGTGGATGATTGTTTTAATGATGTTGATAAGTAGCATAATTTGTTATATCTAATATGACTTCATCCTACTCAATGTGATGAGATCAGTCTAATTACATAAACTTTGTTGTACATTGCTTCGTTGCTTTTCATCATCTTTTTTTGATGTTAGAGAGAAATGGTGCACTTCATAACTAAGGATGTAAAGCACTCTGCAATTCCACATTGAAAATAAAATCTAACCCCTATATGTCCTAGCCAAAACAACATCTGTCCAAAAATTAGCTCCGTTAGGATTATTCAATCTCAGAATAATCCAAGTACCTAAATATAATTTGCTCAAACCTACATGCACCACATTTCAGTGTTACTTGGTTCATCCAGTTAAAAAAACATTTGTATCTCATTAATTGGCATTATTGTGAAGATATTTTTTAGACATTTTTTATCATAAAAATGATAAAGAAGCTCATAAAAAGGAAACCTGCTTGACCTGTAGGCTGTGCCACACATGATTTAGTTCGGATGAGGTCTGGAATATTACCCATATTATCAATGTATGGAACTCCTCACCTCACACTGATAGTCTGTTCAGTTTTGTAGCTATACAGATACTTGTAGGTTTATTTGCAGGACATGTTCTGTACCAAGATAGATACAATGTTTTTATTTCTTGTTTTATTCTGGGGGGTTTTCTTTTGCTTTCGTAAATGAGAGAGATTTGGTGCACAAGAAAATGTAGAGTTCAATCTGCACGTCTTGGTTAAAAAATTAAGTAAGGGAAGCACATAAAACTGTCACATCTCTGAATATAACGATGCTTTCTTAAAGTATTGATCCCTTCCCTTACCCATGATACACCTAGACAAGACTCCCAATATCTCTATCTACCTAATGTGTATTATACCTTATTCAATAAATTCATTCATCTTTCAAACTTTGTTGTAATATACTTACACAGAATATATGAAAAAAAAGAAGAAGAAAATTAGTACTCACTTTCATAGTGAGCGAGATCAGACCGCCATCGCCACAAAAGATTAGAAAACTTTGAGAGCACGGCAGCTGTACCTTTCAGTTGAAAAAAATTCATAGTTTGAATGGCATGAAGGGCGGGGCCACTGTCCAGGTTCAGATCAATATCCGTGGCGATACGTGGGGTCAGCTCCATGTCCTTGTTGAAGTTTTGATCTGCTGTTGAAACTCGGCTGATAAGACCACTGGACACCTACAAAATAATCAAAGTATGTTAAAAATCAAATCAAACAAGAGGTACTGTGAGCAATGCTCACTAAGAATACCCCCCGCTTACCCCAATCTCCCATAGGGTGTTGTTAATAGGTATAAATTACCTCTTTCCTGAGTGTAAAAATATGGTATGCCTTTGTAGAAGAAAATGGAAGATATAGTCCGAACACAAGTCCATGGTATAAACCTATAATTTTGACTTTGAGATCAAAGGTCAAGGTAAAAAAGAGGTCATAAATGTACATGACACATAGTCTCATGGTGATACACCCATGTCTTATAATATGACTATGTCAAAACCCTATAATCAATTTTGACCTTGAGGTCAAAGTTCAGTCATATAGAGGTCATGAAGGTACCCGACACATCGTCTCATGGTATGCCTATGTCAAAGAACAAAGAAGTCATGGCCCTGACACGAATCCATTGTAAAAACCTTTAATTTTGACCTTGAGGTCAAGGTCATATGGAGGTCATGAAGGTACATGACACATTATCTCATGGTGATACACTCATGTGTCAAGTATGGTATGCCTATGTCAAAGAACAAAGAAGTTATGGCCCGGACATGAATCCATTGTAAAAAAAACCTTTAATTTTGACCCTGAGGTCAAGGGTCAAGGTCATAAAGGTACTCGACACATCATCTCATGGTGATCCACCTGTGTGTCAAATATAGTATGCCTAAGTCAAAGAACAAAGAAGTTATGGCTCGGACACGAATCTGCACAGACAAACAGAGTGATTCCTATATACCCCCCTGAACTTCGTTCAGGGGGTATAACTACTGGTACTATATACTTAAAGACTAACAAGAGGCCAATGGGTCATATTGCTCATCTGAGCAGTTACATTTCCCCATGTATAGTAAAACAACCCCAAAGTCATGATGAAAAGGTGAAGATATAACGAACAGGGATCAATCTCAAAAACTCCTATAAGGAATACAAAATTAAGTTAGGCAAGCACGAACCCCTGGACATATCAGAGGTGGGATCAGGTGTCTAGGAGGAGTAAGCATCCCCTGTGAACAAGAAGATTTGCAAAATATTTTCAAATATATTCCTGTGTAAATGCTTAACCCAAAATGTCATAAAAAAATCATACATTATTGAGAAACATCACATATGTCTTTAATACGCAACTTCCGAGTTGCCCAATTGTTCTTTCCCTTTGTGGAACTCTTACGCACACTGAGATGCGAAACATACTATCGTCTACACGCGGTGGGTACAAATGCTTATCGCTGCCTTCATATATTGCGTAAAGGCCAAATATCGGACATCATGCAACCACCCAAACTGCAGGGACACACAATATTAGTAAGTTTATCAATATTTGATAATAAAATAGCTCAAACAAAAATCGATAATCACAATTTTTCTTTGATTAAAATATCACTTGTGCAGAGGAGGAAATAAAAAATAATTTCATATTTAATTTAATGGCCTAATTCAAACAAATATTGTTCTTGATATGGTCAGTTACATGTATACCAATGGCTGACATAAATAAAAATTTACACTTTCATTACTTTTATCCGTATTTACATAGCTAGCCTATAGTATATGTATTCATCTTGTACCCACCCAAGCGTTCAACAGAACACTGAACGTACTTCCATCACAGAAGAGCTGATATCTCGGAAGTTGCGTATTGGAATAGCTCACAGGAAGCTTCAGCTCAGGTAAGCTAAATCAGTACAAACTCTCTGTTCAGCAGATGATAACAATGCACTCTACTGATACTAGTCTAGAATACCTAGTGCATGTGTAGTGAAGAGACTGGACCTCAAACCAGTATGAAAACAAAAACCATTGGGCATTTCATTTTAAGAACTTCAAATTCGTTTTTATTTTTTGTACCATGATGTTTGGATTAAAAAATTCTTGATTAAGAAATTACTGAACCATTTTGGGTACAGATCATTTTAAACTATGTATAATCATTTGCTGATTTCAATTCAAGCAATCAAAATTTATTCGATGATGATATACCTTATAGAGAAGAAACCACTGAGACTAGGGCTGATCTTTTACATCAAATACCAGTGTTACATGTAGTATCTACATATATGATGCTAAACACCTTAAGAACTTCTGAGCATGATTTATGGTCAGTCTCTGTCTGCCTCAGGTCAGTCAAGATGGGTGTAATATCAACAGATTCATCAGCTATTTTTCTTATCTGTCATCCACTGACAGGATATTAGATAGACCAACATATTATAAAGAGAAAGAGAGAGAGAGAGAGAGAGAGAGAGAACACAAATACTCATTCAATTTGATGAAATTTCAAAAGTCATGAGTCGTGCTCTTAATGTAGAATATATATATATATATATTGCAAAATTGCACTTTATCACACCTGATTATTATACTACAGATCAGCATATTTTCGTCTGATATCATGCCTGGGAAAATTCTTCTACTACAAATTTACAGCCCCTTCATTACTTTCTTATTTATTAATAGATAAAAGACCTTCAATATCTGTAAGAGAAAACAGCCATCTCTCAAAAGACATAGGAATCCATCCTGAAAATATCCTCTGAATTTTTGTATTACATCAAATGAACTCTTAATATGTAGCGGAATTTCTTGCCAAAAAAGTGATGAAAAGCAAACATATCCATCTTTCATCTCTGTAAATATCGATTTTAATTACTATTTTTCTGTAAATCACAGCATCTTATCCAACTTGTCTACACTGCAACTGCCTTATAGATACAGGCATTAAACTATGAAAATTTATCTATTATGCAGGAAAAATTCTACTCATAAATGCCACAGAAACATCCATAATTCATGAGATGGAGTGAGAGAGAGAGATAATGGTTACAGAAACTAACTGCTGGTTAGATAAAAAAAAATTATCAATCCCTGATTTTCAAATCTTTTTCAATGACCCATCTCTAATCACCTCCAATCAATGAAATCTGTAACAATATCAAGCTTGTGGTAAATGGTGTGGAAACCAACCACTATAAATGACCTCAAGCATAGTAATGATCTTGATTAGTGTGGGGGGTCATGGGAAGTCTTTGTTTACAGAGACAACTTCAATGGAGACTGAGAGGAACCTATTCTAATGAGCTAGAGTAATTAATGCATGCTCATTCATGACTGATGGATTCACTTAATGAAAGTTTTCCTCTGTATCACAAAAGCAAACCCCCCAAAAATTTCCAATTCTGTTGCAGTCCACAAGGATCGAGTTTCTGCAATGAAAATTCAGTCTTTGTAGGATGTGTTACAGCTTAGGCAGTGTGTAATGAATAAAGAATCAAATAACTAATTGTATGAACAAACATTAGTCTAACTGATGCTGTTCTCAAATTCCATACTTTTAGAATTAATACTTCACTTTTATGCCTGTCAACCATTTTTCATATGATCACCACATCTTGTATGACGTGATCATGATAGACAGTAGAATTGAATACAGGATTACCATATTTAACTCATCTGTGTTTTGAATTGTAATTCTTTTGTTCAAGAAAAAACTAATAATTTTCTGTTGGATATTTTGGCTTGAGTGTGAAATATGACAATCAAGAGGGGCATATTATTTGAACACTAATAGAACTCTGGAGCCTCTAATTCCCGGGGGGAGCATGCCATATCTAGAAAATGCAGCTCTATTACAAGAAATCTTTCCTCTGTGAAAGCTATCACTGTAAATATACAACACAGGTGAGAAGTGACTTCTCCTGCATCAATGATAAATCAGAATGGCCAACACAGTAACATCAACACTTTGTATTTCATCTGGGCAATGATAATAACTAATAACTCATTGTGATAGAATAGTGATCTTATTTGTACTTTTTTTTCCTATCAGTTATTCAAACCTATTTTCTCAATGACATGAAATACAATAGAATTCACAAGCCTCCCTATTTGTACCTGCAATGATGAAACAGTTCAGTGAAGGAGATGCATGTACCATGTTTCAAGTTTGCACTGCCAGTTACATGTAATTGCCACTTTTTTTTCAACATTACCACATACATTAGTTACAGGAGCTGTTTCTAACACAGTCCACTGTGACAATTGTGTCATTTTCTTTGCAACACAAATAATCATGACAGAAGTCAAAGTAAAAATAATTACCAATACAGACCCCCCCCCCCTTTCAAGAAAATTGATGGGCACATTAAAGAACAAGCATTTGATTCCTGTAAATTTAGATCATTTGTACTGTGAAATTGCTTTAATCATATCCATATTATTGGAAGAATTCCTACTTTGATTGTAACCTCAGGTGGCATTGTTTTGCAGTAATAAAAGGACATCTATCCTTTCTTCACATCAAAAATATCCATAATCTAGGCATTGATGACTACATGAAAAAAGACGATTAAGAAACCCTCAGAGAATCTACTCAAGACATTCCTAGCACAAGGAAGCAATGCTAGTTGATGGGTCCATGGTTTGATATCAAGACAATTCATCCAGATTTCTGACATAATTGTGAAGGTTTCCAAAGTCAATTTGCCCTAATGCAAGATCTGTAAATTTATGTGGAAACATTGACAGAGCAATGCTCCTTTGAATTCCCATTTATCAAGATCAAACTTTTGACCCTTATCAAGAACTTATGGTCATAGGTCATTTCAGGCATTAGTGTCACGTCAACAGCATGAAACAGAAGATGTTATGAAAGGGTGGGAAGGGGGACAGTTATGGTTAGGATCTACATGAATGTCTGATTCCTTCAAAACATTTACTTCTGTATGCAATTGTTTGAAATATTTAAATATCGAAGTATAGCTGAGGGTTAATGTTACTAAAAGTCATCTATATTTTCAAAACATCAAATGATTAACTGATTTAGCCTTATTTGGAACACCTCCTATCATTAATAAATGGATACCTAAATCTATGAGATATCAAAAATAACATATGCAGTTCACAAGAGTACTAGAAACAGCATATAATAAGGGTGGTTTTTATTAAAGTGATTGTCTTCTATGACAGTGATTAGCAAACTTGGCAAAATGCCATGAGTTGTAGAACTTCCTTAAGGTAGTGTCAGTCATATTTCCTCAAAAACTGACCAAATCCAACAACTTTCAAAAAATTCAAGGAAATCAAAATCTTGCCACATGCACATCTTCAATACTAATACAAACACCCTGCAAAATAAGAAAGTCCTCACTTGAAAACTTTGGGAGGAGTTAGATGGATTAATACCTCCCATATAACATTAAATTTCAAATAAAGGGGCAAAACTCTTGTAAGAGAGGTAGAAATGGATCAAAATTGCAGCATGACCCACAAAGAAGCTACATAGCAAGTTTCAACTTAATACAAACAGACAACCCCAACCGGACGGATGAACATCACTATACCATAATACCTCTGCCCCGTCTAAAGATGGACAGATAAAAGTTATGTAATCAAATACTTGTAATAATTGAATATCTGATTATTCTAATCATATAAAAATAGAATGAATGGATAGCTCAGGTAGTATAAAGGGATAAGCAAGTAGAATGTCGTTTAAAACTTCAGTTCTATGGGGTATGTATACACATGACATGATGATTAAAGAGCACTGGGTGTTCCAGTTCATCCTGTACCAAAACATGCTGTTACCACAGATTCATTGGAGAAGGCTAAACTCTGACAGGGAGAAGTATCACAAAGATAGAGTTTCAGGGGCTTTATAAAACTTTTAAATGCTGGTCCACAAAAATTCCAAAGGTCTAAGTAAATAGACTGTCAAGTCATTTGTCATCAGTACAAGGTACATTTATATATACACAGTTATGTATAATATGGTAAATGTGCCCACTTTTATACATGTGTCATGTGAACAAACTTCCAAACCACTTTATTTGGTAAAAATACTTTTATACTAGTTTCAGGCCTCAAAACAGTCAGTGTGAGTTGTGGAAACATTGATCCCATCTAAGAAGAATTCTGCAGTTAATTCTGAAAGTTCAGCTATCTTTTTTTTTTCTGTGAGAGGGTGATTGGAGCAGATTTATTACACATCGATCACGGGCAGGAGCTGGTGATATGTAAATATCTACTAACAGCAGAGATTAATTCTTTAAAAAATCAGCAATGTATCAGCCACAGGAAACAGCATCCAGATTAATTTCTTTCCTTTCCTCATCTGGACATCTTTAATCTTCTAAAGGAAATTCGTTGTATAACACCTTACAAATAAACAGACAATCCCCCCTTCCTAGAGTCTCGCTGTACATGACTACCACGTTTTTTTCTTCTTTTTTTTTCCAAGGCAGACCTCCCACATCTTATTCCATGATTTAAGTTTTGTTGGGGAGAAATATCTCTTGAACTCTGAACACTGTGATGTAATTAGAACAGAAGGGAATGATCAGAGTACTATCATGACACTAGTCAACAGTAAATCTGTCCAACACTGTGCAACTTCTCTCATCCACATGCTGACTATGAAACAAAATTTGAAGAAGGTTCAGAATTCAAACAAGTTAACATATATCCAAATTTTACTCCCCTTCCTCATGAAACATCCATTGTGCCAAATACAGTTGCAGTACTCTTAACAGCAGAATCTCAATACAGTGCTCTCTTTCCTCCGATGTTGTCAAACTGTCAAAACGGTTCGTCTCATATTTTGTTACAATTTGGATGTAGGCAAGATTAGATAATGAACAATGTAATAGATGTTCAATTACATTTGGCTGTTGTAATCATGGTTATCATCACTCTATATGCTTCATAACTAATGATCCCTATCCTGTACCTGCCTGTGTAAGAATGTGATATTAAACAGATATCTACTTTTCCTCCAGCAATTTCTGTGTCATTGTAACATTTACAACGACAGCAGTCTGCAGTTAGACAATGGATAAAACAAATTAGTTATGATTCATAATAGACAAAAAACTGGTTTGTTCACAGTAAATGTGTTTGTGCCTATCCACATCACAGGCAGCAGATATGCCCTGAATGCAGTTAGAAATAATAATTAATGGACATAAATTGGTAAAAGATGAGATATTACTGGATCTCTGACATGTCCCCTGCACATCAAAGTGTTTCCAATTATTGATTGAGTTTTATGTTTGTTTTTGTCTGATTGAGAACCACTTTAACTCCCTGCTGATTTTTATCTTAACGATTGATTTTCACTTTAATTATCATAAAACAGAATAATTCAATAAGAACTCCATTGATTTACTTTAATTTGCTACTACTCTCAGAGACCACTAACTAGGATTATGTAGATGCTATAAGCAGTTAACAATTAACATTTACATGCTTCACAGAAACTAATTCGCATGGATTAAAGGAGTTATAAAATGATAAATAATTATAAGAATTTAGATGAAGATGTCTACTGAATATACAACCTAATGTATGTTGTTGGAAATTTTAATTGTTTCTCACTACTACAATGGTTACAGAACAACATTCCCATCAATAAGCAAGGAAATCATTAACCAACCACTAATGAAGGTTTAATCTTTAACAAAATGATCAGCATTTGAACATGTTGAAGTTGACAAATGGTGACTTCAGTATCACTTCTCTAATAAATGAAAATCAATTTTCAGGGTAATTGTTAAATTAATAATTAACTTGAATCCTGATTTATCACTTATTGAATTTCTTATCAGAGTGAACATATGGGCAACATACTCTCTGGTTTAGAAATAGGAATTCCTTTATGTCAACAAGTATTTGAGAAAAATATATGCCACTGGAGAATCAATTCTGGTAGGTATGAGCTGCAGAACTTGTAGCTCGCGGAGAAAAACCGATGTGATAGACAAGAGAGCTACAGATCCACCAATTATAAAAGCCTTCAATTTACAGCACAACATTTTCTCTGCACAATTCAGGTGCTATATCTCCTTATTCTTACATCACTGCCTTAAAAATTTAACATCAAGGACTTTCTAACACATTTCCCCACTACATTTGTGTTAAGACATACCTTAAAACATTTATCAAAGTCCCTTTCTAACTGAAAACTCACAGCTTCGATAATGTTTGCCTGTTTATGTAGCAATTTTAGGTTGCCATTCAATTTGAACACCATTGATTATTGTATTTAATCATGTTTCCAATACTGTAGCTCTTTGGTCTTTGTGTTTTCTTTAACAAAAGAAATACATGTAGTTCTATGCTCTAACACAAGCAATCAATATAAGATATCAGAGAACATACAGCTCCTCTTCATACAAAATAAGTTTTTGCATGGTGAAAATTATTCTGTGAATTTTATGAGAACCTTGAATTTAATACAATATTCAAACATCTTTTTAACAATTACTTTTTTAACCTAACTGGGATAATTTCATCTGAAATATTTAACTGAAAAAATACCTGTGGAAAAATTGCTAACATGGACATTTTGTTGTATTGTCATAGTATTGAGAAATATGGATATTAGTACCAGGGTTCGAATTGACTGGCAACCTAACAAGGCTACTTGAAGAGGACTTTCTTGAAGCTGTGAGTTTTCAGTTTAAATGGGACTTTTGGTATATCTTGACACAAGTATAGTGGACATCTTTTAACGGAATTCTTTGATGTTAAAATGTTGATGTGCACTGTAAATAAAGGGTCTTTATAACAGGAGGATCTGGAGGTAGCTCTTTGGTCTATCTTAATGCTCTTCTCAGAGAGCTACAGTTCTACAGCTAAGTCTCTGTTGCTAATCATGCATACCTGTAAAAATGAGGCAGGGTCACTTTCTTTCAGGACTTCAATGGAGAAGTGCAGAAGTCCTGTGGTGCGTTGCAGCAGTGCTGTGCATTGTGATGCCTGTTCCTTCAGCATACTGATTTTGAGATCGCGTTCCTCAGCAACATGGACCAATAGTTCCTGCTTTCTTTTCTTGATGGCTTCAATCAGGGCATCACATTGGGCTGCCACTGTGGCCTCAAAGTCTAAACAGTTTCCCTTGATAAAAATGTACATACATATCAAAACTGTTGTGATAAAGATCATTTTCATTGCAATTTATAAATCTCTCAATTTTTAGTGCATCCATGAATTTAATGGAACACACAGTTAAAGCTACGCACCAATTTATTGCATAAAATCTTATATGAAAAATATTTTCTGTATCAGAACTTTTGTCATTAAAGAAAAAGCTTTTATTTTTTTTCATTTGTGTAAAAGAAAGTCTTTAAGATTTTCTCTCTTTTATACATCTACACTTTAAACTGTGTGTTAATTCCAATGATGTAATATCATAAATCCTATCTGGACATGAAAGGCATGAATACAATATTATCCAGTACCCGTAATTTCCCTCTGCGGGATAGGTATCAGTTTATATGTATGGAGAGGAAACTTAATATGCTTCATGTAATCGTGTGCAACCTTCATACTATTACCAGGACACAAATATTCTTTCTACCTGGCCTTTCCTTTTCAGAAGACTGAAAATAAATGGAGCTTATTGAGTGATCACCCCCATCAATAACTCTTCCCCAGAAGTCATCACCCTCCTAACGACTCACCAGCCCCCTTAATGAGAACAGGTAGTCATTACTGATGGGTGGGCAAAATAAATTGACGAGGGGAGCAAAATAAACCACCTATACTGATTCCCACATCTTGAAAAATAAAAAAAAATCTCAGGTCTACTTCATTCATTTGTTTGTTATAAATCAATGATCAAGATGAAGCACTGTTAGCCCATTCTCTGAGAGATGTGAATGAGATGCATAAAACAAGCATCAACTCTGCAGTCATGATAAATTTCACTTTTGTTACAAAGTGCATAAATAATTCAGGATCTCTAAAGCTGGTCCAATTCCTACATGATGCTTGCTTCCTAAAAAATCTGACAAGGAATATTGCTGTAGTACTCCATATTTCATTCATGGAATTATGAATGATTGTTATTGTAAAATGACAGAGAGTTACCACTGAGCATCACCATGGGACCACTAAAGTACAGATGAATAATACAGGAAGAAGGGAATGGACGAAAACTGGGATTATAATAAAAGAAGGCTTTACTCTTTCCATTCATTGTTCCTACCCAATGAGCCAATATACCATTGTGAATGACCCTTAATCAGAGAAGTAATGCCTTTGAGTCATGTCAACTAATTTCACAGAATCTTCTTCCATGCAGACACAAAATGACTTCTAGACATCACATCACAAGAACATGAATTCGTGAGTGGAATATTGATCAAAAGCTTTGACATGTATATCAACAATATAAAAATAAAAGTGAATAATTTTATTTAACGAGTGGTGCTTTTTGCTAAATTACGCGATAATAAATTCTTCACATATATTTAGGGATTTACAGTATTAATCTTAGTGAGTCTCCCATAGGATAAAGTGTGAATTCATTGTTTGAAAACTTTCCATTTTTCTCTTCCTATCTTTTGGATTCCACTGGATGAAAAAGAAATCAAGGCAAAAAGCAGAAAAAAAAATTTCCATGACTCGAGAATTATAAATGTCACCAGATCTCATTTTTATTCTACAAATTAATTAGCTGGCAGAAGAAGTGACTGGAGAATCTGGAGGGTGCCATGATGTAAAAGATAATGACACTTCCAGCAGCTATGTGCATTGTTGTAATGGCTGTGAACAAGTCAGAGCTACACACAAAAAAAAGCAAACAAAGACATCACAATGACAGCAGAGGACCAGTTACACCCAGTAAAACAGAGCCATGTCCATAAAGAAGATGTGTATTATGGCAGTATCCTGGATGTGGATGAATAGAGAGTTCCAGGTGTGTGACAATGATACCGTGACAACTCCTTACACAAAGGACTTCATTTAGTAGCAACCCAAGAAAAATCAAAGTACTGAAACGAGGTGATGTTCCTAAAATGATTGATACCCTTTTCCATTGTTGAAATGTGAGGATGATAACAAGTTTCCAAAAGGTCTACAATAACATACACATCTGAGGGATTCTAGCCTTCATGAAAAAACATCCATAATCCTAATAACTGTAATTTTGTATTGAATTGTTATAAAAATGGTAAAAAAGCAACAACAAAAAACAAACAAACAACAACAACAAAAAATCAGCACTAGTGATAAAAAATAACTTTTCTTTGATTATTTGTAACATGATAAGGCGGTGTTACAGCAACTGTATAGTGACTATAGGAAACAGGACAAACTATGCACATAAATTTATACTGAAATTGATGATCCTGAATCATTTATTCTCTCTCCATTCATTCATTAATTAAGATGGGTGTTAGATCCTAGAACCTTCTGATAAGCAAATAGATTTATTGCAGGGTGCATAAGGATGGTACACACATGTATCCTGTTTGAGCATGAAAAAAGTGTTTCAGATTATGACTAACTGTCACTTAATGTTGCTTTTATTGAAGTTCTCTATGCTCCATGAATATGGCTTTAATTGACTTTTTATAACATTTGTCTATTAATTCCTGCTGATGGGACTTACATGGACTTTCTCTGTCATGGACTTTAAACTCTGGATGAACTCTGTACCCACTTTGGCTTTCTCTGACAAAGACTGCAGTATCTGGGAGAGGTCTAGCTGCAAAAATCAAAGAAAAGACATCTGATGTGTATTCATAAATGTACCCAACATAAACATTGTATACACAAGAGTTTTTTTTCTTCAGTCAAATTATATGAGGGATTTATTTAGAATGAGTACAGTTGATTGAGGCTGCAGACTAACTATCAAAAGATAATCACACCTCTTCATGGCTACTGATTGTCTGTCATAACTAATTAAGATTGCCTACTGATTAGTGACTGGTCAGTTATTTCAGAAAGCTATGCTAGTCAGCAGTCTGGCGCCATAAAACCAGTGGAATCTCCGTTGCAGACACTTCAGCGATGTAGTAATTCATCACAGCTTGTCACACTAACACTCATTGTGCTCAAGACTTCATAAACCATTAATTTGCATTAATTACCAAAAAGATTTTGAGGATGCTACAATTTTCTGGTTTGTAGAGCAAAATATCTTTTCTGAAAATAGATAGTGCTGAATATATAAAGGGGGATGCAGTGAGAAAAGGGATGTTAGAGTTCTTTCTGCAACATCAATCATCTACGAGTTTCCCCTCTATCCAGGGGTTTGTGTAAAACAGAAGGTTTCTGTCAGAACCTCTAACAAATTACCTCCTATCCTTTGAAGCTCAAGTATAAACAATGTTCAGTCATATGTAATGTGTAAATTTATTTTCAATTAAATAGGTGCTGGTTGCATAATGCAAAAAGACATCTTGCAAAGCACTTTTGTCATCATATCTTCTGTTCTTAGCTGCATTTCTGGACAATAGTCTTTATTTACAAACTTGGCTGCATTTACATAGATAAAAAGAAATTGAATGTGGCATCTCTTTTATGAATAATATTCAGAAAATGATATGGAAATAAATCTGCTGTCAAAACATCCAAAATGAGAGCAATCACTTCTAAATGAGTTGAAAAAAGTCAAGTTATCTTATCTGTCAAATTCCTATTTCAACAATCTCTTAGGGTATGTTTTTGTAATTTGATTACTTTTCCAATAATTAATAACGTCACTCATGGTATCAGTGCATTAAAAGCCACCCCTGCCCCTTTTAATACACCAAAAACTATTTTCAAACTAGAATTCCACAGCAAATATATATATATATCTCTCTCTGTGTGTATATATATTCAACAAAAGTGATTCAATAAATACCATATAATACACATGGAACTAGTAAATTCTTTCTTTCTTTTTTTTTTGGTATACACAATTTTTACTAAAATCTATGGCAGGCATGCTAAGTTACTGACTCAACCTTTTCATTGCAGCCAAACTATCTTGAATTTTATTCTATAAAAGACTTTCAAATTTGAGCCACTGTACCTTTTTTCATGATAATTCTATTTTGCTTTCTTTGTAAGCATTTCAAGATTGCAAAATAAAGCAAATCTGATTAAAATTGTTACTATGTGCCTATTGTATTTTCAAAAGTATATAAGAAAAATATCCACTACCTGAATTGTAGACCATGTAGTACTAATTATCTCAATAACAATAGCCAGATATATATCACTCTGTACTCTGTAGCCTGTGTGTCAACATGTCGATCTTGAGATACTTTGCAAGAAAAAATAGTACTGAGTTTTAGAAAAAGCATTTTGTTCAGAATATGACGAGACCTGGGATTTGGTAGTGAAAATCAAAGACAACACTAATCAACAAATGGAAACATTTATATAAGTTACAGTAATAGGAATAACCAAATTGAAAATAACAGTTGTGGCAGTCACATGGGTTTAATCGCTGGTGGCCAGATAGCTCAATTGGTAAAGCGTTTTACTAGAGATTCAGGGGGCCCTGGTTCAAATCCAGTCTGGTCTGTTCTCCTTTCTTGGTTACATTTGGTGCTGTGACCAGTCCCTGGAACTGACAGGTAAAAATGCCTCGCAGGGGATAAAGATCCTGGGTTGATGTCTTCAAAGTGTGATGACATTTAAGGAGGGAGGAATGTAGCTGTATGACAGGTTCAACTGCCAGTGGCCAGATAGCTCAGTTGGTAGAGCACTTGACTAGAAATTCATATGGCCTGGGTTCAAATCCCAGTTTAGCCCATTGCATTTTCTCCCTTCCTCTTTAATACACATTATTTTGATGAATTTTTGTAAAAATTGTAATAGGCAGAAGAAAAAAAACTGTATTCGATGTTTCTTTTCCAAAAGTAAGAATGGTAATTTGAACTGGTGTCTGCACACCCATCTGTCTGTTAAAGTGAGGCTACACATAATTATTTCCTGTAATGACAGGTTTGTGAACTTCCAGACTAACTGTCAACAAAGACCCCAGTTTATTAGGCGCCAAGATAATTTAAATGTTGCAAACAATAGAATATTGATTGCCTATGCTATTTTCATTGATAAGGGTCACATGATGATTATGGAAGATTTAACTAGATTTTGGGGTGGGAAGGTGCAAAAGTTTATCCACCATTTTTTAATTTGTAAGATAAACTTGACCATAAAATTAACACCATATTTGCAAGGGCATAAAAAGCTTCATGGATGATAAAAACTCAAATCACCGACCAAAAGATACCTATCAATACTGACTAAATTACAATGAATTGATCATGGAGGGTGCAACCTGTGTCACAATGTTATCTCTCCTGTTGAAGTGTTAAGCATAGTAGATCACAATCCATACTACACACTACTTCCTTTAAAAAACGCACACACACATACACACATATATCTTTGGATTTTGTTAAAGGGCCGGTGTTAGGATTTTAAGTGCATGCTAGCTTATTGAGTCTGGGGCAACCAAACACTACTAAGTCAGTCCCTTTTCTGCAATTTATTTTTTAGCCAGGGTGATCAATTATTCTAATTCAAAATTCACTCCAGGACAAAACTACTTAAAGACACATTTATTGAAATTGTAAAGAAAAGAAAAACACAAATTACGGAACCAAAAGTAGGACAAGGTGTCTTATTTTTCAACATTTGTTTGACAGATGCCCACTGCTGCATATGTTAAGAGTATCTGACTGAGCATAGAAGGGATTTATCATGTGACTCCCCACAGGACATCCAGTGATTATATAGATCTTTTAGCACCTTCCATGCCAAATTTATCAGCCTACTGTACCAAAACAATGTAGGATGTTGTATACACAAAGCCTGATACAAATAAGTTTGTAATAAGTCCAGATTAAAACCAGACTAATATAATCAGTTGTTATGACAAAATCCTCTCTTATTATAAAATTCTGCCAAACCAAATCGATTGTATTTACATTGCTACCCAAGCTTATCATTATTTTCCCTTATAACAAATGCCTATTCATTTTTTCGAGAACAATATGTTAATTAAGTGTACATCCTCTGAAGAAAACAAATTACTGGTAGAAATGACCAGAGTAACAAACTTTTACTTAAATAAATAGTTCTAAATGCCAGAGGAAGTCATTGTGTACTAGGCGCTATGTAGGTGATTCATTCAGTACACAGGTAAGAAGTGCATACAATGCCCTGTCCCAGCATTCCTAGATCACTACACAGTAACAAAACAATATGTAGAGAAACCCTTTAGATACCTGAATAGCAGAAGACAAAGGGAAAATTTGCTTGATTTATCTGATTTAAAACAAAGAGAACCTTGTCAATTTTAGCTAATGCCATTTAGTAGGATTTTACAGTGAACATGTATACGAAATGCCTTTTAAAAATAAGTACATGTAATATGCATGAGAAAGAGAGAGAGAGAGAGATTATGAGGGAAAAAAAACCAATTGATTATTCATTAATTTACCACTGAAATTTGATTAACTTGGTAATAATATGACTTTTATCACTTTAAATATGACTCTCCTCCTCCATATACCTAAGGTTATGAAAAGATTCTAACACGAATCCATAAAACCAGCCATTATTCAAAGGGGTCTTTCAGAATTATGTTACTCATACTGAACAGCCACCAATATGTTTTTAAGTGTTATTTTACACTGTTTTCATACAGCCCTATTCATTTGTTATTAGACCTCCCCTTAAAAGTTATGCAGGAATCCCAAGAATCAATAGAAGGGAAAATAAACATTTCTTTTTTGAAGGAGAATCGCCGGACGTATGACAAAGTGACAGGTCATACTATCATAAAAGAGTTGTCTATTATAACCAGCATGCACTAGGTTATTCGGGACATTAAACATGTTTTCAGAAATAGAGAGAAAGAGAGACTTAAATAGTATGAGAGTGAAAATTCATTTATTTACTACTGTAATGTGATTAACTCTGTATATATATATATACAATATATTGAACTTTATCACTTTAAATAAGACACTCTCTCTCCAATACTTAATATCATCAATCCCTAACCCCATTTTAATCTGACTGTTTGCAGTATTGTTGTAAGATGGATGCTCATCTCATTTTGATCTTATATAATTCAGAGATTCAACAGAGTATAGGTACAGTGTGTAAGTGTTGTAGACACATACACGACAATGGTAGCTAAGTAGAAATGGCTCTCTGGACTTAGTTTTTACTTGGGTCATTCTCATCATTTAAAGTTTTTATTTGGTTCGTTACAGTATTAAATGTTTGAAATATACATCTGCAGCGACTGATAACTTTATATCAGGGTGAACTTATACTTTCAACCACACCTCTGTTCCAGCTTAAGTAACACTAAACCCGTACAGGCGCAGTACAGATATTCAAGAACACAAATATGTTTGAGAGTAACAACAACTGAATATATAAGATGCAGGAAGATTGAATCTGATTCTAAACTATACAAACATGCTGATTATCTGCTGTGGTCCCAACCTTTTGTGCTTTACATATAGCACTAATAGCCTGGACATCGTGTTGGCTGTGTCCTCCCTCATGCTGGCAGGTACAACATACAGGTATACTGCATGTCATGCAGTACATGTTGAGTTGCTCCTCTTCATGTTCCAAACAGCAAAGTTCCCTCCCCTTGTTGCGAGCCCGCTGAAGGGCTCTCCCTTGAATGGGATCCAGAAGATTATGTTGGGACAGTGGCCCCCTGTCAGGATGACAACTCTCCTTGCAGGACTGACAATAAAATACATTGCACTGCTCACACATGACAACGGCTTCTTTTGCTTCATTGTGCTCGCACATTTGACAGTTCACATACAGAGTCAGTGGCTTGTGTTTACTATGATTAAATTTCTCAACAATAGTTTCTAACACTTTGTTGCATGGTAATGATTTGTATCCATTTTCATCCAGTAAAATAATTCTCTTACAAACAGGACATTTAATTCCATACGGATTTTGACTAAATTGTACAGTTTGATAAATATTAGCGATACTAGGTGTCCCTATATAACTACTAGGGCGACTGTTACACACAACTCCACTGTCTGTTTCACTCAAAATACTGATTTTATCGATGTCGGGAAAGTCTTTTAAATCGCCATCTCCTGGGTTTGAGGAATATCCACCTTCTTCCAATTGAGATAAAAAAGTTTGAGAAGATTCCTGAATATTTGAAGCACAAACAGCACAAATTGAATGTGAACAAGGCAATAGAAGCGGGTTACAATAGAACTGCAAGCACATCGGACACTTAAGCTCCCCCTCCATCCTGCTCGTCTCCCTCTTACCTGTGCAATGTTTTGAAAGCCAGCGCTATTCCTGTCATGCTTCGGGAAAATCGGAAAGTCCCGTTGCGTTACGCGTGAATACACGAGACTCAATATGGCTGCGCCCATGAAGTTTGCCCGAGTTTGCTGTCAAAATAATTTTCCGAGTATTTGTGCAGTTTCTTTCAGTAAAATGAAGTTAACTAGTATTCAGCATCGACATAATCGATATGTGCATAGGTGAGATCATGAGTCGTGTTGTATTTTTAGTGTTTCTAATGTGTAAAATGCTATTTTTATGAACATGCGAACTTTGAACAGCTGTTCAACTGTTACAAAATCACCGAATGTCGACCCAGAAGGATAATTAATTAAGAAAAATGAAAATTAGGAACTGCAGTTTATATCCTCAACTACAGTACAATTTAGTAGAGATAATTACATTAAATAGTCCATACGATGTTTAGTTTGGTCGACGTCCTACATCACTCAATTAACACGCCCACTACACGGGTGCGCGACGGTTCGGGAGCGCGACGGTTCGGGACTTGGCATACGACAGTTCGGGAGTTTGGCACCGACAGTTCGGGAGTTCGGTGACGACGATTTGGGTGTGCGACGTTTCGGGCACGACAGTTCAGGAGTTAGCAAATAATTTGATATTTAGTGTTATTTCTCTTATTTTTGATGTTTTAAATTATATTCTGTCTCATAATTTAATTCTTACAACATCAATGATTACCCGAAGGGAGAGTGTGAGTGATAATTATAGAGCACCGTAATGAAGATTGGCTTCCCTCTCAATACCCCCTCCGAGGGAAGATGATAATGAGGAGCACCGTAGTTAAAGACTGAGAAAAGAAGCACTGCCTTCAAATTTACCTGGTCTGTGAACCCTTGTCAATCAGGAGAAATTAATCTCCAGATTGGATGCTAGAAATTGATTGACATTTGGTTACTAGTCTTTGTATATACCTTATCTATCTTATCTGGTGATCAAGGCGTCCGTGCAATCTTTTGAAGCTTACCGTATATACTCGCCTATAAGTCGGATTTTTGGGAGTCAATTTTTGGTCCAAAACTCTATGTCCGACTTATAGGCGCGTCCTAAGAAGATTGGTATTTTTCTAGGCGGCGTAATGTAGTGGTTTTTTTAAACAACTCCGATGATTATCATGGACTACCACACAAATGATTATTGTTTTCAAATATCTAGACATATTGTATTGTTTATGTATTTTAAAATGATGTATAATGTACAAGTATTTACATATTTTTATCTTGTTTAAAATTATTTACATACCGGTAACTAATACTTTCAATTCAACTAATCTATCGTTTATCGGTAAAATTGAATTACGAACCCGATTTAATATTGAAATATTCATATGTATACCGCCTGAAATATATTTCATAGAAGATTGAATATTGTTAACAGATAATTTAGATCATCATTCTTGACTCTTAAAAACTCTATTGTTGATACATTGAATTATACTGGAACCCCACAATAACCGCGAGGCGCGTGCCACTAAGTAAACACGGTGTCAGGTACTGGTAATTAGGAGACCATAATTGCGTAGGTAAACAAGGGATCATTGTCCATAATAGATCAAGGGTTGCGTTTAAACCCCAAACAGATATGGCTTGGATATTGAGCACCTCATAATTATTAATTTCTCAAAATATTTTTTGAAACATAGGTAAAAACACTAGAGCATTGACTTGAAATTCCAAAAATTTGTACCGACTTATAAGCGGGTCAATGGTAAATTCCTACAAAATAACCTTAAAAAATACAACCAACTTATAGACGGACCGACTTATAGGCGAGTATATACGCCTGGTACTGTGTAAACCTTCTTGATAGGGAAACGGTTTTGGCTTTTTCATGTACAGATAGTCACACAATAATAGTAGTAGTAATTTTGCATAGAATTACATAAATTATAATAGAATATAGTAGCTAGGTTATGCTTAAGAATGGATACGATTGATAATAATTATTATGAATTGTTGAATATAATTTACACGGACATCGATTTTATGCTAAACAGATTAATTATGAGTAAATACATTGTACATTTATGAAATCTTGTTTACACTCAGTTGAAAATTTATAAGCGTAATTTTCCCATCGAAACATGGCCACAAAAGTTCACTTAATCGGAGGAGAAATTAGCCGCTATATATGGGCTCTTTCTTGCAAATAATGGTTGGAATTGGGATCCAGAGGAAGAACAAATTCTTCGTCTAGACCAGTTATCGAAGGAACTGTCGGAAAATACGAATGTCCTGTTTTTGTATGCCATGCGTTATGGATGAGTCACACAGAGAACTTTGGTAGGCAGAGAATTCTGGTGTGCGGTCCAGAAAAACTAATTCAAACAGAACAAAACTTTGTAAGCTGTTTTTTAATATATAGTCATCATGAGGCATGGGACGATGATCGGTACATCAGCTGTACATAGCCAGAAAATCTACCGCAGTACGCAGAAACTCCTGTCGGAAACTGTATTTTTGGCAGTCAAACATTTGAACGAAGGCAGTCAAATGGATACAAGAAAACTTTGAATAAAGAACATTCTGTTTTCAATGGCTAACATAAATTTATCGAGCTTTAATTCTTATGTTTGATTCATTGGATTTAATCATCAACATTTCGATTAACCTGCACAAGAAAAATGACTACCATGAATTTTTCAATCTTACAAAAACGTACAGGTAATGCAGGTAACACAGATAACATCCTGTGTATTTGGGACGGTATATACAAGCTAGCAGGGTTTCCACGGGCTTGGGGCTTCACACCTGCCTTAAATTAGCTCCACCCCGCACTTAACTTACCTGAGGAAAACCGACTGGTTAAAAACCTCGGCCTTTAAGATTGACGTCCCCTCAATCTCCCGTCATGTCATTCTTCTCACAGAGTAAGACAGAAGAAAATCCAAATATGCCCAGAAATCATCTTAGATTTTCTATTTCAACCATTTCCAAACTTTCATTTTTTTTCTGTAATATAATTACATGTGCTATAGTATTGCATATTTTTGTCTGATAGTAGATAAATACATAATCTGATCAATTTCAATTTTCACCTATACACTCAAGGATCAAAAAGTATTTCCCTCCATCTTCTTTCTCTTAATTTACTTCTGAACAGAATCTATCTTTTGCATGAAAGTCTATCATAAGTGTGAAAGTGAGTGTTTGTGTAAATAGCATCGAGTCCCCATACCCGCTGCCGGCTGGTCAGGTTGGGATGTAGGGGCACTTGTAAAAATCCTGACCAAAAGAATTGAATAAATGTGTTGAACCAGAAAAAAAGAATATCCTGTCTTTTAAATTTCATGAAGCCTAAAAACTTCATTAAAATTTGATTTTTAGCATAATCATTATGAAACTTCCAGAATGTATGCAGGATTGATTCAAGATTGGTGACAAATGTTACTTTCAGTGCTATTTTGATATTTTTGTGGATTTATGAAATATTTCTGAATGTTAAAACTGTAAGTTACATATAATGGGTGAAACACAATCAAGGAAACAGTATTTTAAATAGTGTTGCACTTGAGGGTAAAAAATTTCTTTATTTTGCCCAAATAAGTATTTTTCTAAGTGCTTGAAGGAAACAAAACCTAGTTGTTTGCTGATATTTACATTTGAAATTTATTTTTCAAAAGTTCTTTATAAGTATTTGAAATGAATGTTGTTTCAGTGTGTTGTTTTATGTTCCATGAATTGAATTAAAACATTATAGAGTTCTGACTAAGACTATTTCATCCCTGATAATAAAAAAAAAACTACATTCGTCAACTGCATAAACCAAGAAACATCAAACTTGGGCTAAATTCAATGCTGGTAAACATGATGACTTGATACTGATGTTTTAGGTCACAGTTCAAGGTCAAACAACATCAAATGTACCTTATCTACAATATTCCATCCGTCATTTAATGGGGCATCAGTAGGGAACATTTATTGCTTAATATGTAATACTCTCAGAATGCCTGTTTAATTTTGTGACTTGAGGCTTTGTATGCTTGTTTAATTTTGTTACTTGAGGCTTTGTATGCCCTTTGTAACTTTAGCCTTTGTATGCCCTTTTGGCTCAAAATAGGAATGAATTACTAACTGTAAAGGCTCCGTCATTCTCTCAACATTTGAATTTTCAGAACTTAAAAGTTGAAAAAGTGGATGGAAATGTACTTTGGATAACAGTCTGTAGTAGAAATTAAAGCAAACCTATTTTAAGCTCACCTGAGCTAAAGGCTCAAGTGAGTTTTTCTGATCAAAATTTTTCTGTTGTCGGCATTGCTAACTGTTCACATTTTCATCTTCTTCTCCAGAACCACTTGGCCAATTTCAATCAAACTTGGAACAAATCATTCTTGGGTGAAGGGGATTAAAGTTTGTTCAAATGAATAGCAATGCTCCCTTCAAAGGGGAGATAATCAAGAAAAGGCAACAGAAAAGTTGAAATACATGTATACATGAAAGCATCCTGACAGAGTAGATTCAAGTTTGTTCAAATCATTATCCCTGGGGGTAGGGTGCAGCCACAATAGGGGATTAAAGTTTTACATGCTGATATATGAAAAAATATTTAAGATTCTTCTTCTCAAGAATCACTAGGCCAGAAAAGTGGAAATTTACAAGAATGATTCCTGACATAGAATAGGATAAAGTTTGTGTTCAAATAATGCCCCCCCCCCCCAGGGGGATAGGTAGGGGTCACAATAGGAGATGAAAGTTTTACATGCTGTTACAGGAAAAATCTTTAGAATTCTACAAATCATGGTCCCTGGGGATAGAGTGGGACCACAATAGGGGATCAAAGTTTTATATGGGAATATACAGGAAATTGATTAAAACAAATTCCTTTCAAAAGTAGCAGGACCACACTAAATTAAATCCAAATGCAAATGTTCCCAAATTGTATGGATTCAAGTTTTTTTTATGCCCCTGTGACTATAGCTGAGAGCATATTTTGTGCTGTCTGTTTGAAACTCTAACCTTGGTTGAGTGGTAAGTGATAGGAATTTCATATGTACATTTCTTGTGACATGATCTTTTCTTTGGTACCAGTTTTTAACCTTGTGACTTTGACCTTGGAGTTTGACATACTTTTAAGGTAGTTTAACTTACTCAATATCTCCAGAACTATTTAAGGCAGGACTTTCATAATTTGCGCAAAGATTCCTTATGTTAAAGCCTTACATTTTGTAAATGATGTTTGACCTTGTGATCTTGACCATGGAGTTTGACCTACTTTTAAGAAAACAACCCATTAAATATCTTCTGAATAATTAAAGTAGGGCCTTCATATTTTGTATATAGGTTTTTCATGGCAAAACCTTTCATTTATTATCATAATCTATGACCTTGTGACCTTGACCTTCTCCAGAATAACAAAGTTATGTTGAAACAATTTTGGTTATGTCCTGACCCTTTTGGGCTAGGCTAACGCCACAATACGTGGTCAAAAATTTTCATGAGAATAAAAATTGGGGGGGAGGGGGGCCTTTAAAAATCACAACAGCTGAGCCACTGCATGCTCAAGGTGACTCAGGTGAGCAATGTGGCCCATGGGTGTCTAGTTTGTTAATGGGTCATACTTTGGCTATCTTTAAGATGAGAGGTGAAAATGCTTGTGTTAATACAAAATGTAAAATTTTGGCCCTACATGACCCTATATCCCTATATTTGTGAAAAGTCAAAGATAAACACTGTAACATTAGGGGTTGCTATCTTTAGAGGTTGGAAAAACCTGAAACACAAACACCTATCCTCAATATTAGATCCACCACTTCATCATATGCACTATGGCATCAATACAACAACATTGACGTCACATTGCTCTATCCAGATGTAGCAAACAAGAAACAAATGAATTACTTGTGTATTTGGAGGTAGTTTTTCTTGTTCAAATTAATTTCAAAGTCAAAGCAACTTATTACACTTCATTATAGACACTTGACTTTCATTAAAAGTTATACATGTTTTACTTATTATATTCACTGCTGTCGCTATTGCATGTATATTATATCATTATGACAGTGCTCATGACATGGCCGCATCAAACCCAAGACATAAACATAGGTTAGTGATTGCTTCTTTGCCAAACACTCAGCATTTAAGAAGTGAGAATCACAGGTCTTTTGGATATGACTTTAAAAATGGAGGCATTAGCATGTTGAAGAACCCTTACTGCTACGACCCTGAGCGCTAAGTATAGGTCTAAATTTATCACTGCTACGACCTTGAGTGCTAAGTATAGGTCTAAATTTATCACTGCTATGACCCTGAGTGCTAACTATAGGTCTAAATTTATCACTGCTACAACCCTGAGTGCTAACTATAGGTCTAAATTTATCACTGCTACGACCCTGAGTGCTAACTATAGGTCTAAATTTATCACTGCTACGACCCTGAGTGCTAACTATAGGTCTAAATTTATGGTGCTTCATCTATAGCTGGTGATGTCTCAATATGAGTAAAGATTTCTAGATGGGACATAAAATAAAAACCAACCGACTCATTGTAATAATAATAATAATAACTAGACACGATCTCGTTGCGAGCAACGAGTAGGTCTTCCGTCCGATTTGTTGATGCACTCAGAGTTAAAAAAAAAAAAAAAAGACAAAATGAGTCCCAATTTAGTTTCCGACTTTAAGACACTTTAGATATAATCAATTTTTCATATCATAAGCTTCTGAAGCAAAGTTGCGGTGAAATTCGTTTGAAATTCGACTCTCCAGGCGAGCCATAAGGCCCGCGGGCCTATTTCTTGATGTCATTTGTTAGCCCTCTATAGACTCAACAACTTTAGTTCTATATGTCTTTACAAAATATTTACCTGTAAAAAGTTATTGAGATCGACCGATATCGACAAAAAATCGACTCTACAGGCGAGCCATTAGGACCATAGGCGTATTTCTTGATATCAATCGATAGATCTCGATAAACTGAACAACTTTTGTTCAATATGTCCTTACAAAATATTTACCAGTTACAAGTTTTTGAAATCGACTGATATCGACAAAAATCGACTCTACAGGCGAGCCATGAGGCCCACAGACCCATTTCTTGATACCGTTCAATAGATCATGATAAACTGAACAACTTTTGTTCAATATGTCCTAACAAAATATTTACCAGTAAAAAGTTATGGAGTTCGATTGATATCGACAAAAAATCGATTCTCTAGGCGAGCCATAAGGCCCACGGGCCCATTATTGGATACCAGTCGATAGACTTGATAAAGTGAACAATTTTTGTTTTATATATCTTTAAAAAATATTTACCAGTAAAAAGTTATTGAAATCGACTGATATCGACAAAAATCAACTCTCGCCAGCCCCTTTTGCTTGATATCGTAAGAAAGGCCTTGTCATTTTAAACATTTTTTGTTCAACAAGTATTTAGAAATTCTTTACCGTTCTCGAGTTATCTCTACAAGAAATTTTTAGGGGCCGATCTGTAGCTCCCTAACGGGGCCACATAGGGAAAAAACGAAATGTACACATTGTTTAGATCATCATTCTGAACAACTTTTGTTCAATAATGCTTTTCAAAAAATATGTCGTTTTAAAGATATGAGGCGTCAAATATTTACGATTTTGGCCCTTAAAATCTCTAATTACGTAACATATGACCTACTTTTTGATTTGATAAGATCAAGCTCGTTGAGATGAACATTTCCGCTTCTACAACTTATTATAAAATATTAATAGTTTCGGAGATATTCTCAAAAACATTTGGACCCTTCTGAACCCCTAATTTAAAGGGCCAGCCCGTTTTGCTTGATATCGTAAGAAAGGCCTTGTCATTTTAAACATTTTTTGCTCAACAAGTATTTAGAAATTCTTTACCGTTCTCGAGTTATCTCTACAAGAAATATTTAGGGGCCAAACTGTAGCTCCCTAACGGGGCCACATAGGGAAAAAACGAAATGTACATATTGTTTAGATTATCATTCTGAACAACTTTTGTTCAATAATGCTTTTCAAAATATTTGTCGTTTTCAAGATATGAGGCGTCAATTATTTATGATTTTGGCCCTTAAAATCCCTTATTACGTAACATATGACCTACTTTTTGATTTGATAAGAACAAGCTCGTTTAGATGAACATTTCCGCTTCAATGACTTATTACAAAATATTAATAGTTTCTGAGATATTCTCATCAACCTTTGGACCCTTCTGGGCCCCTAATTTGAAGGGTCAGCCCCTTTTGCTTGATATCGTAAGAAAGGTCATGACATTTCAAACATTTTTTGTTCAACAAGTATTTAGAAATTCTTTACCGTTCTCGAGTTATTTCTAGAAGTAATTTTTAGGGGCCAAACTGTAGCTCCCTAACGGGGCCACATAGGGTAAAAACGAAATATGCATATTGTTCAGATCATCATTCTGAACAACTTTTGTTCTTTATTGCTTTTCAAAATATTTGTCGTTTTCGAGATACAAGGGGTAAAAAATTTATGGTTTTGGCCCTTAAAATCCCTTATTACGTAACATATGACCTAAATTTTTATATGAATAGATTTGGATTGTTGAGATGAACATTTTTTGTTCTTTGACTTATACCAAAATATTAACGATTTTTGAGATATTTGATCTAGACTTTGAGCCCTTCTAGATCCCTAATTGAAGGGGCTAGCCCCTAAATCTTGATATTTTCGAAAAGATCTCGTAAATGTGCACAACTTTTGTTCTACATGTCTTAACAAAATATTTGCAAGAAAAAAGATATTGGAGATCAAAGGTCAAAAATCGCGGAAATCGGCGAAAAATTTTGGCATCCATTTTTTCAGGTCCAGGCGAGCGTTTAGGCAAATCGCCTCCGGTAAAAGAGATGTGTGGACAACAAGGCCCTTCAAAAAGTCACTAAAAGAGAGATAACTCCTGACCGGAAGTGACGTCAAGCACGAAATTTTGCAAGCAAAGTCTCGTCACCAAAAGACATCTTTCCTGAAAATTTCGTGAAAATCGATCGAGAAATGGCTGAGAAAAACGCGTGTACTACCAAGGAAAATAATAATAATAATAATAATAATAATAAAAATAATAATAATAATGAAGAAGAAGAACGCGAACAATAATAGTAAGGTCTTCCGCAGGAGACGGAAGACCTTAATAATAAAAATAATAATAATAATGAAGAAGAAGAACGCGAACAATAATAGTAAGGTCTTCCGCAGGAGACGGAAGACCTTAATAAATTCCTTTATTTAGACAGGATAGCACAATTAGTACAAATGACTAATTTACATTGTGGTCCTGTATAAAACATATTCACAGACAGATAAATGAGAGAATAGAAAAATAGATAACATAATATAAAATATATACATAAAATATACACACAATATCACTGGGGGAAAATAAACATATACATCATATCTATATATCACTTATTTGAGTAATAATGCTGCAAATATGCTGATTTAAAAGATGTAATAGAACCACAGCTTCTGACAGACACGGGCAACAGATTCCATAAAATTGTGGAGGATACCTTAAAAGACCGTTTTTAATATTCAGTTCGAACTTTTGGTAAATATAAAATATTGTGAGGGGATATGCCTTGCCTTTTGGAGCTCATGCTGACCTATTTTTGAAAAAGTTATGGACCTTGAACTTGGCAAATAATGCCACAAAGCGGGGCTCTTTTGTGATGCTTGCCATTGCTGTGATATCTAGTTTTATAAGTAGACTGGTTGATTTTAATGTGACATAAACAAACTCTGAACAGCTGTTCAACTTTTAAACCAGATAATATGTAATACTGAGCAGTAACGATTGTTATATTCTATGAATATTGATATGTACCGGTACATGTATTATTGACTCTTTCATCATTTAATATCACTTTTATATATAGCCACAATTCCAATGGAGGCGATTTTGATGTGGCAATCATTGGAGGAGGCATTGTTGGCATGGCTACTGCCAGAGAGATGAAAGTCCGACATCCAAACCTTTCATTTGTTGTTTTAGAAAAGGAAAAGGAAATTTGTAAGCATTAATTTTAACAGCATGACATAGAATAGATGATTGTGATATTTTGGTTTAGCATATTGTGCAATGTCAACGAACAGGTTATTTCAAAGAGGGAACATAACATGAAAGTAAAACCTTAAACAATGTTTCACCTTTTTTGGAGCAACCTAATGGACATTTTGAATTTAAACAAGATGTGTTTGTGAAACACAAATGCCCCCAATAATGGCCAATTCCAAAGATGGTCAAGGTCACAAGGACAAATATCTTGGTACCAGTTGAAAGATCTTGTCACAAGAAATGTTCATGTGCAATATGATAGTTTTAATATATACCATTTAGAAGTTATTAGTAAGGTTAAAGTTTTTAAAAAGTAGGTCAAACTCCAAGGTCAATGTCACAGGGTCAAACATTTTGGTACCCATGGAAAGGTCTTGTCACAAGGAATACTCAAGTGAAATATCAAACCAAGTTTGATGTCTGTCAAGCAAAGGGTCCTCAAGATATTGAGCACACAATATCTCATGTCCAGAGTAGTTTGAACATTTGTGACCTAAAAATGTATAGGAGTCATCTATTTCTTAGGTAGAACCAGTGTACCAAGTTTGATGTCTTATTCTATTTGAACACGTGTTATGTAATAGACTAAGTGCTAATGTATATCAAAGTATTCAATGCAATATCATATTACATGTAATACAATGCAGCATTCAACTTGGCATTGGTATGAAATGTCCTATATATGTTGTAGCATAAGTCAAGGCAATTCAGACATCCAGACACTTCATTTATACAGACAATTTGCTTTGGAAACAAAGCATCCAGAATAATGAGGTTCCACTGTATATGTGTAGGAGATTTTAAAACTGAACCCAGTCAGTCCTAAGACTTTGATGAAATCTTGCAAGTAGGTTCAAATACTAGTGTCTAGTACCAGTAAGGAGTTACCTTTTGAAACTACATTTTCACTTCTCTGTGAAATTACATTTTTGAGGAAATATATCACATTTCAGACAAAAATGTTGCAATCCATTAGATAATACATGTTTTGGGCAAGTATCTAATCTCTGTTATTTATTTTTGAAGAAAAATCCACTGCAGTCAGGTTTTTGATATGTAATACATATCAGTTAAGATTATACCGTTGAAGTTGAGAACACATTCCTTTATCTCATTCTTACATACTTGTCTGAAAAATATGTCACTAAATCATTGATCAAAATTATTCTCAAAATGTAGAAGAAGAAATTACTTATTTTTTAGGTATATATACGAATACAGCTGCATGCGATACGTATTCATACCCGCTGCGTGTGTACAAAAAATATGTTTTGCATCTTACCATTTATAAGAGTTCAACAAAGGGAAACAACTATTTGTAAACTTAGAAATTGTGTAATGTGTAGCCTGTACCTTGTATTCAGGTGAAACATGAGTGATGTTGAAACTCATGTCTTTCTGGTCTTCATCTCTACAATTTTTAAATATGCCAAGATATGGATGTGATTTAGCCCCATTGGGGGTGGGAGGTGAGAGGATTGGGCCCACAAGGATAAGTCTATTGCTATGACTTTTTTTACGAGTGGATGATCCATTTACTGTTATTTCATGATAATCAATTATAATTTTGAAATGAAATTAGAAGATTGAAATGAAAAATGGGATATATGAACTCTGTGTCCTAGGTTGTTATAATCACTTTGCTTGAAGAAAACAATGACAACAATAAGAGAGATACTATTGTAAAAAAAAATCTATTGTTATTGTAATTGTAATTAAAAGATTTATGTAGCGCCCTATCAACATTAGTTCTCTAAAGCGCTTTACAAATGTGAAAGAAAAGATAATATAAAATCGATGTGCACATATATGTGAAAAATATATTCATAGTGTCAGAATTAAAATGCATAAATATTATTATTAATATATAATTATATTATACAGTAATTCATGTCATCATTTGCTATTCAGCATTTCACCAGAGTGGCCACAACAGTGGGGTGATACATGCTGGGATTTACTATACTCCAGGGTCACTGAAGGCCAAACTATGTGTTCAGGGAGTAGAACTACTCTACGACTACTGTGACAAGAATGACATTCCATACAATAAATGTGGAAAGGTGGATACATTTATACCTCAAGTTACGATTATTTAAAATAATTTATGGTACTGCATTTCTATTTCATGTACCAAGGAAGTAAATGTAATAAGGGAGATAACTCTCAAATTACTCCTTGTGTAATACAATATGCTGGGATTATAGTAGATACAAACAACCAGTAAGCTTCACCTTATACGACATGTAGTATGTTTTCAGAGTATGTCAGTGAAAGTTTGATATTTTGACTTTCAGTTGATTGTAGCAGTGGACCAAGAGGAAATTCCAAGGTTAGAGGGTCTGTTCACACGAGGAAATGAAAATGGGGTAAAAGATTTACGCTTGGTAGGTCCAAAGGAGATCAAAGAAATCGAACCAAATTGTGAGGTGTGTACCTTTTCTCTCTGCAAAGAACAAGGTACGGTTGTATACATAAAAAGGCCCAAAAAATTTCTTCCTATAAAATGTGTCAGGAATTAACCTTAATCAGTGTTTTAAGAAAGTAAAATAAATGCCAGGTATACTATGTCAACAAAATCAGAATGATAGTCCTAAATGGATAGCATTATGACATCATGAATAAGACATTTCCCGCCTTTTTCTCAAAATAAGCCTGAAAACTGTCAAATGTCATACAAATTATTGCTCAGGGAAAGATGTGCGCATTTGTCGAGCAAAATGAAAATGATATATATTGTGTATTATTTTGAGATGAAAAACATGCTTCAATATGAATTTGCTCGACGCATGCGCTGTATGTTTTCTAAAAGGAAAACCACCTGAATTTGTGGATATTTTCATTGAAAATGGCATTTTTGCAATTTTATGCCAACTTCAAGCTCTCGTCATATGACACAAATCATTTTGCTGATCAAACTGAGTGAATTTTGGGTTTGCTAAACTATTCCTTAATTGAATGCCAGGATTTGAGCTCCAAGTGAAATTATCAATCTTTTGGGCCAGATGACTGTAGAAACTGTACCTACTTCTTAAATCATAATTTATAGACAATCAGTACACTTACATTGATTTCGATTGTACTGATTAAGTACATTTTGAATAAAAGAACTATATCATTAATAAAATTATAATATTTCAGGGCTTGAAAGCCGTGCACTCCCCACACACTGGTATCATTGATTACAAAGTGGTGACCCAGTCTTACGGACAAACTTTTGAGAAACTAGGGGGACATATTTATACTAACTTTGAGGTGACTGACTTCTCTGTGACCAAAGAAAGCGGCCATGGTATTGATTATCCAGTGACAATAAAAGGCAGTGGCCATGATACGGTATAATGGTGAAACTGTTATAAAACCTCAGTAATATGTACATATTTTCACCTATTTCATTTTTGCACTCATTATTGATTTTCAAATTTTTAAATATTAAATCCACATTTAACTTTATAGTGACAAATTGATGTAGGGCAAATTAAGATAGAATGTGTACTTTTTACAATGGATCAGGAGGAAAATGAAATAGGCAGACATTTTGCGGTATATAATACTTGGGTTCTGAATGTTACATTTTATATGTACATTGGCTTTATTTTGAAATATGTTGATAATTTATTTGAGTTTAGGTCATGAGCTTTAAAAGATAACACTGTGGTTTCATCAATATTTGTGAGCATTAATTTTTGTCATTGAAGCTAAATCGATATGTAAATTAGTGGACAGTGGTCAACTGGGTTATCAGCACTCACCAAACAATGAAAGGCAAACAAACACTCATTATCAAAGGCTTCAAAAAAAGGCTTCAAAAAAGCTTTGTACTGAAAAAAATTGAATATACACTGTATTTGCATTCATAATTAATTATGTTTACAATTAAATCAATCCAGATTTATTTGCATTTATCAGAATAGATTTCTTTTTAGAAATTAAACTGGAAGCACTTGGTAATAAACATCTGAATTTGTGGATCGAGTCTACAACAAAATCCTCAAAAATTGGTGTTCAACAAATAATAATGAAGCCACAGTAATTCTATTTTCATTAAATAATTAAGATTATTTATTTGAAAAATAAAGCTTAGTAAAAATTCAATAATATTATCAAAATACCAACATTAAAAAGCTCAATGGCATGTCTCCAAAATGTATTAAAGAGAGCTCAAATTATGGAAATTTTTTTTAAAGGGTACGCCATGCGAGGTGCGATGTAAATACGTGGTTACTTGTGGTGGTCTGTTTTCTGACCGACTTGCAGAACTGTCAGGGTGTAACAGAGAACCCAGAATAGTGCCTTTCAGGGGAGACTACTTACTATTAAAGCCAGAGAAAACCAGCCTTGTCAATGGAAATATTTATCCAGTAGGTTATAATATAAATCTTCAACCACTCTATCATTCTTACACTCTGTCATTCTTACACTCTGTCATTCTTACACTCTATCATTCTTACACTCTATCATTCCTACACTCTATCATTCTTACACTCTATCATTCCTACACTCTATCATTCTTACACTCTGTCATTCCTACACTCTGTCATTCTTACACTCTATCATTCTTACACTCTGTCATTCCTACACTCTGTCATTCTTACACTCTATCATTCTTACACTCTATCATTCTTACACTCTGTCATTCTTACACTGTCATTTTTACACTCTATCATTCTTACACTCTGTCGTTCTTACACTCTATCATTCCTACACTCTGTCATTCTTACACTCTGTCATTCTTACACTCTGTCATTCTTACACTGTCATTCTTACACTCTGTCATTTTTACACTCTATCATTCTTACACTCTATCATTTCTACACTCTGTCATTCTTACACTCTGTCATTCTTACACTGTCATTCTTACACTCTGTCATTCTTACACTCTGTCATTCTTACACTCTATCATTCTTACACTCTGTCATTCTTACACTCTGTCATTCTTACACTGTCATTCTTACACTCTGTCATTCTTACACTCTATCATTCTTACACTCTATCATTCTTACACTCTGTCATTCTTACACTCTGTCATTCTTACACTGTCATTCTTACACTCTATCATTCTTACACTCTGTCATTCTTACACTCTGTCATTCCTACACTCTGTCATTCTTACACTCTATCATTCTTACACTCTATCATTCTTACACTCTATCATTCTTACACTCTATCATTCTTACTTTTTGATTCCTAGACTGAAATATGGCAAATACTGTGGAGTTATCTAATTCATAGTGCATTGTCAAAACTTTAGTGGTGCCAAAATGATTATGCTGCACATAAATTATATATAGTTCCCAGTGCATTGTTTAGTCTGCACCCCCCAACCCCTGTTCAGTAGTGTATTTGGTACCATGTGCTATCTATGCTTTTTCAGGTACCAAACCCACTATTCCCATTTCTAGGGGTCCATTTCACACCAAGAATGAACGGTGATGTATGGCTTGGCCCTAATGCAGTGTTAGCCTTTAAAAGAGAGGGCTACCGGCTGTTAGATTTCAGTGCAGCAGATGCAACAGATGCTCTCTCTTTTAGGTAAGAGTTGAACTTTTCGTCTCTTTAGGTAAAAATGGAATTTTTTAAAGGTAAACCATGATATATTCATTTTTGAGACATGTGTATATATAAGAATAAATCAGGAGTAACAGATTTCTGAATGAATTTTGAGTATTTCATTATTCAGATGTCAGTAATAGTAAAATATCTGTAACTTACAAATTACTGAAGTTTAAACTTGTAAGTGATGTTTGATCATAAATAAAGATAAAATTCAATATGGTATTATAGATAAAGATAAAATTCAATATGTTATTCATAGGTAAAGATAAAATTCAATATGTTATTCATAGATGAATATAAAATTCAAAATGTTATTCAAAGATAAATTCATAAATAAAGATAAAATTCAATATGGTATTCATAGATAAAGATAAATTTCAATATGTTAGTCATAGATAAAGATAAAAGTCAATGTAATTGAAAGATGAAGATCAGTGTAACATTGAATATTCCCGGTACTACACTATTCTTATTCAGTATTATATACAAAGCAGAACATTGACATGGATGTTAAGTTAAGGATATTTACGATAGTATTTTCAAAATTAAAAACTTTCAAATTTACCTTATTTAGTGGGGGAAAAGGGTTAGCAGAAAGTAACCCGATAAAATCAAAACTCGGACCTATGATGGCTACACATCGGTAGTCGGATGCATTAACCCACTGAGTTACCTGAAACTCAGACCTATGATGGCCACACATCGGTAGTCGGATGCATTAACCCACTGAGTTACCTGAAACTCAGAACTATGATGGCCACACTTCGGTAGTCGGATGCATTAACCCACTGAGTTACCTGAAACTCAGACCTATGATGGCCACACATCGGTAGTCGGATGCATTAACCCACTGAGTTACCTGGCTAACAATAAAAATGTAAAGGATAAATGATATTGCTGATTTATTTTCTATTTGTGTTTGGAAAGGAAATCGGCCATTATGATTTTGCATTAACCCACTGAGTTACCTGAAACTCAGACCTATGATGGCCACACATCGGTAGTCGGATGCATTAACCCACTGAGTTACCTGGCTAACAATAAAAATGTAAAGGATAAATGATATTGCTGATTTATTTTCTATTTGTGTTTGGAAAGGAAATCGGCCATTATGATTTAAATGTGTTATTCCCCTTAAGGTGTTTATGTTTTATGTTGTCAGAATATCCAAACAAAGAGTTACTTCCCCTGTCTGTATGTGTCTTGTTGGCAACTAGTCATAAAATAATTTTTTTTTTTAAATTGATGTTATTGTCCTTTTTCAGAGGTCTAAGGAAACTAGCTATTAGGAATTTGGGATTTGGAATCAAAGAGATGTATCGTGGTTTTAATATAGCATCCCAAGTCAAACAGCTCCAGAGATATGTGCCATCTTTAAAAGTTTCAGACGTTACAAGGTATGATATACTGTATACAGGGGTATTTTTGCCCCATGTTATTTTCCACTTCCTACACTTGCTGGTGGTTTCACTCCGTTTTAAATTTGCCCAGACACAGGTGTGTTAAGAGAGAGATAAGAGAAAAAAACAGATTCATCCAATATTAAATTCAACCATTGACAACGAGGGCAAAAATAAAACAGGGATGAAGATTTCCCTGTACTTCATTCATTTTTACCTCATCTGGACGGAAAGTTTGAGTGAGGTTTTCTGATCATCTGTTGACTCTTGTCACATATTAACTTCTCTAGAATCACCTGGCCAAAGGCATAAATAAACGGAGAACATAATGGCAAGGCATTGTAAACTTTTATAAAATAAGTTTGTTTAGATTGATTTAATGAGATTTGTATTTTGAATATCCAGACTTCATCAAGATAGTATAGGCATGGTGATATACAGTGAAGCATGTTTATAACAGACACACTTACAGCAAATTCATGCTTTTTACAAGGTGATATTCATTTCCCAATGAGAGGAATATACGAAAAATTTTAATGGATATAAAGAAGTTTGAATATAACGAACTGTTTTTGGCTGGCCCTGAAGGTTCGCGATTACAAATATTTTTACACAGGATATATACTTTGTATTTACATAAAATCCAGCTTCCCAAACTGTGTTTGTCAACACGCTTGTCATAGCTAGGAAACAATGTGCGGAGGTGAGAAAACCAAGATTTCTAAAAAGTATGTCAAAAGCATTAAAAACTTTGACATATGATAATGATAAATCAATAGAGCAAGCACAAAGAAGAAAGAGGAGAAATATTTCGTTATAAAAGCTTTTTTCACCAAAGCTGTCAACTTTGGCAACATGCTAATAGTCGAGTAACGTGACATAAAAATATAAACAGGGCTTGTGCCTTGTTTTGAAAATGAAAAGTTTAGATGTTTTAAATACAGCTTTGTGTCAGTTTTTGAATGTTAGGTTTGTTGGTATGTTTACACAAATCAAATACTATCATATTATCTATTCAATATCCAAATAATTTTTAGTACCAAAATCTTGTCCATGTCCCTTTAAAATAACTCAATAAAAACATTGATGAGGCACACCTGCATCTTCAGGTAGTGCGGATTCCAGTTTGATCAAATCAATTACCCAGGGGTAGTTTTGGACCACAATACGGATTCAAATTTTGTTTGAACCATGGTCCCTGGAGGTAAATTGGGGCCACATTTTATCTGGGAAGATGCAATTTTATATGCAAGCATTCCAATGTAGTTTAGATTCATATTTGATGAAGTCATGACCCTGTGATGTTAGGGTGGGATCATAATATGGGGTCAAAAAATTTTGTGGGAATAAAGAGGGTAAAAAATTGTTAAATATAATCTGATGAAGAACATCAGGGACATTGTGACTCAGATGAGCATTATGGCCCATGGGCCTCTTGTTTTGGGGCAGGTTTTGGGGTGGGTTTTTTTTTCCGTTTTTTGTTTTACAGTGAAAGTTTTTGATATTTAACCACAATTAATCAATGTTCTTGAAAAAATATACTTTTCTTTGAACATGTATGAATATATATATCTTCTTTTTAGTTTAATTTCAAATCTCTTAATTTTGTTACAGAGGTCCTGCTGGAGTGAGGGCCCAGGCTTTGGATCAAGATGGCAATCTAGTGGATGATTTTGTCTTTGATGTAGGAGATGGAGAACTGGGATCTCGTATTTTACATGTACGAAATGCACCATCACCAGCAGCAACTTCCTCTCTAGCTATTGCCAAAATGGTGGCAGACAAAGTGAAGAATACATTCAGTTTATGATGTTTACTGTAAAAACACTGTCATCTTGATTCATTTTATTCAGAGAGAGAGAGAGAGAGAGAGAGAGAGAGAGAGAGAGAGTAGTTCTATATGTAAAAAGAAATAACCAGAAATCCATTTTGATTGTTTGTATTATCCTCACAATATCAAGGTTTTTTGATTTATACCCTCCACACGGCGAGTAATCCTCCATATGATACATAATAAAACATTGGCATTGTGGGGATGAGTTTGTATAAGAATAGTTTTATATTTTGAAATGAATAATTGATGGATCATTAAACTGTCAGTGAAATATCTGTGATAATGAATAAATTCAAATGAAATAACCTTCATAACATTTTTTCCATCAATAACGGTTATGCTCAGAGATATGATTCCAAATGGCGTGTAGTATTTACACAAGCCAAGGATATACAAATCAGATTTTTCGCTGAAGTCCATTCTCAGTTAATGGAATTGGATCTTAGCTAGAAACATAATTATTATTCATATTCTGGATTCATATATAAATATATATTTATGAGGGCTGTTCGATATGTAATGTGTATTGTACGATATCTCAAAAGCATTCGACTCAAATGGTGAAATGCACATTTCATCCCTTCAAAGTATTCTCCGCGGTTTGAAATACATAATTTCAATCTCTGAATCCATTTCTGAAATGCATCACGGTACCCTGATTTAGGTAGACCTCTGAGGCTCTGACAGATGGCTGAGCTAAGGGATTGTTGGAACTTGTAATGATGACGATAAGAACTTTTTAAGTATTGGAAAAAGGAAAAAGTCGCTTGGGGCTAGATCTGGAGAGTATGATAGGTGTGGCAAGACGGTAACCTTCTCCGACTTTAAAAATTGCTTCACAAGCTCAGATGTATGTGATGGAGCATTATCATGAAGTAGACGAACATGCCTAAATCCTGACAGTTTATGATAATATTTCTTGAGCTTTTTTAGTATAACATCTTGGAAATACCGACCTGTAACAGTTTTGCCCTTTGACACCGGAATTTGTACGGCTATACCATCACATGACAAGAATATGCATTAAAGAACCTTCTTTGTGCTTATGGTTCTTCTGGCAACTACAGACCTTCTATCGTGTTTAGTTAGCCATATTTTGTTTCTAATTTTTCTTATTGGTTCGAAATAGTGAACCCATGTTTCATCACTAGTAACAATGTTTGCAAATTGTCTTTGATTGAATTTGGGAAACATTTTGAGCAACTGCTTAGCAGTTTGTACTCGTACCAGTTTTTGGTCATCTGTCAATATATGCGGTATCCATCTCGCAGAAATCTTTCGTACTTTCAAAATACGCTTCAAAATGAAATGCACCCACAATAGCAATATGCCAACAGCTTTGGCAATATCACGGGTGTATCTGCCATCACTTTCAATTATTTCCCCGACTTTTAAGACATTTTCCTTGCCTGTTACAGTCACAGGTTGGCCAGATTTTGCTGCATCTTTGACAGACTCTGTGCCAGTCAGAAATTTCTTTCTCCACCTATGAACTGTCTCATAATCAGACCCATAAACTTCCCCCAATTCAGTAAAACTTTGCATTACCAATTAAATGATCGAGTTTTGTGTGAACTTTTATATAAGCTCTAATTTCTTCAATATTCTCAACCCGTTTCCCAACCATTTTTACAACATTGGTCAACGACTGGCTCTTTTGAAATGACTATAAGTTTAAAACTATGTGGATGTTTATACCATTGGAAAGGCTCTGAATAGAAATATTAAAGAGAATCATCATCCACGAAATCATGTAAACCATTGTCGCATTGTGGTACAATACACATTATAAAATATATCAAACAGCCCTCGTGTGTGTGTATATATATATATTTATAATCCAGAAATAGGTATAGAAAAAATTTACACAAGTAGTAGCGTAATAAATATATCACAAAGCAGACTGAGTATACTCAAACAGCTTTGTGATATTTTTATTATCTATATATTATATATATTTATATATATATAACGCCCATCGAAGACGGGACGTATAATGGTATGTCGTCGTCAATCTGTCCAGACCTTGTGGGCAGGATACAGACCAAACCATAAGCTCCAGGATTTTACAACTTGGTACATGTAATCAACATGATGAGAGGAAGATGCCTATTGTTTTTCAAGATAAAAGGTGCAAGGTCATAGTATCACTTAGTTGGAAAACCTTGTGGGCAGAATACAAACCGAACTGTAAGTCCAGGATATTGCAACTTGGTACATTTGATCACCATAATAAGAGGATGCCTATTATTTTTTTAGGTCAAAGGTCAAGGTCACAGTATCATTTAGTAGGAAAACCTTGTAGGCAGTATACAGACCGAACTGTTGGGGTAGGACAGTCAAATTTGGTACACATATACTTTATGCCAGGTGGAGGATGCCTATTGTTTCTCAAGGTCAAAGTCGTAGTAGCAGGATACAGACCGAACCGTTGGGGCTAGGACCATCAAACTTGTCACACATCTTATGCCAAGTGAAAATATCACATAGAGAGTACATGATTATTTCTTGTTTTTACGATGCAAAGAAAGAATATGTCACACCCTGAAGATTGCTATACTACTTGAAGCCAAGTTCTACAAATCTTGGTGTAAGAAAAACGCCCTATATTAGCTTTTCATGGGCGTATTATGTACCGTTGGCGGTACTCTTGTTTTTTTAATTGACAGCCACTACATATCTATGTATAAATTAAGTGATTAAATGGTGACCGTCATATAGATCTGGCAACTGCGATATATATTAAGTGACAGTTGCCAGATAAATTAAGAGGTGGCTTACAGTTAATTTATATGGTGCCAACAAATAAGTGGTGGCCACCAGTTAAATTAATATTCTATGCTGTGGTACCTATCGGCTTCCGAATGAATCTGAACAATATTTTAAGATGATGACGTACCCGTAATCACATGAAGACTAATAAAGAAAAATGGCAATAGGAAATAAGAAAAAGCATTAGCTGATTGTGACCTTATATATGTTGCTGCACCATACGTATATTCCTTCATTTATTTTTCTGTGGCAAGAGGTATGATTTATTAATTTTTTGTTTTGATTTCAACAAATATGTTGGCATACAATCACATGAAGCACAATATGATCAGTACGTATTTTTTTATTTCACAAAAGAAAAGAATTGCAGGTAATGTATGTTGCATACATCTTCTTTAATGCTATCATACTGAATTGAAACTAAATGGAAATTTAGAAGAAAAAGATAGTGCATTGTTCGATATTACATATTTTACCAAAATTGGAAATTTCATGATCCCAGGGTTTAGCTGCCAGGGTGGAGTCAAAATGTTCATAGTGAATGAATGTATGTTAACACATTGAACATTGAACATTAAGTAAAACCTATTCAATTGGTTGTTGCCCGACGTGTGTTAACACTTGAACATTTTTAACTTCTTAATTACTATTGCAATTCTTTTTAAATTTGGTATGAAGCATCTTTGGAATAAGGGGGAATAAGGGATACATAAAATGTAAATTTCAGGACTTCTGCACCCCTGGGGCCTTAGGGGCGGGGCAAAAGCTGTCAAAGACATCTTCTGTACAACCGTGCAGCTGTAAGAAAAAATTACATGCATAATCAAGTAAAACAGAAAAGCCTCTACCGAAGTTGTGAAGTTCATGACCCTAGGGCTAAGGGTTTTGGTTCTAGGGTTTGGCTAAAATTATCATGATGATTATTGTCGTTATCATTTGAAAGGCTTCTTTAATTTTACTGATACTGTATTAAAACTAAATGCAAATTATGACAAGAGGCCCATGGACCACATTGCTCGCCTGAGTCACCTTGGCCCTGCAAGTGTTCAGCTGTTGTTATTTGTATACTATCTTTTTTATCAATCTTTAATCCCATAAAAAAATTTGACCCCATATTGTGGCCCCAAATTTTGACCCCATATTGTGGCCCCAATTTAGCTGCAAAGGATCACAACAACTGAAAACAAATTCACATAACACAGATGCCTCAACACCAACATGATCTTGCTGTTGTGGATAAGTCCAAGATCACAAGGTAATAGATCATGGTATGAAATGAAAGATCTTGCTGTGAAGAAATCTACATACAAAATATGAAAGCTCTATATTAAATATTTCAAGAGATATTGAATAGGTCAGATTTTTGAAAAGCAGAATCAAATTTCCAGGTCAAGGTCAAACACCAAGGTATCACAAGGTCTTAGATAAGATCTTGCCATAAAGAATCTATACTAGTGGAAAAAAGAAACTGTGCATTATTTAATATATGGGGAAAAAAATAACAATGAACAAATTTTATTTTTTGTAATACTGTTAACAAATGTATTCGTTACAACATTTCATAATCCATTAATGTTAACGTTGAATAACGTCAATTTCAGCACACTCGAAAGACACTGGTATTCGAACTTGAATTAACAAAGTTAATAACGCGTGTGATCACCATTTGCATTCACGCATGCTTGACAACGGCGCCTCATTGATGCCACTATAGTGTTCAGAAATGCTTGAGGGATGTTGTTCCAGATGTTGGTTAAAGCCTGGTCTAAATCACCCAATGGCACTGACTGATTTGGTATACGGCGTAGATGTCGTTCCATTTCATCCCAGACGTGCTCGATCGGCGATAAATCGGGGGAAACAGCTGGCCAAGGCAAGACATCGACATTCTGTTAAACGAAAAAGTCCTTGACTACACGTGCAACATGTGGTATTGAGTTGTCTTGCTGCAGAGTGATGTGATTTTGCTGTCTCTGTATGAAGGGTATCACATGGCGCTGAATAATTTCGTCTCGATAGCGTACGCTGGTGAGATTTCCATTGACAATTTGTAGAGGGGTCAACATTTCATGTTGTGATCCTTTGCAGAAGGACCCCTTCCACGTGCTGTTATTCCACCCCATACCATAACGCTACCTCCACCGAATTGTCAACGTTGCACAACACAAGCGTCCTGGTACCGCTCCCTAACGCGACGATATACTCTACAATGGCCGTCACTGCTATCCAAATGAAATATGGATTCATCAGTGAACAGAATAATGGCCTAGTCCTGTATTCTGAATCGCAGAAGTCGTCTGCACTACGCTAGTCTAGCGATACGATGATGTTGAAGCAGTAATGGGCGCGCCGCTGGATGTCTTGGTCTGATGTTGTGCTCGTGTAGACGATTACGCACAGTTCTTGGACTGATTGGTTGAAGTCCAGGAATGCTACGAGCAGTCAAACTTGCTGTCTGGAAACGATTTCTCAGGTGCACAAGTCCAATGTGGTTGTCCTGTCGACACGACGTCACACGAGGACGCCGAGAACGTGGTCGATCCCGAGTGTTACCAGATTGTTGGAAACGTCCCCATAATGACTGGATGGTGTTTCGATGAACTCCACACCCGTAGCCAGGGGGGGGGGGGGGGGTTCGTGGGGTTCGTACGAAACCCCAACCCCCCTTGAAAACTACTAAGCACTATTAAAGTCGGCATTTTGTTTGAATTGTGACTATTAAAGTCGGGATTTTTTATGAAAATCATGAAAATTCATAGTAAAAAAGGCATGATTCCAAAATTCAAATTAAGTGCCAGGAAATTGCTAGATTGCAGGATTTTGCACCAAATACCCCAGACCCCCTGCCGTAGTGGTACCTCGCGGTGCGAGGTGATAGACTCGCGTTGCGAGTCTATGTAACCCCCCCTTGAAAAATCCTGCCTACGGGCCTGAACTCCAAAGTGTCTTTTTACGATATGTTGTGCCATTCCAGCTTGAAGCATCCCAACAGCACGATTACGTTGGTTTTCGCAAAGTTGTGGCATGACAGAAGGGTAAATTTTGTCAAAACTAAAGTGCTTTCCTTAACGAATATTGTCCAAACAAACCTTTTACACTTCTTACTCCAAACAGTATTGGCCAGTAAAACTCATGCGTACGTACACTTCAATAAACAACATGTGTTCACTAACCATAAAAATGTCCGTGCCTCTGAGTCGGGTACTATCCGATATTGTTAAAAAAAATATCACCTTTATCGATTGTTTAGATTTGATAAATATAAACAATAAATATAGAAAAATTATACTAGATTTTATAATGCACAGTTTCTTTTTTTCCGCTAGTATAAATATAAGATATGAAAGTCGTACCTAAATATAGTTCCGGATATATTTAATATGTTATATATTCTTAAAAATTGATCGAACTGAAAGTTCAAGGTCAATATATGAAATGAGAGATATTGCCATAAGAAATGTATATACAAGATATGAAAGATCTACCTTAAATACTTCAGGACATGTTGAATAGGTAAAAATTTTATCAAAAGTCGATCAAACTTCCGGGTCAAAGTCACAAGATCACACATTGCATCACATGAACGGTATTGCCGTTAAGAATACAAAATATGAAAGTCCCAGCTTAAATAGCCCAAGAGATATTTTTAAAGATTTTTCCTATACACTTTGAAGCTTCCATGTAAATTTCATTTTTTGTTGGCCCAATGATCCCTTAATATGGTCCCGACCTACCTCCCAGTGACCATGATTTGCGCAAACTTGGATTTACTCTGTTAAGAAGCTTTCATGTAAATTTCAACTTGTCTGGCCCATTGGTTTTAGTGAAGACGGACGCAGACCAAATGACCTAAGTTACTTTTACAATTTAGTAAATTGTATAAACGATTCCAAAAGGTCATTTATGCGATTTACTAAATCGTAGAAACAACTTTTTAAATCGTTATAATTTACTATCGTAACTTACTTATATCTTTTGATTCCTCGAGGAACATAGGACTGTAGCAACACTCCTCTAACGCACATGGTTCTGGCTGATCCTCGTCAGCTCGGCCTAAGTCATTCCGGCGGCCTTCACCTCGGCATCAACACTTCTGCGCCATGTCTGCCTTGGTCGACCCACTTTCCGTTTCCCTTGTGACGTTGATGCAGCATTTGACGTCTTCATCTATGTACCCCATCATTGCTGACCACGCTGTCCAGGTAGACGAACTTGTAAACATCCTTTATGTCCTCTTGGTGGAGTCGCACTGGAGCCTGCTGTTTGTTGTTAACTCTCATGACCTCTGTCTTCCCGATGTTGATTTGGAGTCCAGCCTTCCCTGCTTCTTCTGCAACACAACACAGCTTCTCTTGTGCATCTTGCTGTTTGTGAGAGAGAAGGCCTGCGTCGTCTGCTGTTTTGTGTATGTCCACTGGATACCTGCTCTGCTTGCTGTAGCCTGTCTCATGACCCAGTCAATCACTACAAGAAAGATCGTTAGTGAGAGCAGATGGCCCTGGCGTACGCCAATATGTACAGTGAAGGGTTCTGTCAACTTCCCCTCGTGGATGACTTGAAAGGTGTCCTCTTCATACAGTTGTTGGATGATGGTGACGATCTTAAGTGGAAAGCCGTAGTAATACATCAGTAAATCGTGTAAATTATTTTTTTTATCATAGGAACAACTTTTTAATAAATCGTACAAACAACTCTACAGTTGTGAGTTATGGAATAATTTTTCTGCTACGGACTGCCAATGGCTTAATGTTTTCAACAATGCTACAAAATCTTCCTACCAGGACGAGATTGGATATTTGTGAAAGTCTATTCAATATATAATTCCTATGAAATCCGAAATAGAGCTGTTATTTCTCGGATGACTCTGTCACATGGATACTCCTTCTCTTCCAAAGAAGATCTTTTTGACACTTCTATATCAATCTTGGATCGGGACATTTTCAACAAACAATGAGGGTTCATTCCTGATGTCAGCAATGTTTTATATATCTATAACCTTACTTATTACTTACAAACCGCATGCCAAGAAATCCCGTCCGGTCTGAATTCGTTGGCTTCAATACGATTAATCGCAGTCACTGATTTATAACGGTTTTTCTATACCGGAGATTTTGCTAGGAATTTCTTGGCATGCAAGCATGTAGGCTAGTTAATCCAAGTATGTAACCGTGTTATTTCTCAGTTTCATGACTTAGATAGTGCACTGTCGATATAACATTTGAATGGGAAAGATATATATGGCCACTTGCTACTCAGATGCCCATTATACAGAAGTGTGTAACAAGTAACGTTAACCAGAACAAACAAGAGGTGTAACAGTTTGAAAAAAAAATTAATCTATATTTGAACACCAATAACATGCATATATTATAATATACATTTGCAAAGTACCAACAAATCCTTTAAAATTACGTTTCTTATCTTCATGAATTTTCCTTAGAGATCAAGTGCAGGGGGGGGGGGGGGTCACATTTACGCCAAGGCTGTGGAAAGATTTGATAATAACTGGTTATGATGATGTAATAAGCACTCCTCTCTGCTGAAGTTCGTACTATGACTGATGATGAACTGTTTCTTTTACATGGATTCATGAAACAGACATAAGCTTTTTTCAACTATTTAAATTTCGCCACCTAAGAAACGCAGCTGCATGCTACAACTGGGCTCTCAAACCTGTATTCCTTCCTTCTTTTTGTTCTTCACTCTGTCATTTCATTTATGTAATGTTCTGTATATTTCAATGTATTATTTTTCTGGTACATTTGTATATGATTGCACAATCCTCACATGACGGAAATAAAGTATGAATGAACTATATAGTTAGAGATGTATCCACAGTTGAACTAGTTCCAATTTAAATGTTGCGAGCAATAATTCCACTACATACTTGTCACTGATGCCTGCATCTATTGAATTTATATGAACAATAATGGAATTGTTGACAATGCGCACATCAAGTAAATTATTGCTCTCATCAATTGAATTGATGTGGGCATTAATTGAATTATATAGCGCGCAATTGCTGTGCGCATCGATTCATAGGATGAGAGCAATAATTGAATCAACGATACACGTAAACACACACACTGACTCTTTCTCTCTCACACACACACTTTCTTGTTCGCTCTCACACACGCGTGCACACACACACACACACTCTCTCTCTCTCTCTCTCTCTCTCTCTCTCTCTCTCTCTCTCTCTCCATTGTGTTGTACTTCCACCCTTTTTTTATTCGGTTCAAAGACGCGAACACAGGATCTGTCGTGGTAATCCAATCATTCTACAAAATGCATGTTTTGGGGACTAATTGCAGTCCAATATAGATACATAGACTTATAGATTTATTTTATGAACAGGAAAGTTTTAAAAAATGAAATTTACCACGAATTTTGGAAGACGCGACTGCCCTCGTTCACATACATTTACATTCATTGCAGAGAGGATTTACGACTAACATCAGTAAAACATCAGACAGGTATACAAATATTCGTCCTCTTTATAGATTAATTACAAAATGTCGTGTCTATATTTCTTACTACTGGGAGGACAGGTCACTCAGATGTAGAACTTTACTGTGAGATGGCTTAAGGGATCTCAGCAGACCGGAAACTGATTAATCAAAAGACACATCCCTATGGCAAACCTCTTGACATAAAAATGTCCCCTGTCGCCTGTGATATATCTCCCGAACGTAGAGCACGGATAGGAAGTTAGTAACACTTGTTTAAGATGTTCGACTTGCTGATTGGAACATACTTAACAAATTCATTAATTTTTTTAACACGAGAGTGGCTAGAGTAATGAGAGATCTGTTTGAAAGTATAGAAGAAAATTTGTGTCCAATGAATCAGACTTTAAGGAGCATTGCACCTTTCACTAATATGTTGACGGTTATGAGCGGATCCAGAAATTTTCACCGTGGAAGTGGGTTCCATCCCATGCATTCCTAAGGGGCCCAGTTGAAACCATGTACTAACATGTATTATTTTAAAGCTGGAAGTGCATACATATAGAAAAATATTGATTGTCTACCTAGCCCATAGGTTGTAGGTTTGAACCCTATAATAACCCCCCCCCCCCCTCCTCCCTCCCTGATATGTGTGCCTGACATAGCCTCTACTAATGGAATGAAGAAAATATGTGGCTAGCTACTAAAAATAGCATAAGATAAATAAAAATCATCAAAAATTTCTATTCCAGAACTAGGTGGTAAATCTCCATGTGTTATATACATGTAATCACATAATAGTGAATTAATTTCTACGTGTTTGAACCCCCACCCCTCCTTTTTTTACTTTCAAGTTTCATTCAGAAACCTTGAATCAATCTAGCTGACCATGATCATAATTCTAATGTCAAATGTTTTCATAGATATATTACAATAATGAATTTCATGGTATGGTCATGGTATAAGTGGTATGGCTGATTTTCATCGTCATGTGCGTGCATGCTAAATTCACCCGTCAACTCCTCATTTAGATCCGCCGTTGCTTCAGTTGTATCATGACGTCAAACGTAGACCATGGGGTCACGCATCTTTGAGTCACGTGATTTGCTCTTCATCAGCTGAAAAATTATGAGTAATATATGTCTATACCCATAACAGGCCAAATATCATCTGTAAGTTAGCACCTAACGTGTGAGGATAGAGCTCTATGAAAGGTGAAGATAACGAACAGTGATCAATCTCATATCTCCTATAAGCAATACAAAATATAGAGGGTTGGGCAAACACGGACCCCTGAATACACCAGAGGTGGGATCAGGTGCCTAGGAGGAGTAAATATCCCCTGTCGACCGGTCACACCCGCCGTGAGCCCTACATATATATCTTAATCAGGTAAACGGGGTTATCCGTAGTCAAAATTAGTGTGCCAAGAACGGCCTAACAAATGGGTATGAAACAAGTCAGACAACATTTGAGCCAATGATAGGTGGTATTGGTAAACTAGATTGTTATAACGACCATATAATTAGTGAAATGCTGACTTTAAACGAGACTGTTGAAACCCTTGAACCATCAGCTTGTTTATCAGTAGCCTGTCTCGATTGTGTATCGAATTAGTTAAGAGATATAAACACCATATGCAGGTGATAGTGGAATCTTGCTGCATAAATAGCCTACACGTATGGGAAGTTGACGATGGAGAAGCTGAAATAATTCCGTTTATCACAAAGTCGAGTTGTTAGTTTGTCGTCAATATCTATTTTCCTTAAAATATGTAAGTATGGGGCAGAAGTGGACGGCTCTGTGGTCTTCATTTCGAGTTCACAGGGATATCGAACCGACATATGAATGAAAATTAGCATAGGTTCGAATGCAAGCACGAGGACATGCATTTCTCCATTTTGAATCTTGTGTATCCAAGTTCACGTCGTTCTGAGATGTTACATAAAATCTGTTAAAGTATGTAAACCATATTTACTCAATCATATATAATCAATAACCACTCATCGGTTAGTTTAACGTGATATTGTAACATATAGGTCTCCTCTGGTAGTCTTCTTTAAGAAATTTTACGGGCCCTCCCCAGGGTGTTCAAGAACGTACAAACCCACGCTAAGCACTCCTGTATTTCGTCGGTTTCTTGAGGGAGTGGAGGCATCTAATCACGTGGTCTGGGTATAGGTTGGTACCGCTTGATTGGGTTGGTGACCTCTGCTCTGGTACTCCACAAGGAACAGCTTCTACCCTTTGGGTACTTGTTCCTGGGTTGAGTTGTTAGTTAAGGGTGCAGGTAGCTCAACTATTATTTCATGTTCATCCGCAGAAATATATGTCACGGACCCTGGAATGTCTGCTGTTGGTTTACAGTGACGTTCTTGTAGATAAAAAGTCCCGGGTCAATATAACTTCTATTCTCCCGCACTATCTACTGACACTTAGGCCCATTTAAAATCACCTCCACGCCCTGTGGGTCCCTCTCATGTTTCGTCTTAAGGTGGGTTCTCATATCCGACCTCCTTCTGACTTCCGCTAAGCATCCAGAAATTGGACACATACACTTGGTCTGGTGACGATGTTTCTCCTCCCGGTGTCTTTGAAATTTGGTCTTTGTGGGAAACTGTATCCCAATGCATCATAGGACAGGGCATGATATCGCCTTGGGGTCATATCTGACCTCTATGCACCCCGATACACAATAATTTTGCAAAACTGCATTTATCTCCTCTATATCTGCAAAAATGTCTAGTGTATCGTTCTTCATCAAAAACATATTAAACTACGCGCGCTGTAGCACAATAAAACACATGGACGGGGTAGACAAATCCCATGGTGAAAATACGCAAATCACCTATTCTAATATTAGGAATCAAGGTCAAGAACTACTCATATCAAAAGACCTATCTAAACCTAACATGTCATACAAAGATATATAACTTTATTGGTTAGAATTTTGCACAAACAAAACCCATTTATTCGAATAATAAAACACAACACCCCATTCCCCATGTAACAAATTATTTTAAATCTTTTAACTTATAGGGAATATCTGGAGACAGGTTTCAATAGCCCTCCACGTCGAGAAAGTCAATTTATCCGGGGGTATTGCACTAAGAAGCAAGGCGTAATAGAACCATTTGTCATATCAGTGTTACGCACTGTCGGACTCGGAGCCATCAGAATTAAGAACTTCTGCAGAATCCATCTCATTACCAGGAGATTGATAACAATTGTCTGTTATTCCCTTCCCTTTACTGCTTTCAAGTAATCGAAATGAATAAGTCTTTCCCGTGTCTACATGTTTAATTTCATAGGTGATGTCAAATAATTTTCTGAGGACCTGGTATGGTACTATCCATCCGGACCTTATTTATTTGTCTTTGGAGGATACCACGTCTCTAACATCGAATGCTCGAGACTTTCAAATTGAATCATGATATCTCTTTAGCGTTCTGAAACTTGATTGTACGGTGGAAGATGTCGTTTCAAGTACATTTCAAATCCACTTTACATGGATAAGGGGGTAATCCGTAACTGGTTATTTGTCTGGAGGAGAACCAGCGATTACATCAATCGGCAACGACACCTTCCTGCCTAGGTTTAGAGTACACTTAGTACATTCATGGACGTAAGCCCTGTATGCCATCAATAAATAAGGCAGCTGATCATCCCAGTTTCACCTGTTTTCGTCAACAAATATTGGCTAGCATTTGCTGCAAGGTTGAATCTTTCGATCATACCGTCAGACTGTGTCCGATAAGGTGTTGTGCGCGACTTGGTTATTCCTAATTGAGTGAAACCTGAGAACAAAGCTCGGACTCGAATTCTCTTCCTTGGTCAGTATGGATTAGAGTTGGTACGCTGAATTGGCGAATAAATTCTGTGACAAGGATGTCAGCTACAGTCTCCGCAGTTTGATTAACTTTGGCATAGGTTTCTTTCCACTTAGAGAAATAATAATACTGGTTTGTCTCTTAGTTGTAGGTAGTGGATCAACTACATGCATCTGGACTATTTCTCTAGGGCAGATAGTTCAGAAACTATTTCACGGCTGGCGTTATCCAGAAGAGATAGCAAATTTATTCACCTAACATTTATAAAGCAAAAACATTCTGAGTTATAATAACAATAGCTATGCACGCCAAGGGTTCATGTACTTCATGATAATGAATTGCTGCCCTCCCCACTCCTGGTCCTCACCTTTTCATAGCGCATGGCTCCCCGGTACACGGCTCACGCCAGCAGCTGATGTCATCAGACAATCCAGGCCAATAAAATATACTTCGGACAGGCTTAGATGTCCAGCTGTGCGGTTGTTTTGCAAATGCTGCATAATTTCCCTCCATAGAATCCTGGGTACCACCAGCTGAAGGATCTTGTCACCGCCATCCTTCTCCTATAGCCTGCACAGAATATTATCCACTACTTGTAACCACTCCCATTGTCTCAGTAACGTGTTTTGGAGTTGTAGTCTCCGGAGGAAGATTCTTTACTTTCCTTCCTATTGGACCTCTATCCTGTTCCTCTCTCAGTAACTGTCATTCCAATGGTGTAGCCAATTGGATTCTGATCTAGTACTCCGGTGTACCTGTTGATCTTTCTTTGAATGGCTGCTCACAACATTTACAGAACATTACACACAGTCCTCTCTCTTGCAAACCTTTCTCGGTGTTCTAGATAGGTTATCTGCGTTTACATGGTGACATACTTTCCGGTGTCGTATTGTAAAATTATATAGCTTTCAGGTAGAGGAATCCAACGGGCTAGCAACCTTTCTTCAGCCATATTTTAAAGATGAGTGGTCGGTCCTTATGAGAAACGGTCTCCCATAAAGATAATGTCTAAATTCTTTGACAAATGGTCAACTCACGATAGGTTGTACAGTATACCATTGCGATCGTGATAGGGTCTTACTGCTGTAAGCAATAACAACTTCCCAGTCATTCTGTAGGTGTGATAAAACAGCCCCATTTTCGTAAGCACTGGCGTCTGTGTTCAGTATAAACATGATCTTTGGCAAAGGGTATGATAGTACGGGCGCTTTTGTCAGTAAATCCTCAAGAGTAATAAAAGCATAGTAGCATTCATCAGTCCATTCAAATTTCCTGTTTGTCTGGGTTAACCATGTCAACGGATAAACGATGTTCGAGAAGTTTTCGACAAAGCGGCGATAATAGGAAGCAATTTCTATAAAACTCCTTATTTCCATGACTGACTTTGGTGTCGGGCAGTCTTGAACAGCGGCAATCTTCTCATGATTACATCTTATACCGTCATGAGATACAATGTGTCTATAAAGAAAGGATAATTGTTCCTGCAATAAGGTGCATTTCTTTGGCTTAAGTTTCAAATTTGCAGATTGAAGTTTGTCAAAAATGGTAGTAAAATTCTCCAGAGTCTCCTCGAAGGTTGAGCCAAAAGCAATGATGTCGTCCATCTGGACGAGGCAGCGTTCACATTGTAATCTAGAAAGTTCTGGGGGCATTTCAAATGTAGCTGGGCTATTCGAAAGACCAAATGGTAGAACTTTACACTGAAATATCCCCTTATGGGCTGCAAATGCTGTCTTATGCTTGTCAGGCTCGTCCATACAATCTGTTAGTAACGGCTTGCAAGATCTAAAGTACAAAAGTACTTCGCTCCCAATAAAGTGCCTAATAATTCACAATAAAGTGCCTAAGAATTCATCTATTCGTGATAACGGTCTTAGTTACCAAGTTCATCTTGATTGCGGTAGAGAACTATAGGCGCTTCACAGGGAGATCGAGTTACTTGGATCAATAACATCCTTCTCCAGCATCTTTTCTATTTCTTACCCTGGAACTTGTCTTTGGTGGATAGGGAGGCACCTGGGAGGCAATTTGATTGGTCGGGCGTCACTCGTATCGATGGTATTTAATATTTGGATTTTGCTCGGTGTTTAGCGCAAGGGGAATTTCATATATAATGTACAATTGTAAGTGAATGGATATTTCTATTTCTAATCTATTTATCACGTAGAGCACGCCAATGACTATTTCATGCTTCGCTCGGTCCAATGGCCACACCGTATATACATATTATTCGTTTTACACTAGGCACTGCATTGTGAGGGGTCATAAAACTGGAATAAAATTGAGATAATCTACGCAAGTTCGCAATCTGAAATCAATTAGAGAGATGTGACTTTGCGAGATTTTCGTCATTTTTGAAAAGGGACTTCTGAGATTGGTGACAAAAAATATGCAGTCTTGTTCAACCAGACGTTCGGCTATCTCCTTAAATCTCTGAGAAGCTTTACGGAGATAGCCGATCGTCTGGTTGAAGGAGGCTAAAAAAATATGCAGCTCCAACACGGACATTGTCGCGCACGTTTGTCATTAGCTGCAAAATTGTACATAGCTCTCTGAGAAAATATTGGGATAGATCATGATCATGAGTTGTCTGCTTTTAAATATCACATCGTTTCATGAATGACAAGAAGTACTATATAAGTGTAAGAAAAAAATATTTACGCAAATGTACCACTCAGATGAAATTCTGATAGTAAATTTTCTATAAAATAGGCATGTTAAATTGTTTACACATGCGCAGTGCCTCTCTTTCTATTTTTTCCCGAACTGGTAACCTCCGAGGTCAATGGATATATCGGAGATTACTGACAGGATGACAATGATTCATGAATCGACATTTTCTGCTGATTTGACGAGTCTATTGCTTCAGATTCAATCTGATTCTATGAAGTTATATATATTCAATCACAAATATGTTAAATATTTGTTTGTTATTTTTCAACTTATTTGCCATCAGTTACAGCTTGCATTGCTAAAATAATTTCTAGAAAAGATTTCTAACAACTTCAGATGTAGATGGGCGGGGGCGCAAACTTTTATAAAGTCTTATCTCAAGAAAATTAACAAAGTAGTAGGTCTACATGCAATATTTGATGTCTTTCGTCGAAAGGACATGTATAGGTCATTTTGTTTTTATATAACATCTGTCTTTTAGTACTCTCAGTACTTTGATATAAAATATAGATATATATCTTATAATGGATAGACAGTATTCAACATATTTAGAAATTAATGACAACTAACTTTTTTTCTGATTTTGTCAAATGTAGTTGATTAAATAAAACTATGAACTTTTGCCCTTAAAATATTATAATGAACACGCGTAACTTTCCCCTGCCTGGATTTTTCTAAACCGATTTAGTCTGGTCCCCACCCCCGCCACTTACAGATCATTCGTTATAGTCCCATTATGAATGATCAATGAGTGGTGGGGGCAGGGACCAGACTATTTAGAACGTCTTTTATAAACAGTTCCCATTTCAGCTAAAATGTTGTTAAAATACTGCACTATAACGCCATGGCTGTTATCTAGCGTGAACTTTTTTTAAAATTCTGTAGAAAAATTGTCCCATATTTCTAATTTTAGAACATATTCGAGCAGGAAAATACCTTGTAACTTTCCATACGCTTATTAAGCACGAGGACAATAAAATGCAACTCGGTTTATACCAGTCAATATTAGAAATTCTTACTTATGAATTAAGATTTATTTCATTTATAAAATACATCTGTTCAAGATTTTTTTTAAAATCAAGTTTTATACATTCTCATTCACAATTCTATCATCAAATGGAAACATTTTTGCTCTTATTAAAAGTCCTATCCAATTTAATCCGAATTTTGCAGTTTGATTCCAAAACGGAATTCCCCCACCTGCTAGCGAAGAGTGCCGGGCCGACCTATATATTCTTTTATCCACAGGTGCGCATTAAAGTACAGAATGTCACAGACCACAAATGGTAATACTCATTAGTTTTTTACTTTAGTGTTTGTTATTCCACAATGATTTTATTCAACATTAATTAGATAGCGTGTCTTCCTTTTCTGTATCTATATTGGCGGATCACGAAGTTTATGCGTGTTTATCTGAGCTGCGTAGATTACTTAGGTTACTCTCGACCAACACCAAATATTATTTGTTGTTTAAATTTTTATTTGCTGTACATTTTGTCCATGAGATATTGTATTACAAGATTTTTTTTCTTCTTCTGACATTTATATAATTCTGAAATTCAAGATACATCATATATACATATGTATATATATAGATACATGCACATGTTACTTAATTAAACATGTTAAACGCGCAGTGACAGTATGTTTAATTAAATCCACATCTCAAAATTTACTTTCCTAAAACTGTTGCAAAAGTACGGAAAATCACGTAGATAATGAGAATAATTGTGTTCCTATTACCTTGGAAGAGGGCCACGTCTATCAATATTCTGAATTGTGAAAATATTTTTATATATAATTATTGCATAACAGTGAATAAGATATGCCTCTTGTTAAGCATGTACATAGAAGATTTAATTAGTCGACAACAATGATGCTGATGCTCGAAATTTTTATGTCCAACGTAGGAATATATAATTATGAATGACTCTTGTTATTAACATTTATAAGTTGCCAATCAGGCCTAAATTATTATAGATCTATATGCTACATATTTTGAGCTGAATCAATCTGATTAAAATCAGATCCTTTGATCCTAGTGTAGCGATCTATGTGAGCAAGTCATGGGATCTGATTTTAATCAGATTGATGATGTTCTGATATATCATGTTGATATCATATTACAATAATACAAATATAAATATTTATTGGCACAAACACAATTACAATAATTGGCAAAGGCCCATTAAACATCAATACAATATAATGTTTACATAATTTTGATGTAGTTGAAAGTAATTGACTTCTGTATTCAAAACAGTCTCTATAATTTTCACAGTAATTTTTAAGACTTTATGTATATCACAGTTAAAATATATTTGTAACATGTATCTTTCATTGTCCAGAGTAATATTTTTTTGTGTTATATTATAAAAGTTTCTAAGGTAGGTGTTTCTTAGCTTAGAATAAGATTTACATGGAAAAAGAAAATGAATTTCATCCTCGATCGCAAGCATTACAACATCTTTCATTCATTGATGTGAAATTATATCTACCACTTTCTATTGCAAGTTTATATGCACTTAATCTAATTCTACTAAGAGAGGATCTCTCGAGATCTTTTTCTGAGTAAATCAACATATGGACTTCTTTTTCTTGTACCTTAGAGGGGATCAAAGTTTTACATATATACAAATATATAGGGAAAATCATTAAAAATCTTCTGATGAAGAATCACATGTACCTATCCTAGGTGTATGACATTCTAAATGCATATAGAATATTTGAAATGTGATAATGGTAATAAATGTATTTTTAATACAAATTTATTATGTGAAAAGTTAACTTGTTATAGTTGCAGCATTTCTCGTGTGAGCTTTTCTGATCAAAATTTGTCCGTTGTCTGGCATCGTCGGCGTTAGTGTCGTCAGTGTAAACTTTTCACATTTTCATCTTCAGAACTCCAGAACCACTAAGCCAATTTTAACCAAACTTGGCACAAAGCAAGCTTGGGTGAGGGGCTTTGAAGTTTGTTCAAATGAAGGGGAGATAATCACAAAAATGCTAAAATAGAGTGAGGTCATTTAAAAAACTTCTTAAGAAATACTGGGCCAGAGGAGCTGACATTTACATGAAAGCTTCCTGACATAGTGCAGATTCAAGTTTTTTTTAAACCATGGCCCCAGGGATAGGGTAGGGTCACATTAGGGAATCAAAGTTTCACATATATATATTCATATATATAGGGAAAAGATGGGGCCACAATAGGGGATCAAAGTTTTTTATACTAATTAATATATAGAGAAAATCTTTAAATATCTTCTCAAGAACTATTTGGCCAAAGAAGTTTGCATATACATGAAAGCTTCCTGAAATAGTGCAGATTCAAGTTTGTAAAAATCATGACCCACCAGGGGTAGGTTGGGGCCACAATAGGGACCAAAGTTTTACATGCGAATATGTATTGAAAATCATTAGATATAGGCCAAGGTGACTCAGGTGAGCGATGTGGCCTATGGGCCAATATTGTTTTGATATGCAGTGTTAATTACATCCTCTTTCAGTTTGCATGTCATGACCTGTACATTTGTTTTCATTTGATCAGACCCTCGGGCTTTGTAAAATGGTATATGATATCATATAGGGAATTATCATGCTCCTGTTTAGTGATGTCCCATTATTACTGTTAAACACCTAGGTGTATCGAATGGTCATTCTAATGGCATGGCAGGGACAGAGACCAAGCACCAGTTTCTGGATGAATTGTACAAGATGATGGTCAAAGATGCTTATGATGGAATGAAGAATCGTGGTTCTAAAGTTGTGGAATTCAAACATCCCAAGGAGCTTGAAGCCATGTTGGACTTGACACTGAGGAAGCAGACGTCAGATGACAGACTACTGGAGATCTGCAAGGATGTCATCAAGTACAGTGTTAAAACAGGTATCTTTCATGTTTACCTTTACCTCTGATATCAAAATCAATGCATTTATATATATAGAATGATGGAATGGAGGATAATAGAAGATAAGGTAATAGAGTTAATCTGTAGTTGCTCCTATTCTCTCTCTCCCTCATTTATTTTAAAATGCTAGTAAACATATTTACATTAGAAGTTTATAAGAAAACCATGCATTTCTTAATGTTCCTAATTTTGGAAGCACTTATGGATGCTTATTGGTGTTAATGGTATGTTATTACCTAGAGTCTAATGTGGCGTGGCTAGTTCAAATTGGTGCTTCAATCTTGCATTCGACTGTCACTTTTGTCAGAGGTCCATTTTCTTGTAGGTTTTTATAGACTAAACAAGAAATTAAGTCATTAATTTAATTGTAAAGCTTCATGTTAAGTCTGTTGTCCTGAGGCAAAGGAAATTTGTTCAAAGATTCCAGAATATAGACATCTCCACAAATTTCTTTCAACGTTTTCTGCAATTATTTACTATGGCTGATCTAATATGGATGACATCGTGTACAGATGAGCACTGTCAGAAAATCTGCAAAATGTTCTTATAAATCAAACACATTTGTGTGTTTATTTAAGAAATAAATTTTATTTTTTGAAAATACATGAGGGCATGAACTGTGACAGACTACATAACAATATTTCTATGATATATACATGTATTCAAAATCAATATAGAATTTAATCTTAATACCCACAACATTGATATTCACATGAGAATGAGTGTACGTATAATAAAAAAAAATTGTATTTTTGAACAAATTCAGTCTCACCACCTTGTAATCAGCATTATTTGCAAATTTAACTTGATGCACAGAAAAATTTAAAAGTAAAGTGTATGTAGGACTAGGTTTAAAAATTCAGATCCAGTCATAATTGCTTTTTAAACATGCATTTGTAACAGGAAGAGAGAAAATGCAATGTACCAGCAAGCACTGCCTTGTACAAAGCAGACAAAATTCAAAATGCAATCCTGGCTTTTTATAAGCATGTTTTTAGATGAGACATATTATGGTACAATGATGTCTGTACGTCTATCCATATGTTCATTCAGGGTTTTCTGATTCTATTTTCATTTCTCTGTCACATATCAATGAGCTGAAACTTGTTGTGTAGCTACTTTGTGGGTCACTCATGTTGCAATTTTGATCCATTTCAAACTCTCTTGTAGGAGTTCTGCCCCTTTATTTGAAAATTAATGTTATATTGAAGATACATAATTTGTTCGACTAACTCCTCCCACAATTTTCAAGTGAGGTCCATCTTGTTTTACAGAGTGTTTGTATGGGTATCAATTGAAGATGTGCAAGTGTCAAGGATTTTGATTTTCTTCAATTTTTTAGAAATTGCTGGTTGTTGAACTTAGTCAATTTTGAGGAAATATTACCTAGAGAATACATGATTTGTCTGTCTAATTCCTCCCACAGCTTTCAAGTGAGGACCTTCTTATTTTACAGAGTATTTGTATGAGTATTGGAGATGTGCATGTGGCAAGGATTTTGATTTTCTTTAATTTTTGAGAAATAACAGGTTTTTGAATGTAGTCAGTTTTGAGAAAATATAATAAAGTGAGTACATGGTTTGTCCTTTTAACTCCTCTCACAGTTTTAAAACTAGGGCTTTTGTAAAGAACCTGGAGATGTGCATAGTGCAAGGATTTTGATTCTCAACAATTTGTAATTTTCTTTGACGCTTAGATATTTACAGGTTGTTGAACTTGGTCAAATTTAGGGAAATACTCTTGGTTTGTCTATCTACCTCCTGTCACAGTTTTTAAGCTAGGACCTTTCATTCACACAATGCAAAGAAAGTATTTCACAGCCTATTGATGGCTAATACTACCTGAAGCAAACAAAGTTCCACAAATCACGACTTAAGCTAAACCATCCTATGTAAGCTTTTCACAGGTGTATTATGTACTGTTTCCTGTACTATTGTTAGACATGCTGTCAAATTCAAAATGCAATCATTGATTTTTTCACATGCAGTCAAAGTATGAAAATTCAATCGCTGCTTCATGCACATGGAAACAATTATTGTCTTGTACTCACATAGTCACATTCAAAATGCAGTTTTTGCTTTGTACACAAGTTGTCAAAGTCCAATTATCTATAAAAAGAAAGTATGTGTACCAGTCAAAAAAGCGTTGCTTAGCATTGGTGCATTATTGTTAGGTGCCAACACTTGAATATTCACCATTTCAGGGCACCCACATTTCTTTAATCAATTATATGGAGGATTAGACGAGTACAGCTTAGGAGGAGCTTGGCTTACAGAGGCCCTCAATACTAGTGTGTAAGTACACCATTAAATCATTGAGCGCTAGAAGCAAATTGTGTTAGTAGCAATGAATGTTCTGTAGCTCACGAAGACCTTTATATACTGATCAAAAAAAGAAACGCATAGTACAAATTTATTTTAAGACATGAGAAATATTCAATAATTGATTTATTGATAACACAAAAATGATGTAAACACTGGGTTAATAATCAAAGTATCATAACCACTAATGATAATTACAATCATTAACAGTTCAAGGTCACCCAAGTTCAGTATCTAGTGTCCCCCCCCCCCCCCCCCATGAGCACCAATGACTGCTTGACAATGCCTTCCCATGGATGCATTTAAGTCCTTAAAAAACTGTCCAGGGATGTTGTTCCACTCTAACTGCAGAGCTTGGGCTAGTTGTTGCAGAGTCTGAGGCGTCTGTCCAGTTTGTCCCATGCATGTTCGATAGGGTTCAAATCTGGTGATTGGATATTGTGTCTTTGCAGAACATCTTATGTTAGACGAGCAGTATGTGGTCTTTGAATATTGCTCAGGATGCTGCATTATTGGAACCACTTGTCGCTATATGACTTCATCAATATACCATTGAGCTGTCAAAGTACCTTGTATGTGAACCAATACTGTCCTTTCTGTATAGAATATTGTTGCCCACATAATAACACTACCCCTCCAAACTGGTCAGCCTCCTGGATGCAATTTTGCACAAAACATTCATTTTGGCACCCATACTCTCTGAATTTTCCATAAGGCCTTTGCAGTAAAAATCAAGATTCATCACTGAACCAAACTGTCTGCCAGCATTGCCGTGGCCATACTCTATGAGTTTGCGACCATTGAAGTCGGTTCCGGCAATGTTGCAGAGTCAGAACAATGACACAAACAGGTTTGTGTGCTCTAATCCCAGCATCCCCAAGTTGATTGCGAACAGCCTGATCTGATATTCTGCAAATCTCAGGAATCCCAGGAATGACAGATGCTGTAGATTACGCTGTGAAACGTTGACTAAGATGAAATAATCGGATGAAGTGATCCTGTGCTGCTGACATCATGCATGGTCTACCTGCTCTATAACGATTTGTTGAACCATGCTGTTAATCAGGCAAGATATGGTGCTTTGTGCAACACTGAAATCTCTTTCAACTGCAAATTGTTACACACTTGCTTCCAGTCGTTGAATTGAGTTGAGCATCATTCAGATGGGCCATTTCTCAAAAAGCTGTTACAGGGTGTTGCTCTTCATTTGAACAAACTTGAATCCCCTTTACCCAATGATGCTTTTCGTCAAGTTTGGTTGAAATTGGTCCAGTTGTTCTGGAAAAAAAGTTGAAAATGTGAAAAGTTTGCAGACTGATGGACAATGGTCAACGGATGATCAGAAAAAGCTCAGGTGGGCTAAAAAGTTATAAACCTGTTGATATGGTACATGTACCTTTTAGAGCTGAGAATCAGATAATAAACTTTTTCTCTTTGATTCCATATAATATAAATGAAAATTTCAAAACATGATATCATTTGTATATCAGATACACTTATGAGGTCTCACCAGTATTTACAGTCATGGAGAAGGCTTTATTGCAAAAGATGTTGGATCTCATTGGCTTCAAAGATGGAGATGCCATATTTACTCCAGGTATGAAAAGCTATATTAAATTGATAATTGCGTCTTTAATACCATTATTCTAGGTATGTGTTTTTCAGGACAGCACTATAAGTGAGTTCTTATGATTTGTATAATTTCGCCCTACTTATGTGTACAAAATTAAAACTAGACAGGTAATAAGAATAATACACCAGTTTCGAGATAAGAACTCGTGTGTATAGGAGGTGCATTTAGTGGAACTCTGATTGCCTGAGTGGGACATATTGAAACTGGCATATTGTCTATGTTGATGTTTGGTACCAGTAACTGAAATACACAAATCCAATTATAATTTTAGTCAATGTGCATTATGAATTCCATGTATGATGTCACAAACATCTGAATTTCCTGTCATTTTCTTTCAGCTGGCCAAAAATAACTATTTTTCAAAGCAGTTTGGCTTTAGTAGAAAGAATTGGCTATATAAGTCAATCATGATTAAATTTCTCATATGTACATTAAAATAGTTTTGGTTCATGCATGCAGTCCATAATGATTTAAAAGTGAGCTTTTTGACAATTATCAAGGAAAGTGAGGATTCAATTTAGGGAAAGAATGATTTTCATTTTTTGTTTCTGACTAATAGTTATTTTAACAATCAACATGGAAAGAATCGAATATAAGGAATGGGAATGGCTGTTTAAATTTTATGGCCAGAAATGGCTATTGTTGAAGTCATTTGAATTGACTTTAGTCAAATTCATTTTCAGCAAATTGGCATTTAGGCTGAATACTTGAATCTAATTTCAGGGGGCTCAATTGCCAACATGTATGCTTTGAATGTGGCTCGATATAAAAGATACCCAGATGTAAAGAGTAAGGGGGTGTATGGTTTGCCAAAACTCTGTGTACTAACTTCAGAAAAGGTACATTTACTTCCATTGTTGTATAAGTTTCATATTACTGTAATTCTAACATCTATGGAGGTGCTAAAGACATTCATACATTCAATATGTAGGTGATGGGAATTGTCAGGGACATGTTTTTTCACTAATGCGTCTTGTTTTTGTTTTGTTTTTTCAGGGTCATTATTCCATGAAAAAAGGAATAGCTTTCATAGGACTTGGGATAGATAATCTAATAAGTGTTAAGTCAGACAGCAAAGGAAAGATGGATATTCAGGATTTAGAGAATAAGATTCTTCAAGCACAGTCAGAGGTAATTCTTAGAACACAGAATATAGGTACTGTAGACATACCTTGTTGCCAAAGGATGAAAAGTCCATGGATTTATTTCCATTGGTGTTTAGTCCATGTACAAAATTCCACTGATGTGTTTGATTTTTTAAAATAGCTTATTTAGATTTACTTTTATTTCATTAATGTAAAATTTCTTTTTCTTGGGTACGGTGGAAATATATACTTAACAGGAAAAAGGTACAAATTTTCAAAAATGTAGAGACTTCATTTATTTCTTAAAAATGAAGAAGTATACATGTGAAAGTACATTCCATATTGCTGTAGATTTCTTATTTTACGAGAGTACTTAATATCGCAAAATGACTCGTTCACATCAAATCACGAAAACATAAATTCACAAGAGCTCTGTTGATCAAGAGTTAAATACATGTATTATTAGTGATATAGAAATAAAAGCAAGTAATTTTATTTCACAAATGATACTTCTTACAGAATTACACGATTTGCGTATAATTAGGAATATACAGTATATGTAGGTAATAAATGCATGCAAAATGCCTTTCACTTGAAAATCTTTATTTTATTTATTGATAACTAATTTATATTGTCTTTCTGAACATATGCCTTATTCTTTCAAATTACACATTAAGTATAAGTATGCACATGTTTTTGGATATAGTGAAATCACTGGTTACTAAATAAAGTGTGACGACTGCTAAAGGACAGATAGTTCAAATTGGTAGAGCATATAATGAGAGATTCAGGGTACCCAATAGCTGCAATAATGTAGCCCTCTCCGACTTTTTTTTTGAGGGGGAGAGGAATCAGAGAGGGCTACATTATTGCAGCTAGGTACCCAGGTTCGAATCCAGTCTGGTCTGTCGCTTGTTCTCCCTTCCTGTTACATTTGGTGCCATAGACCAGCCTTTGGAACTGACTGGTGAAAATGCCAGTCAGGGAATGAAGGTGTTGAGTTGTAATCATGGAATGTTAAGGAGCCATAGAATTTGGTGGTCAGCAATGTTTGCTCACTGTTGATCTGAACTGGTAGAGCACCTGACTAGAGATTCAGGGAGCCCTAGTTTGAATCACTGTCTAATCCATATTCTCCCTTCCTATAACAAATATATGTCATATAATTTAATGTTACAGGGTAAGGTCCCTTATCTTGTGAATGCAACAGCTGGTACCACTGTTTTCGGAGCCTACGATCCTCTGAATGAAATAGCAGATGTCTGTGAGAAGTATGGGCTGTGGATGCATGTTGATGGGGCCTGGGGAGGAAGTGCTCTGATCTCCAAAAAGCACTGTGATCTTTTGAAGGGCATTGATAGGTTTGTTCACCTCCTTAGGTATTTTAAAAAGTATTCTGCTGCAGTTGTGACTGTCTAAATGTTGAAAGTCTTCTATTCTATAGCAGCAGTGTCTTGCATTTTCCTTCTCATTGGGTCTCTGTGACTGCTGCTGGTATCAGTGATCTATGAACTTTATATGTAATTGTACGATTTGATGTTATATTTCAGAGCTGACTCCATGACATGGAACCCACATAAAATGATGGGAGCACCCCTCCAGTCTTCTTCCTTTCTCACGAAACACAAGGTTTAGAGTTTGATCTTTTAATGTTTTCTCAATAGATGATACACTTGTTGCCATGATGACAGTAGCTTAAACGCTTACAGCTTGATTATCAAAACATGAAATACATATACGTTCAACATTACGCATGGGGAATAATATGCAGTAACTGAATGTAGTATACACCTATTTACTGGCTATGAGGACAATAGCAAGTTTTTTGTCCCCAAGACAGAAACTATTTCCTGAGGCGTAGCCGAGGGAAATAGTTGCTGTCGAGGGGGACAATAAACTTGCTATTGTCTGAATAGTCAGTAAATAGGTGTTTTATTATACCAAAGTAGACTTTACTTGTGTCAGACATACCAAAGTGAAGTAACATTCGGCATTAGCCTAGATGGAATCGACCAAGGTGATCTGTGTGGTAAACTAATTAGAGTTATCAGACTTTGATGTCACAGAAAAGAAAACGCTGTATTTCCCCAGGGTGAGATAGTTCAGACACTATTTCACGGCTGACGTTATCCAGAAGAAATAGCAAATTTATTCACCTAACATTTATGTAGCAAAAACATTCTGAGGTATAATAATATATATTATATCAAACATTTAGAAGTATTGTATACGCATGGAGTACGCACTTATTAGTACATTGCTGCTTAATTAGTTAAAAATTTCCCCCCACGTGTAAATAACCACTTTTACAATATTTGTGATTACAAATTGATAATGGTTTCCAAATATCAATCTCTGTGCATTAAAATTCATTCCAGCTGAACTGCAAATAACTGTGTGTTGATATATTTACCCACGTATTTTATTGTCATCTTTGTCAGCCAAGGGTTTTCAGTCCAATTGATCATTGTTTGTGGGAAGCAAAGCAGACCAAAAACCTCTGACTTGCAAATATAGCAATTTTTTGACACTGTATTAAATGGAAGGGAATGGAAAAATATTATCATGCTTTGGATATGTGCCTTATATGCTAGAGAAATGTACATTGTGCTTCCCTTGTCAGAATCTCCTCCCGTCCTGTCACTCGGCCAATGCTGCCTATCTGTTCCAACAAGACAAGTTCTACGATGTTTCCTATGACACTGGGGACAAGTCTATACAGTGTGGACGTAAAAATGATTCCCTGAAACTATGGTTGATGTGGAAAGCAAAGGGAGATGAAGGATATGAAAAAGACATTGATAATCTGTTTGATTGTTCACGGTATGTTTTCTGTTAAGTAAACTGTAAACCAGCTTCTGTTTGCAAATCGCTGATGGGAAATGTGTTTATGATGAGTAATGTGCATGAGTGTAAGCCTAAATATGCACCTTATGCATTAACTAAATGACTGGCTTGCAACAACAAATATTTGTGAAAAAATCATTTTTACTGAATGATACTGGCAAATCTCACTGATAATTCTAGCATACAAATAAAATCTGGTTTATAGTATGACAGCTTTCACATCATTGAAGAACTTTATATTTTCAGTTTATGGGTAATAAAAATTCAAAACTATTTCCAAAGGAAGTGAAAAATTGAGTTGATACCATTAGGGCAGTAAACATTCCAGACGTTTTTAATCTAGAAATTATTCTTTTTGCAAAGAAACAAAACTTTGTATAAGTAAAGCAATAATATTGTAGTTATTTTTTCCAGATATTTAGCCAACCTGGTGAAAAATACAGAGGGATTTGAATTAGTTGTTGAGGTGAGCCAATATTACTCTAAGAACAAAAATCATAATTCCGTAGCAACAAAGATGTAAGGGGAAAGAGTAACTTGCCATTATGTCTGTCTGTAAATCTTAGTTCTAGATTATATCTCTAAATGCAATGAAGTTTATACAATGAATCTCAAACACATGTGACTCAGATAAAACCCTATTGCTATAAGTTAAAGGTCAAGGTAGAAATTAAATATATTGTAGAAAATTCCAGATGACATCTATATATATAGTTCTCTGAGTTTTTGCAATAGAATTTTAATTCAATATCTCTGTATAATACATAATATGCATAATATAATAGAGGAGACCGCTGCTGATCTTGAGTTGAAAAGGTTCAACATGAACATAACCAATTCATGTATCATATGCTATACTTTATACATGTAGTTTTACATACAGTGGGTTTTCCAGGGGGCTACTATATACAACACCAGTAATGATTTCTAGGTCAGAAGGTTAAGTTCACATATAGTCAGTACTCAAATGTAACGTTGTGGATGCAATGAAACGAATACCATTTGATTTTTAATCTTGCTAGAAGGTCTGCAGAATTGATGTCCAGATTAGAGTAGATATAGCACAATTGTAGTTGCATCACTGTTCATTCTCTTCACCTTTTTCATTGCTATGTCTTGTGTTTTGCACTGTATTTTGTGTATTGTTTTCAGCCTGAGTGCACCAATGTGTGTTTCTGGTACATCCCGGTCAGCATGAGGCAGCAGAAGAGGGATGCAGACTGGTGGGAAAGACTGGGAAAGGTGACATTAATCTGTCATCATTGTATGACACAGCATAGTGATTTTCATCTAATTACTTCTGTTCCAAATTTAGGTGGAATTCTCTAAAAAAAAAATTAGCAGCTTACACTGATAACTGTGTTTATATGCTTTCTGTACAATTTGACTAATATGGTTTTCTAATGTAGTCCTGTTAAATTTCTGCTTATCATTGAAAGGTTGCCCCCAAAATTAAGGAGGGAATGACTAAGGATGGGACCATGTTGATTGGATACCAGCCAGATGGAGATCGTGTCAATTTCTTCAGAATGATTGTGTCAAATCTGGAAGTGGTCAAATCAGACATGCAGTTTGTAATTGATGAAATTAACAGACTTGGAAAAGATTTATAATTTGATTAATATGTATAATCACGTTGTAGTGAAAATTAATTGAATGTCAGATCAGTATTCACTGGAGTTTCGTTAGACATGTATTGGTGATTGTTGATTTCATTCCTTGTTTTAGAATTGTGGAATTCTATTATACACACTGTTATTTATCACAATTTTGAATGGCTTTGTTTCATTATATTACAGTCCATTTCAATTTTTGTGCTTAGTGAAGACGTGTTTTTACATATGACAAGGGGACCCTCTAACATTGAAAATGACAAACTTCACTCCTTCATTGTAAGGTTCACTCTGATAGGTAGTTTCTGTCATGCTTACATTAATTGAAATCTGTGAGCTTTCATGTTGGAGGAATGTATATGCATCTATATGTAACCAGTCGTAGAAATCACCATAACTTCTACTTTTGGGTGAAAGATTCAAGGAAAACTTGAAATGAAAGTATTGGAAATAAACAATATCTCACACATGGACAGTACAAACATCGACGGATGTTTGGACATAATACATGAAAATATATATGTATATATATTGGTATATATATTATTATCAGACTTCCTATTAAAGGGTTAAGCAGAGAGTGATGGAGCGGTAAGGTATTGGTGGGAATATGACATGAATTAGAATAAGTCATGTGATTATGGGTTAATCTGTCCTTGGTCAAGAAATAGAAAGGTAACGCTTGCATACACCACACTGTGTCTCACACACACAGCACAGAAAAGTTAATAATGATACTTGTAATGTGTAGATATGTAATATTGGAAATATAAAGGTAAGACTCGTTCAGACTAAAGCATGTCCTGGTGAGCTGGTTTTACTTTTGTGACTTAAGTTGGCCTACGAACTCAACCACTTTGTATCACTGTAAGGAAAATATTATTCTTGTTGAGATGTCCCTAAATATTTCATCAAAATACACTGAATTGTATTCTTTTAAATGTACATCTTATGTTTACGATGCATAGCTTAAATATTTATGCATTATGAGTTCTTGACTATATATAACGAAACAATGAAACGAGGCAAACAAATTCATACACATCAACCTCCTGTTTGCATGCAAAAAGCCAGTGATGTGTTCGGGTAAAATGTAAGATAGCAATAGATAGGATATAAATGAAGAGACAAAGTAAGCTACATCTCCCTCACTTAATTACCTTTGACAGGAAATCTGAAATCAGACCTTGGTACTTTGAAAAGGCAGTTCAAATTGAGGACCCCCTGACTAGTGGCATTCAAAATTGAAAAAAACATATACAACAGACATGGAATCCGTGACTTTACAGGAAATGTATTGTATTTAGATTTGCATGTTAAAGGGGTGGTGGTGGTGGATCAAAGTGAAAGGAGGTGTCTGTAGTATACTTCTCTGTGAGAGACCTTACACACTATGCATTTATATGTTTGGGTTTATATTACCTCCCGCTTAATGTAATCTGCTATGAATTTTGTGTTCATTTTTTCAATACCTCAATTCCAACCATTGTTTATACTTTTATGCAACTCAATATAGTTCCAAATCCTCAGGTTTATATGGTTTTATCTTAATTTGCAAAATAGCACTGAAACGGCCAGCATTTAAATCTATGATATTTTATACATTTCAGTATAAAACATTAGACATGCCATCATCAGTGACTATCTTGCATAAATGTTTATATTGTTAGCAGTCTGAACGGTTGCTATCTTTATTTAAACTTTGCACAGTTTTCTTTCTGAAGTAGCTCTTTCACATTTACTGCAAAATGATGTTGTATACATGTATGTGTGTGTGAGGGGGTAATGTTAAAATCAAGTATGGTCATTATTGCATATGTAAAGCCTGGTGTAAATACATGTGTAAAGCCTGGTGTAAATACATGTGTAAAGCCTGGTGTAAATACATGTGTCGTTGAATGTTGTTTTACATCAAGTGAAGTTCATAACCTGTGCATATTGAGAATATACTGTATATGTGTACTTATTCTATTATATTTATTATGATTTGGATCTGATACACTATTTGGCATAATCATGATTTAGCACTTGTTCTGTGTATAATAATGGATATATAAAGATATTCATATTTTAAGGTTCCCATAGACTAGTGCTCTAGCTTCACCACAAAGGCACTAGAATATCAATCCTACTAAAATATTAATCCTACTAAGCACACATACAGTATGCAGTGTTGTATTTTTCTTCAATTGTCAAGAAATCATATTACATATATATTGAATGTATATACATGTATACTTTGACTATATTTATTTCTGCTGAAGAAAAAACCACTTACTGCGTGTAATTTGAACCCATTTTCTCCTTCAGGAAAGTGTTTTTTGATTTTTATAGAATACATATATATGCATCAAATGTGTTTTATTTCAATCCACTCATATACTACTATACGTGTATGTTTTACTATATTTCCTGCAAATCATACAGGAATCACAATGTCAGTCTCTCTGGTCATCTAATATTAGTAGAATCATGCATTAGTATGGGTGTGGGATTGGGAAATTCCATCAAGGGGACATGATTCGCAATCTGGATGGAATTTCCCTATCCAACATGAGTACATATAATGAAGGATTATTTTCCTCATATATTAGTCAAAGTTATCAAATTCTCATTTGAACTTCAATGCAAAAACTATTTAGACAGTCAGAAAGAGGTTACACTTAATTTGTAAATTAACTTAGAGGCCCATAGGGCCACAATGGTCACTTGAGTCAATCACCTTGGCCATGTTCTTAATCGGAAGAATATCAATATAACATACATGGCCTTGCTTTTCTAAAGAAGACTTTAAAAGATCCCCCTATATTCATGTATTATGTAACATTTGATCCCAGGTTTTAGCCCCAAGTCTTCAGGGTCCATGAGAAAAAATAGAATTCACACAACATTTTTGCAAATTTACATTATTTAGTGTGACCCTGCTACTCTTGAAAAGATTTTTTTCATATTTGCTATATATTCTCATGTAAAATTTGAAGCAATATTGAAGCCCAATTCTAGTCCAATAATAAAAAATCTGCACTACATTGGAATGCTTGCATATGAATATGACTACTCAAGGTCAGTGGTTCTTGATAAGAACATTTTCAAAGATTATACATAGATGTATTCCAATGTCAAATCAATTTTGACCCTGTACTAAGGTAACGTCTTCCATCCCCCACCCCCTCCCTCTTGGGCCATGATTTGAAGAAACTTCAATCTGCAGTACCAAAAGATGCTTGCATATTAATATGACTAATCATGGACCTGCTCTTAATTTGTTGCCATGTACAATTGTTATCCCCTAGGCCTATTGTGGCCCACCCTACTCTCCAGGGTTATGATTTTAATAAATTTAATTGGAATCTACACTACCTGGTGATGCTTGCATATTGATATAGCTAATCATAACCCTGTTGGTCTTTAGAAGATTTTTTCCCCATACACTACCATATGAAATTTTTATCCCCAGTTGAGACCCCATCCTACACAGTCTGGAATCTGCTCCAACTGTGGATGCTTGCATATCATCTGACTAATCGTGACACTGTTGCTCGATAGAAAAGGATTCCCCCAGATATACGAGGGCGAGTCAATAAGTAACCAGCATATCCCATTTCCGATTGACCGAGACGGTCACGATTTTCATGTTTTATACCTTGGTACAAAATTGCACGCGTTTCGAGCCATTCTTTAATAAGATATTGAATGTTAAGCATGGCCAGTGATACAAAGGCATGCTTTTCATCTAAAGTTGGGTTCCGTGCTATAATTCGGTACTTGTATTCTTAAAAAGGTAAAACAGGCAGGGAAATACACGGCGAGTTATCCGATGTTTATGGGTCTTCTACACCATCTTATGCCCAGGTTAAATTCTGGGTAGGGGAATTCAAACGCGGTAGAATGTCTTTAGAAGACGAGGTCAGGTCTGGATGCCACCGACGAAGAAATGTGTAAGAAAGTTCGGGATCTGGTATACTCCAATAGGCGAATTCAGGTGGAAGAAATAGCGTGGGCATTTCACATGGTAGCGTTTCAACAATCTTACATGGTCGTTGAGGTATGCGCAAGCTAACAGCCCATTGGGCCTCGAAATTCCGTAGCGATGAGCAAATGAGCAAGTATGCAGCGCCTTGTTGAAACGGTTTAGGTCAAAAGGTGATCTTCGTTTGCGTCTGAAGATTCTAGATGAGACTTTGGTTAATTATTATGGGCCAGAGAATAAAGCTTAGAGTCATCATTGGGTAGGGCCTGGGTCCCCGAGGCCAAAGAAGTTCAAGACGCAACCATCTGCTGGCAAGGTGATGGCCACAGTATTTTGGGACGCAAAAGGGTTTATTATGTTGGGCTTTTTACCCAAGAAAAATACAATAACTGGAGTGTACTATGCAAACTTGCTAGACCAGCTGAGAACCTCCATCCGTAAAAAAAAAACCCGCCGAGGTAGCTCTCTAAAGGTGTTTTGTTGCAACAGGACAACGCGAGAGTCCACACTTGCAAAGTTACAATGGGTGCTGTAGAGCGAAACGGGTATGAATTAATACCACATCCTCCCTATTCGCCTGATCTAGATCCTAGCGACTTCTTCCTATTCCCAAACTTGAAAAAGAATATCCGTGGACGTCATTTCTGGTCTGACGAAGAAGTCCTGACTTTTTCAATTCTGGGCTGATGGCATTTGAACACTGTTGGTCTAAGTGCATCACACTAGAGGGCAATTGCATAGATAAAGAAGAGGTGGATCTCAGCCGGAAATAAGTTGGTTACTTATTGACTCGCCCTCGTATATTCCTATATAAGAATATTTTCCCTATTGTGGCCCCACCCTACCCCGGGGCTATGGTGTGAACAAACTTATATCTACACTACCTGAGGATGCTTACATACTGACATGACTAATCATATGGCCCTGATGTACCTGCGGCGAAGAGTTTTAACGACACTTCCTATATATTTCCATGTAAAACTTTGATTACCCTATTGTATCCCCACCCTATCCCCGGGAGCCATGATTTGAACGATTTTGCATTTTCAATCAATGAGGAAGCTGTCACAGACGTTTTGTCTTTTTTATCAGTGAAGAAAATTTCTGAAAGACGACACCATCTTTTTACTATTTCTTAATTATTTCCTTTTTGAAAAGGTAGTCTCCCTTCATTTTAACAATTTGAATTCCTTTTTCTCAGGAATACTTTATGGCAAGTTTGGTTGAAATTTGTCCTGTGGTTTTGAGAAGAAGTTGAAAATGTGAAAAATGGGTGGACAACCCTGGACAAAACGTGATCAGAAAAGTTCGCTTCAGCATTAAGCTCGGGTAAACTAAAAACCCAAGGCTGTCCCCCAGAAAGGTGTTGTAACATGCAAGGGGTATGGAGCGCCAAATTAACTTAAACTCAAATAATTGAAGATATCTTCAATTATTTGAGGATATCATCAATTCAGTTATTGATCTCTTTAATTGAATTAATGCGCGCATTAAATCAATTATTGCTCTCATCAAATGAATTAATGCGCGCTTCAATTCAATTATTGCTCTCATCAATTGAATTAATACGCGCATCAATTGAATTAATGAGAGCAATAAATGATTTAATGAGCGTATTAATTCAATTATTGCTCTCTTCAATTCAATTGATGCACGTATTAATTGAATTAATGAGAACAATAATATATTTGATGCGCGCATTAATTCAATTATTGCTCTCTTCAATTCAATTGATGAGAGCATCAATTTAGTAGAAATGTTGCTCGGAATAATTAATTTAGAGCTCGGTATAAATACTTTGCTGATCTCTTTAATTCAATTGAAGATATCTTTAAATCATTTACAATGCATTTGTATAAGGAATTAATGCGCGCATCAATTCATTGAGTTGGCATAATAAAACACTTTAGGAAATGTTTTCGTGAATTCTTTTGGGTTTGGACATTGACAAGAAACCCTGTTTTTTATAAACAAAGATATGTGATTTCACTGGTAAAACTCGGGAGCTTGCGGGGACTCACCAGAGCTTTGCACTGAACCCACGGGGGGCCTCAAGACGTTCCCCCACCGACCCATTGCCATAATTTGCGTACACTTCATTTTCTTTCTGACTATTCGCCTGGCCTGTACAATCCTGTGGTCTTCTACCCATGGTAAAAATGTGGTCTTGCATGGTAAAAATGGATAGCCCTGATATACTGTGATTTGTGTACAAAGGTATACTACAGTTCTTTAGTCAGTGAACAGATATATGTCTGAACAACGCGCCGTGGCAAGTGCACAAATGCAATGCCGAGGAATTGGCAGCCACAATATTGGGAGGGATTGATCACACGCTAACACTGTGTTTCTACAACAAGCAGGGAGTGCCGCACATTTGTTGCTCCATTAATCTAGGTGACGAGCAGGAATGAAGCAGCACACTTATCACTACCAGAAGAAAACAGGGGTGACCATATACTTTGCCTCAAAGACGCAAGACAAAAACCGTTATACTTAAGGACAGTGCAAAGAGGTGAAGATAACGATTAAGGACCAATCCCATGGATTTTTATAAAGAATACAAAATTGATAGAAGGATAGTCGCATCCGCTGTAAGCTACCTGTCTTCATCAGGTGATCTGTAGTCAAGAATTGCCTAAACACGTCAGACAGCATTCGACGTAACGACATGCTGTATTTACAAACAAGATCAATTAATATACCGACCATAGAATTTGCAGAATATTGCCTTCAATGAGAATGTTGAAACCCTTGTAACATCAATTTCTTTGTCTGTAGCCTGCCTTGTTTAAAAAAAAAACAACCAGACATTAATGGCAAACTGACAACTGAAATGTATGACAAACGGGATGATTTCAGCTCCTCCATCGTCAACTGCCCATATTTATGTAGCAGTATTCCACTATCACCTGCATATGGTGTTTATATCTCTCAACTGATTCGATACGCAAGAGTTTGTTCTGCGTATGGTCAGTTTTTAAATCAAGGCAAGCTACTAACAAACAAGTTGATGGTTCAGGGGTTTCAACAGTCTCGACTGAAGTAAGCATTTCGCAAATTCTATTGTCATCATAACGACCTAGTTTGCCAATACAACCTATCATTGGGTCAAATGCTGTCTAGCGTGTTTCATACCGATTGTTAGGCCGTTCTTGGCACACTGATTTTAACTATGGATAACTCTGTTTACCTGATCAGGATATAGGGTTCACGGCGGGTGTAACCGGTCGACAGGAGATGCTTACTCCTCCTAGGCACCCGATCCCACCTCTGGTGTGTCCAGGGGTCCGTGTTTGCCCAACTATCTATTTTGTATTGCTTATAGGAGTTATGAAATTGATCACTGTTCGTTATCTACACCTTTCACTCAGAACATGGTGTAAGGTGAAGATAACGAACAGTGATCAATCTCACAACTCCTTTAAGCAATACAATCCCCTAATCTCGCGTATCAAAACGTTGAGAGATCTAAACATCATTTGCAGGTGATAATGGAATGTTGCTACATAGATGCGTTGGGAAGTTGACAGTGGAGAAGCTGTATCCATCCTGTTTCTCATGAAGCCTAGTTGTTAATTCCACATTAACATCTATGTTCAGTAAAATATCCAAATATGAGTGAGATGTGGAAGACTGTGGTATATTTTATTTATATTTTACTGGGATATATCAAATTAATAAAGTCTCGTGGGGATCCGGGTTAGAATTGGTCCTTAGTAACCCTTGCTTGTCGTAAGAGGCGGCTAAATGGGGCGGTCCTTCGGATGAGACCGCAAAAACCGAGGCCCCGTGTCACAGCAGGTGTGGCACGATAAATATCCCTCCCTGCTCAAAAGCCGTAAGCGACGAGCAAAGGCCTAAATTTGGCAGCCCTTCACCGGCAATGGTGACGTCTCCATATGAGTGGAAAATTCTCAAGAAGGACGTTAAACAATATACAACCAACAAACAAATTGATAAATGAAAGAAAGTTAATAAACAAAATGTCGTTGATGTATCTAAATGTTGAGTTGAAGTCATTCTCGTTTTGAAGCGTATGAATAAATTATACCTCAGAAAAATACAAATAAAGGAGCATTATTTTTGTCTATATGTTTTCCAACAGATTGCTGGAAGACCCGACCTCCCAAGACTACGTACATATTGTCATTGAGGAACTTGAGCATCGTTTTGATATCAACTGTAGAGTACTTGTACAGAGAGTCAGAGTGGTGTTAACAAAGTAATTTTTTGAATGACACATAACAGGGCCTGAATATTTCCTACTTCCGAGTTTATGGAAGGAGAAACTATCTATGATTACTAAAAGCCTGATTTTCAAGTCATTGTGCGAAATGTAGTATAAAGTATTGAAAAGTCGTACATTTTGATGCTTCTGGTTATGGAAAAAAGTTTTTATGATTTCAAATTTTACCGAAAGTTCTTTGGAATGTTTTTGCGAATCCACCATTAATTTACATGTGCACACCATTTTTCGATTGTGTTATGGCACAATACGCCTACAAATTTCTCCCTCACGGCTGTTAATATTTTCATGAGAAGTAAATATAGGGGATTGGTAGAAAATTTACTGGATCCTGCTATGTACATTATGTATCTTTGTAAGGCTTGTTTGTGATGTTTTGGAATCCAGTATAGGTACGGTAATTCAAATCCATTGACTGAAATATCAAATGTGTTTAAAACTGAAACGTGATTTTGAAGATTTTTGACCGTTGAAAAGGAACCTCGAGTATAAATTAGATTGCCAGATGCGGAATTAACGCCATGCTCTTCCAAGATACAGTGAAACTGATAGTAAAACATTTTGCACCGTATTTAACATGGTTACGTTTAATAAGAAACGAAATTATTTAAAGCAGTGACCTTTATGGAGCACCAAATCAACAAAAACTCAATTATATGAAGATATCAATTCATTTGATGCACGCAACAATTTAATTAAAGATCTCTTCAACTAATTAATGATATCTTCATTTCTGAATTATTGCGCGCATTAATTGAATCGATGATAACATTAATTCTTCAGCTGAATTGATGCGCTCTTTAATTGAATTAATGATCTCTTCAAATGAATTAATGATATCAACAATTGATTTGATGCGCACTACAATTCAAATGAAGAGAGCAATAATTGATATAATTCGCGCATTTAAAAATCAATTGATGAGAGCAATAATTGAATTGATGCGCGCATCAATTCATTTGATGGGAGCAATTATTGATTTAATGCGCGCATTAATTCAATTATTGCTCTCTTCAATTGAATTAATGATGTCTTTAATTCATTTGAAGAGAACGATAATTCTTTCAGAGAGGGCAACTATATAATTAAAGATATCTTTAATTCAACATATCCACAATTGAATTAATGATTTCTTTAACTGAACTGCTGCTCTCTTTAAAAGAATCGATGCGCGCATTTATCCCTTATACAAAAGCATGGTAAATAATTCAAGGTATCTTCAATTGAATTAAAGAGATCATCAAATTATTTATACCGAGCTCTAAATTAATTATTGCGAGCAATATTTCTACGAAATTGATGCTCTCATCAATAATTCAATTGATGTGCGCATCAATTGAATTGAAGAGAGCAATAATTGAAGTAATGCGCGCATTAAATCAATTAATGTTATCATTAATTCAATTGATGCGCGCATTAATTCAATTGATGAGAGCAATAGTTGAAGCGCGCATTAATTCGTACTAATTTTTTGAGATAATGATGCAAGAATACAACGATGAAAAACCTGAAAATAATGAACAGCAGTAAACTTCACACAGCAATACACGACCTCAACCACAAGCAGAAAAACACGCCGTAAATCGGAGGATCTGTATAGCTCTCTGGTCTGTTCAGAGAACTAATGTTGTAATAGAGTTTGTCATATGTATGATTATTCTATTTCGTATAACTGGTCTGCTGTATATTTTAATAGTACATTGTATTTGTAATGTATTTGAATTTCTGCGTAAGTGGACTGTGACTAAAACTCTGAATGTGACCGGTGTGTCCAAGCGTCCATTTTCTGTCTATCCCAATTCGTTGTACTGTTTCAACAGAAATTCGATGATTAAGAAAAAATAGAACTCATTTTAGCGTCTTCACATTTCACTATTCGTTACTTTCACTTTTTGATTAAACGTTCATAGAAAAAGCTAAGGAATTATTACAAGATATAATAATGATATACATATTCTTTATTAATTTTCAAGTATGTCAAATTGGTCTCAATTTTGAAATTTTACTCAGGCCTTTTGGATTAAACATTCTTTTTGAAGAATTTATCGATGTATATAAACACTGGGCATTTCACCCACAAACTGAATAAAAATGTTTGATTCTTATAATTCCAATTCGTTTATAATTTGATTAAAATTAGATGTTAGATCCGCATGTATGCAAGCGGATCTAACATCTAATTTTTTAGATTAGGCTGTTCTTTGTTTTAATATAGAGGTTTAATTAATTAAATCAGTGTTAATATGGAGAACAATGGTTTTTGATTAGTGCAAATACCATTCATATTCTGTGTCATATTTGTGAGAAAAAAAACTCACATTAAGCAATGGGACTTCAATGATAGCTTTTATAAGCTCATTCAGTAAGTGTAGCCGAAGAATGACGGAATAATCCGAGGATTGCCGATTAGGCCATTGGAACGATTTATAGTTAGAGTGACCTCCCTTATGTCAACTCTTCAGTAAAAAAGAAAAACAAACTACGTCAGGTTTGTAAATAAAGGAAAATGAGCTAGGTCTTATTGCAATGTTTACAGTTTAACATACTCCGATGTAATAATTCAAAAGATTTTCACGATTAATTGCTAAAATATGCCTTGGACGTTTCCATGGACAGAATTTTTGAAGAAAAGGGCCTGTAGGTACCTTTTACAACACTATTTGGGACAATTTTTGAAAGAAAAGTTGTCCCTGGATCAGCTGAGCGTTGATCTTTACAACGGAAGAGGTTCAATCAAAGATTTGGAGTTAGATGTCGAGGTAAATATTTCATTTCACACAAGCAACTTGAAGTGTTTGTTTTAGAATAAATTCTTCTCACGCTCCACTTGGGCAACTTTGATCCAAAGCAACACAGGGTGGTACACTACTTTTGATAAGTTTCACATTTGCATAGATACATGTGATAATTTTTCAACCATGAATCTGTACAATGTCTTTTAAAAGTCGTGATTTTGAGTGAAAAATATGTACACAAGTTTGCAAATGTGGTACAAAATCTGTACAGAATATCAATCATGAAATGGTTTTATTCATCTATAGAACTTGAAGTATATATAATGCTGAGAAAAAATTCACAAATTCTATAATTTGAGTGTTGTTTTACCATTAAATATTTCACCATTTCCAATTCATGGCATTTGTGATTAGTCAAAATCAGAGAAAATTCGGGTGATCATATTTGGTGACACAATCAATTTAGATCAAAGTGATTATATATTTTTCATCTATTATTCCAATGTAACATTTGAAATATAAGATTTTAAAAACGTTTTCAAAGTCATAAAAGATGCTTTATCGGAATTGACATTCATATCCTCATGATTACGATTATGTTTTTACAGCCTGTATTGTGACAAAATAGACTGTTACTATTTTGTTTACCTTTAATTCATTTGAAATTTAAGATAAAATGTAAAAGATGACAATTATCAATTTAAGGCATAATTTGAGCTATTTCTGACCTCAGAGCAGAGCACTTTTCTCTGAGATCTGCTCAGCATATCTAAGTCCAGCAGTATAAAATTGACATGTTATGCAATCAGAACAATGGCTCTTTTGTCTAAGATCTTCCAAGCATATTGAAGTCCAGTGGTGGGAAATTGACAGGTTATGCAATCAAAACAATGGGCTTAAGGATGTACTCTATATTATCATAATGGCTGACTTCCTTTTAAAACATGAATAAAATATAATATCAGCAATATTTGTTTATTCATTTCAAATATCATTGCCTAGCTGAGTAGCTCAGTAGGTTAGTACATCGACTGCTGAACTGTAGATTGCAGATTTGAGTCCAGTAGGGGTTTAAATTTTTTTTAGATTGCTTACTTCTAAAACCTTTTTTTAGATCACATAAGCTGAAAACTCAAGTGAGCTTTTCTGATCGCCTGTTGTCTGTCAACTGTCTGTCTGTATATCCATATGTCCGTTAACTTTTCACATTGTCGACTTCTCCAGAACTACAAGGCCAATTTCAACCAAAGTTGGCAAAAAGCACCCCTGGGTGAAGGTCTTTCAAGTTTGTTCGGGGACACAATCACAAAAATGCAAAAATAGGGTGGGGTCATTCAAAAATCTTCTCAAGAACCACTGGGATAGAAAAGCTGAAATTTACATGAAAGCTTCCTGATAAAGAGGAGATTTAATTTTGTAAAAGTCATGACCCCTGGCATTAGGATGACACCACAGTAGGGGATCAAAGTTTTACATGTGAAGGGAACCAAATAGCACAATTAAAGCATCTTTAGATGAAATTTGTTAATATGAAAGGCCATACCCATCTACAAGGACATATGATATTTAATAAATTTGTAGTAAAGTTTAATAATTTAGTTTGATAATTAATGAATTTTTAGTCATTATCTTTGACAAGTTTTTTTTTTTATAAACCAAGCTGCTTGTATAATGATAGTTTTGCTCGAGCTTGTTTATTGATAGGAACTGCTGCTCTGGTGAGTGATGTGGCCCATGGATCTCTTGTTTCAATTGGATTAAGCAGAACCCCTGTTCTGCCTTTATGACGTTCACCAGCTAACAAACTAGCTTAAGAACTTTATGAATATTTGAAATAATTTATCTCAGACAAACATCAATTTTCAAACTTCATGCAGTCTTTCTTTATTAAAAGTATCAATCGTGTCAAAACAGATTTTTTTTTGCATATTTGATAGCTTATTGAACACTTTTCTCTTGTTGTGGTAATATCATTGTGATGTGTATATAATCGGCAACTAGTATATATCATCTACATAACTAGTCTACAGTATGCACTCTACATAGCATTATAGCCCATAGGAGCTATATCAATTTCTATTGAATTATTCTTGTCCAAGATAATTTAAAAATTAGAAGATAATCCAAAAATGCAAGAGATCACAACTGACAAAATGATTAATAATGATGACTTTCTGTACTCTCTCAAGCAATACCAAACATTCCTTCATTACAAAAGAGCTGGTATCATTGAAATTGCATCTTTCAATTTATATCTATATTGTAATTTCTCATGTACATCATTATGTGGACTTTATCTTGTACTTTAAAGGAGAAAGCTTCTATAGGCGCTGTCTGCTGCCTAATCCTTATTATGTTATTCATAACAAAATACTGTTTAAATCGAAATTGCAGTTGACTTGCTCATTCTGTTATGTGTGAAATACAGCACATTTTATTATCCAATATGGGTTGTCCTTATGATATGAAGTATGTTGTGATATCAGAAATATATTGCTAACTGAAGACAAGTACATAGTGGGGATTATAAAGCAGACTTGGTGCATGGGGAAATTTCCCACCCCCCTGGGTCTTAGGGACAACACAGGTCTCTGATAGGAGGTCTTAATAAGAAGAACTGTTTGATTTAAATGTGATTATAATTTAAAGGCTTTGAATGATGCTTTGGAAACCAGTAATGTGCCTCTGGAGATCATTGATGGGTTCATTAATCAAATATCTGTGTCAGTGCCTTGGACCAACCTCGTCCACAGTAGCACAGAGATGGAAATTCAGGGACTGGAGCTCACTATTCAGCCAAGACAGAGGAATCAAAATGGTGAGTAGGCCACTGTGTTACATATATCAAATACTGGTAAGTGGAATTTTGTTCATTTGATAAGAAAGGGTAGTATTTAAAATAGTGAAAGTTTCATAAAAATCCAGCCACACACATACTTTTTATGTAACCCTGCATATATACAAATATACACAAACAAATAGTAAAACCGAACCCGAAGTATGAACTCTTTGACAGAGTACATTGACTGAACAAAGTCAGAAAGCTGGTTCAGTGCAATATCATTCAGAAATATTACTGATATAATAGAGTTATGATTTGTGTGTACTATGCTAAAATAGTAGTCAGGGTTTGGCCCATGGTGCACGAGGCAAAGGCTGTCTATATTTTTTCAAAATGTACATCAATATTTACATTTCAGTGGAACAAAGGGTGATCACTTCGCGTGCATTTTCAGTGTTAAGTAATGCAGATACTTTTTTATATGTCAATTTGAATCTGGAAATATTAGGGTTGCATTGTATCTTCTGTTCTTTACACATTGTGCATCCAATTCACAATGGCAGCTTTTGCAGTAAAACGAATGAATGATTGAATAAAGTCTAAGAAAAGTAAGGAAAATGACAATAAATCAATACTGGCAGAAAATACTACTGAATTCTTATGAATAAAATGTAATACTACCAATAATCTAGTTTGTTGTAATATTGATGTGAAGAATTGCTGTGTAAAACACTAAATACCTTATAAAGTCTTCAAATAGAGATGTTAAGTATATGATAAAGTCTACTCATTTTGTAAATTGGCATTCTGCTAATCAAATATTCAGCAGATCTGATAATTTTTTCCTATAGGATTAAGTGGAACCCTCTGTATTTCAAATGCAGTATTGATTAGTTTGGTATTCTACTGGAGCATTACCATGAAAAATGGATAACTCATCATTTTTGTGTTATTCAAATCTCTAATATGTTTGTATTTGTTAGTGGTGAACTTTAGTTTATATGTAATTCATCCACGAATACAGGAGAGCTGTGATGGCATAATGAATAGCATATTCACTAATAGCAAGTGTGATGCCACGGGTTCAAATGTACAAAGGAACACATTATGTTTTTGAATACTGTAAATTCCTAAATATGCATTATGAATTTATTATTGCATAATTTTGCAAAAAGAATCACTTATGAAACAAAATTATTCGCTTTTATTTTTATATTGCTAAAATACATATAAAAACTCCTGATCAACAAAACGGTTGCGAATTTATGTTCTCACAATTTGACATGTATGACTCATTTCACAAAGACAAAAAGAAATAGAGTGATAGCTAGTGCACATTTATGAATAACCTTTCACTATGCAAAATTCGTAGAGTATTGAATGTATAGGGACAAGCTACCAGGAAGCCTAGTAATATTCAATGAAGCATCTTAATTGTTGGCATCTGGTAAACAAACCCAGACTATGTGTTTTCAAAGCATTTCACTATCTCAAAAAGTACCAATTTATCAACTACAACACAAATTAAGTTAATACATGTTAATAACCATTTTCAAAATATATTACAGTGGGAGGATTGGAGACCATGTTTAACAGTATGTGTAGTATGACCAACAGTTTACAGATCGCTGAAGATTGTCTGAAGAGTACGTCCGATGGCGACCAGGGTCAGGACCTGGGCACACCATTTGAGGGTGTACAGAAGTTTGCCCAGACTATTGACTCTGGTAATGTATATAGTTAGACAGTTAGATACTGGTATGTGTGAAAAAGGTGAAAATGATAAACAGTCAGTCTCATAAGGACTGCAAAAAATACAAAATCAACAATAAGGCAAACATGGACCCTTGGAAACACCAGAAGTGGGATCAGGTGCCTCTTCTGTTGATGGGTCACACCTGCTGTGAGCCCTATATCTTGATTATGTAAATAGAGTAATCTATATTCAAAATCATTATGTGAAGAACGGCCTAATAGTATTGTTATGAAACATGTCAGATAGTGTTTGATTTAATGATAGGTTTTATAGCAAATAAGATCATTATAATAACCACAGAATATTTGAAATACTGACTTGAAACAAGACTGTTGAAACCCCTGTAACATCCAACTTATTAGTCTGTAGCCTACCTCAGTGAAAAAATTTATCATATGCAGAGCATGGTCTCGCATATCGAATAAGTCAGGAAATACAAGTGAAAATGGATTATTGCTACATAAATATGGGAAGTTGGTAATGGAGAAGCTGAAATCCTTTTTCTTGTAAAGTTGAGTTGTTAGTTTGTTGTTAAAGTCTATGTTCAGTAAAACCAGGGATTTACTAGCCTAATTTAGGAAATGCCATGTTTCTTGAATTTGGAAAATTCTTTGACAATTTAATTACATGGGGACAAAATAACAAAGAAATTATACATAATGTTTTAAATTCATGTCAATTTTTATAGCATTGCCATAAATACATAATATTATAAGCCTGAAATAAAAACAAAATAACCCAATTAATAGTTTCATATTTTATTTTGGGAGTTTTTACAAGCAAATTGGGGAAAAAATGAGCTAATTTCATATTGGGAATGGGGCCTTATATAGGCCCCTGAGATGGTACTGATAATCCCTGAAAACATCCAATATGAAACAGATGTGGAGGACTCTGTGGTGTCTTTTATTTTGAGTTCACTTGAATATATATTGAATTGACATTTGAATGAAAATAAATATTGTTAATAGATCAAGTTATCAATGTATCTAAATGTCTAGTTGAAAGCCTACCTCTTCTCAAGTAGAAGTTTTTGAATAAATTCTACCTCATTAGAATTCAAAAACAGGTCAGCTGATAAAGGAGCACAATAATTCTAACAGAATGGTGTCTAATCCTGTATGTGTGCTTATTTTAGCAGGATTCAAAATTTTAAACATTGGTGCTGAATTTATGGCTGTGCCAAAGTATGGAATTCTCTGCTTATCTATTATCATACTAGACAGAAACAATGGTTGATACCTTGGTACTACATTAGCTTTGACGGTGATTAATTTTAGATATCCTTGTACACTAAATAAGGTACCCATACACTAACAGAATGATTACTTTCAAGGCTTTTCCTCTAAACTGAACTAAATGGACATGTGCCATACATGCATACTATTAATACCAAGTTCATCTTTTAGATAGAATTGATAAAAATAGATAATAGATATGAAAGAGTCATGATTAACTATTCTTGATATGATATTGTATCCAATGTTTGAAATCTTGTTTGTTTACAGTTTTATGCAGAGTAAAGGTGACATTAGTTGACACAGTTATTAGAGTGGAACACCTGTCCAACACAACAGAGAAAGGTGTGGCATTGGAAATCAAAATTAAAAGGTACATATAAATTGTACTTCAATTTTGGCAACCATCATCTCCCTCAATAATGACAAGAAAAACGATTTTCATTGCTGATACTTAAACCAACACCAAATGATCTGACTGTAGACAATGTTTGTAGCTCTGTAATGTATGGATTTACAGCCATGTTAGATAAGGTGAGAACATGTGATGGAACAGCACCGACAGGTTTGATTGATGGAAAAGTCCCAAGTTAGCTTCTTTTGGGTTCATGTGATAATTCACTGAAAAGTATTTTGGAAAATTTGCAATGAGCTTTTATTTTTGTTTATATTTTTAGCCGAGTTGCAACGAAGTTGAACTCGGCTATTGGTTTGGTGATGTGGGCGGGCGGTTGGGCGTCAACAATTGGTTTCCGGATGATAACTCGAAAAGTTTACAATCTAATCAAATGAAACTTTGATATATTGTTGGGTACCAGGTAAGGAAGACCCCTATTGATTTTGGAGAAAAAAGGTCAAAGGTCAAGGTCACAGTGACCGAATATAAAATGAAAATTTCAGAAATAATTGGTTTCCGGATGATAACTCAGAAAGTTGAAATCCGAATCAAATGATACTTGAAGATATTGTTATGTACCAGGTAAGGAAGACCCCTATTGACTTTGGAGAAAATAGGTCAAAGGTCAAGGTCACAGTGACTGAAAATAGATTTAAAATTCCAAAAGGATTTTGGTTTCCGGAGGATAACTTGAAAATTTTTAATTTGAATCAAATGAAACTTGGATATATTGTTGGATACCAGCAAAGCAAGGCCCCTATTGATTTTGGAGAACAAAGGTCAAGGTCACAGTGACCGAATATAGATTGAAAACTTCAGACAAATATGGTTTCTGGACAGTAACTCGAAAAGTTTAAAACTGAAATTAGTTCTTCACAATTATAAATATACCACGTCATTCCTGGCTTTACAATGTGTCCCATGCAACTCGGCTCATGCACCCCTGGGTGCATATACTGATTTTTAACTTTAAAACAACAAACAAATATTTCAGATAAAGGAAACTGCTTAGATTGTGATTTGGCATTGTGCCAAGTACTGCCAATTGCTTCACACATCAGTGATATATGAAATTGAAGGAAGAAATGACTATTGAATATTATCATAGTGATGTCAGTTTCCCAAAATGACAATTACTTGTCATATTTCTACTAGATTGATTTGACATATACAGTCAATCTCTCTATTTAAAGGAGCATGGACACAATTTGAGCTGAACATTTTCAAATTTTATTTTTCCATTTCTAATGTTTAGAATGCTTAACTACGATATTTCTAATGGGCAGCAACAATTTGAATATCAGTTTTTGAGGTACATAGGAGATACAGAGCTCACAATTCTTTGTTATGTAAACAAATCATTAATCATTAAACAAGTCATTAATGTGATGATGCTACAACCAGATATTAACTTTATAGATATTTGTTAACTGTACTAAGTACATGTATTTAATGTACTAAGTATTGTATGTCTTAATAGGACTGGTCACAGTGGCTAGATTGCTAGCTTTGTGACTAGGAGGTTGTGTGTTCGAGCCCCGCTCCTACCTCTGCTGTTTCATACCTAAGGGGTAAAAATAAGTAGAGATTGCTCTTTCTCCAAGTGTTCAGCATTTAAAAGTTGCAGGTCTTTCTGATGAGACCTTAAAACCAAGGTCCCAAGGCAGGCACTGACATGATGAAGAACCTCATGGCTGTGGTACTTCACCTACAGCTGGTGACAACTTGTATGATTGAAAAAAAATTTGAAAGGATGTTAAAAAAGCAAACATGTATCACTAATGGCTTGCTGTTTTGAACTAAGCATGTATTTGTTCTTTACTTCAGAATTGAATATTTTGATGACCTAGCAAAAGAAGAGGGTAGCCCTGTAGATGATGCATCAAGAGTGACATGGGAACCGGCAGCCATAGCTCACAAAAATCTCCTGCTTGATGGCATTCAGATTTTATGTGATGAGTTTAGCCATCCCACCAAGCAGACCTCCAGAATGGAGTCCACCGGGTCCTCACCACAGGTTAGACTTGTGGATTAAGTTCTGATGGTGATGGTCCATGGATAATTGAAATCATAGGTGCTTGAGTCATGGATAATTGTAGATAAAGACTATATAGAGCTATTAAGGAAATTCGAACTATGATCGTGATATTTTTTCCTCTCCATGATATTGAGTTTTAGTTTTTCTAGTTTTTAGCTCACCTGAGTTGAAAGCTCAAGTGAGCTTTTCTGATGGCCTGTTGTCTGTCGTCTGTCCATCTGTCTGTAAACTTTTCCTCTCCAGAACCATTGGACCAATTTCAACCAAACTTGGCCAAAAGCATCCTTGAGTGACGGGCTTTCAAGTTTATCAAATGAAGGGCCATGTCCCTTTCAAAGGGGAGATAATCACAAAAATGCGAAAATAGGGTGGGGTCATTTAAAATTCTTCTTCTCAAGAACCACTGGGCCAGAAGAGCTGAAATTTACATGAAAGTTTCCTGACATAGTAAAGATTCAAATTTGTTCAAATCATGGCCCCCGGGGGTAGGATGGGGCCACAATAGGGGATAAAAGTTTTACATACAAATCTATAGAAAAAATCTTTAAAAATCTTCTTCTCAAGAACCACTGAGCCAGAAAAGCTGTGATTTACATGGAAGCTTCCTGACATAATGCAGATTCAAATTTGTTAAAAATCATGGCCCCCGGGGGTTGGATGTGGCCATAATAGGGGATAAAAGTTTTACATACAAATATATAGGGAAAATCTTTAAAAATTTTCTTATCAATAACCACCAATCCAGAAAAGCTGATATTTACTTGAAAGCTTTCTGACATAGTGCAGATTCAAGTTTGTTCAAATCATGCCCCCCGGGGGTAGGATGGGGCCAAAGGGGGGGAGGTCAAAGTTTTACATACAAATACATAGGAAAATCTTTAAAAATCTTCTTCTCAAGAACCACTGAGCCAGAAAAGCTGATATTTACATGAAAGCTTCCTAACATAGTGCAGATTTAAGTTTGTTCAAATCATGGCCCCCGGGGGTAGGATGGAGCCACAATAAGGGATCAAAGTTTTGCATACAAATATATAGGGAAAAATCTTTAAAAATCTTCTCAAGAACCACTGAGCCAGGAAAGCCGAAATTTACATGAAAGCTTCCTAACATAGTGCAGATTTAAGTTTGTTCAAATCATGGCCCCCGGGTGTAGGATGGGGTCACAAGGGGGGATCAGAGTTTTGCAAACAAATATATAGGGAAAATCTTTAAAAATCTTTATCTCAAGAACCACTGAGCCAGAGTTCATCAATGTTCATCAATGTATCATCACCTTGTACGTGCAATTTTTTTCTAATAAATACCGTATAATGTGTATTTTCTGCTGTTTTCCATTTTTTTCCAACCATAGAAAATACCCATTATATGGTACATCAACTTACTGAATCACAATTAAGGACATCAAGGTTTCACAAAAAACTCAAAACTGATGTGTTATGTTTTATGATGCAATAACGTGCATAATGTCTCAATTGCAGTATGCAACACAGATTCTTGCACAGAGGGCATGGAAATTTAAACCTTTGATAATAGTATACAGTTATTGACTGGGTCTGTTGACAATTTAACAGATGTTTTGTTTGACCCAAGAACAGGTGTGTTGCCCAAAGCCTTAGGCTGAAACAGCAAATCTGTTCGAGAGTCAAACAAAATAACTGTTGTCCAAGGACACATTCTGTAACTGTTTTGTTATACACGTTCATTTTTTAGGCAGATTTTACTAGATGCACATGGTTTTTTTATTGAACTTTTGATAGGACAGTGTGATTACATACAATTATCATTGAATCCACTAGTTTAAAAGAAAACATAGCCAGTATCCTAATTTTAATTAATTATATTTTTTGTGTTTCTGCTCTGTGTTTCATCTAATAAATTCTGTATTTGATCAGCAGTGAAATCAGTGAATCTCACCATTATGTAAACAAAGCAGCAGACTGAGAATCACATGACTTCTGTAGCCAATAGTAATAGGGCAGACTATTGGCCTGTCAACAGCCCAAGAGTGTGAGAGTTACTTGGTTTTACAGTTAATATGTTGGATCTGAATCGTACTAGTTTTATATAGGAAAAAATTGACGTGTATAACAATACTTACCATAGTGTTACCTGCACAAGCAACAGTCAACAATTTTTGATTTGATAATTGTCTTCACAGAGAGAACAGTGGTATGATTGAAATTGATACATTCGCCCTTATTGACACTCATTGGTAGTTGCTGCAGATGTAAATTTCAATCATTTTACACAGCAAGCAATTAAAATATATGAATGCTGAGAACAAACAACAACACTAAATCCAAATGGGCAGGTCGTACTGTATCACACCCAATGGAAGTGTTGCATGTAGTAGTGATATAGTTCTAGAGATCTCAGAATGTGGACATATTTACCGCGACTCTTGATTTTATTGACAGGAGTAGAGGTGCATGTAATATGTGTACCACAATGTTCATTTCTGAGATGGTGCTTTGTTTTATATTATATGAAAAAAGCAAACATGTGCAGTGACTTCATTTGATTAGTATTGATTCTCAATGTTCCAGATTTTCATGTCATCAACTAGCTCCCCACCATGTTTCCATGGCAACCAACAGGGGATGCCACCAGTTACCGAGGTTTTCTCAGACCCAGTACAGATTGCTGGCTTCACTGGAAGATCAAGTCTAAAGATGAAGATCAAACAGGAGGATGGAGTGCAGGGACCAAAGGTGCGGTGCTTTGATTAACTCTGAAGACTAGACAATTTTGTACACAAACTTTATTTGTATGTAAGAAATAATCACAATATTCATGAGGTGTAAATGTAGGCTCACATGCAGATACTAATGTAAGATAATAATAAGGATTTTTAGTGCACTGGAAATGTTGACTTTTTTTCAGATGAGGAAAATTCACCAATAATGAAAGCATCAAAATTTCATTGATTCAATGTAAAAAAAAAAAATTACAACTTCATCCATTAGGAAAAAAATTCTCTTATTTATGATACCCCAACTTCATTTTATGCCATGATGCACCTTTATGACACCAGTGCTATTATTCAAAAAAAGTTAAAGAAAAAAAAAATCAAAATCTAAGCATTAGAAATATGACAGAAGTAACAATCAACATGCAAAAATTTTAAATTATTGGAGGAAATTTGGTACATGTTAATTCTTACTGATTTTGCAGTATTAATTGGTTTTGCTTTGCTGAAAGACAGAACTATGTTCATACATGGATGTTAGTGTTTATACTGCAAATCAGGATAGAATTTGTGAAAAAGCACCAGTGTTCTTTGGTATGAAAAGATTGTTACCTTAAACTTTGATACAAAAACAAGAATGGCAACACCCACTTTTCTGTGTGTCAAAAGAGATATGACAAGAATCCATCCTTTTACTTCGGTGATCAGTAAGGTTCACTGATCTTTTGCTAAATTGAAATAGACAATTTCTTTGTATTAAGTTTATTTATTATGATTAAAATTATGTTTGCATGTGATTTCCAGAAAACTCAGCAATTAGAGAAATGTTTCAGGTTGAGATAGAATTAGATGTTGGAGGAGTCCATCTGCTATTGAGTCCAAGTCAATTCCACTCTGTTCTAGATCTGATTGATGGCTTTATCTCACCAAGTAATAATTTATCTTATATTTTTACATATCTTAATGCTGGACTTATTTTCATAAAAGTCAGTGAAATCAAAGATGTGAACTTTGTAAACTCAGGCATTTTGTTAAAAAAAACCTATTTTGTTGCCCCATCTCAGGATACGAAATGTTTTGTATGAGTATATTGATCCATTAATGCCCTTTTACCTTTAATCTATCATTAGAAAATTGGACTGGAGGTTAGGGCTTATATGAAATATTAATCAAATGCAAAAAATTGGCATATTGACTAATGTAGTTTGAAGGATTTAGGAATAATGATACACATTATGATGTCATAACACAGAAGCCCATAGGATTATGATGTCATAATGAGAGGATGGTATTTGACATGAATCCATCTGAATAATTATAGATCTTTCACCAAAATCAATGATTTTAAAATTTTAGAAAATTATAAAGCCAATTTATACCCTACCACTTTTGCAAATGTAATCTTACAAACATTGTCAGATACCCATGACTGATATCACATGGTTCTCTGTTTTAGACACAGATATCACATGGTTCTCTATTTGAGACACATATATCACATGGTTCTCTATTTGAGACACAGATATTGCATGGTTCTCTGTTTGAGACACAGGTATCACATGGTTCTCTGTATCAGACACAGATATCACATGGTTCTCTGTATCAGACACAGATATCACATGATCTCCGTATCAGACATAGATATCGCATGGTTCTCTGTTTCAGACACAGATATCGCATGGTTCTCTGTTTTAGACACAGATATCACATGGTTCTCTGTTTGAGACACAGATATCACATGGTTCTTTATTTGAGACACAGATATCACATGGTTCTCTATTTGAGATGCAGCTATTGCATGGTTTTCTGTTTGAGACACAGCTATCACATGGTTCTCTGCATCAGACACAGATATCACATGGTTCTCTGTATCAGACACAAATATCACATGGTTCTCTGTTTGAGACACAGATATCACATGGTTCTCTATTTGAGACACAGATATCACATGGTTCTCTATTTGAGACACAGATATCACATGGTTTTCTCTGTATCAGACACAAATATTACATGGTTCTCTGTTTCAGACACAGATATCGCACGGTTCTCTGTTTCAGACACAGATATCACATGGTTCTCTCCATCAGACACAGATATCACATGGTTCTCTGTATCAGACACAAATATCACATGGTTCTCTGTTTGAGACACAGATATCACATGGTTCTCTATTTGAGACACAGATATCACATGGTTCTCTGTATCAGACACAAATATTACATGGTTCTCTGTTTCAGACAGATATCGCACGGTTCTCTGTTTCAGACACAGATATCAAATGGTACTCCGTATCAGACACAGATATCACATATCACATGGTTCTCTGTATCAGACACAGATATTGCATATCATATGGTTCTCTGTTTCAGACACAGATATCACATAGTTCTCTGTTTCAGGCTCCTCTGATGGAAGAAGAACGCGAACCAGAAGTAAGAGTAAACCAATGAGTGAGGATGATTACAGGAAAGTGGAGACGGAGCTTCAGCGGCAGCTCCACTCAGACAGAATCCACTCCCACCACACAGACACAGTGATGACCACAGATCTCCATGATGTCATGACCCACTCCACAGGTAATTTCTTCACTTCAACAAGAGTTTCTTTTCCAGTACAGCATAATAAAAAATATATATAAACGTTAAAGTATGACAGAATGCAATAATTACATGTGAGGTAGGTCATGTAGGTCATCTGGAACTGCTAAAAATAAGCCAAATTTTCAAAAATCTTTTCTACTCTAGCACATCTTAAAGATAAAACGAATGCATAGTTAAAAAGGGCATAAAGCCCTCTACAAAAATTGTGTTTTCATGACCCCCAGGCCCTAGGGCAGGGGTTCTACGGTACCTTAAGGGCAAGGCCAAAATGGTCGAATAGTGAAAATATACTTATGAATGAAAGCAGGAAGCCCTCTACCAAAATTGTGCTTTTCATGACCTATAGGGTAGGGGATTTGTCTCGAGGGTGGGGCCAAAATCGTCAAATAGTGAAAATGTACTTAATCTTTGAAAATCTTCTCTATTACGGCACATCTTGAAGATAAACTGAATGCATGGTGAGGAAGTACAAGAAGATCTCCACCAAAATGTGCCTCAAGGGTGGGGCCATGATGGTTGAATAGTGAATTAATCTTAGAAAATATTATTAGGTCATTGTTGGTCTTCGTTCATCATTGTCCGTTAACAATTTTACATTGTTAGGTCACCTGAGTCACTTGAGTGACCTATTGTTTTTTGTCTTCATCCGTCGTCGTATGCACCGTGTGTCATACACCATGCATCGTCTGTTAACAAATTTACATTTGTAGCTTTTTCTTGAAAACTACAAGACCAATTCTCACCATTTTTGGTGTGAAGCTTTTTTAGCTCACCTGAGCTGAAAGCTAAAGTGAGCTTTTCTGATCGCTTTTTGTCCGTCGTCTGTCTGTCTGTCCGTCTGTCTGTTAAACTTTTCACATTTTCGACTTCTTCTCCAGAACCACTGGGCCAATTTCAACCAAACATGGCCAAAAGCGTCCTTGGGTGAAGGGCTTTCAAGTTTCTTCAAATGAAGGGCCATGTCCCTTTCAAAGGGGAGATAATCACAAAAATGCAAAAATAGGGTGGGGTCATTTAAAAATCTTCTTCTCAAGAACCACTGGGCCAGAAGAGCTGAAATTTACCTGAAAGCTTCCTGACATATTGCAGATTCGAGTTTGTTCAAATCATGGCCCCCGGTGGTAGGATGGGGCCACAAGGGGGATCAAAGTTTTACATACAAATATATAGGGAAAAACTTTAAAAATCTTCTTCTCAAGAACCACTGAGCCAGAAAAGCTGATATTTACATGAAAACTTTCTGACATTGTGCAGATTCAAGTTTGTTCAAATCATGGCCCCCGGGGATAAGATGGGGCCCCAAGGGGGGATCAAAGTTTTACACACAAATATATAGGGAAAAACTTTAAAAATCTTCTTCTCAAGAACCACTAAGCCAGAAAAGCTGAGATTTACATGAAAGTTTCCTGACATTATGCAGATTCAAGTTTGTTCAAATCATGGGCTTCGGGGGTTGGATGGGGTCACAATAGGGGATCAAAGTTTTACATACAAATATATAGGAAAAATCTTCTTTTCAAGAACCATTGAGCCAGAAAAGCTGATTTTTACATGAAAACTTTCTGACATAGTGCAGATTCAAGTTTGTTCAAATCATGGCCCCCGGAGGTAGGATGGGACCACAAGGGGGATCAAAGTTTTACATACAAATATATAGTTAAAATCTTTTTCTCAATAACCACTGAGTCAGAAAAGCTGATATTTACAAGAAAACTTTCTGACATAGTGCAGATTCAAGTTTGTTAAAATCATGGCCCCCGGGGGGTAGGATGGGGCCACAAGTGGGGGGGGGGGGGGGGGTTCAAAGTTTTACATACAAATAAAGGAAAAAGCTTTAAATATCTTCTTCTCAAGAACCATTGGGCCAAAGAAGTTGACATTTACATGAAAGCTTTCTGACATAGTGTAGATTCAAATTTGCAAAGGGTAGTTTGGGCCATAATAGGGACTAAGGTTTTACATGCAAATATATATGGAAAGTCTTCAGATATGGGCCAAGGTGACTCAGGTGAGCGATGTGGCCCATGGGCCTCTTGTTTAGGATAAGAAGAATGTGAAATCTGAAATTTATGATCTTAGCCCTTCCAGGATCTCATGGGTGGGGCCAAAATACTAAAAAATACCAAATTTTCAAAAATCTTCCCTCCTACTCCCACACTTACGAGGGAAAAACCGAATGCATGGTTACTATGTCCATGAAGCCCTCTACTCATGGCCCCTGGGTTACTCATGGCCCCTAGATCAGGGTTTCAGGCTCTTGGGCGGGGCCAATATGACGATATAGTGAACTTGTATTAACTCTTAGAAAATCTTCTTCTTTGCTCCCATATATATTTAGGAAAGACTAAATGCAGGGTTATGATGTCCATGAAGTTTTCTACTTAAATTGTAAAATTCATGGTCCCTGGGTCAGGGGTCTAGTCCCTAGGATGGAGCTAATATGGCCATATAGTGAAAATATATTAAACCTTGGAAAATCTTCTTTCTCTACTCTCATATATATTTGAGAAAAACTAAATACATGATTATGATGTCCATGAAGCTCTCTACCTTAATTGTGAAATTCATGGCTCCTGGATATGTCTCCTTGAGCAGGGCCAATATATATGGCCACATCATGAAAATGTATGAAAAATGTATTTTTTCTTCTCTACTTTCAGTCATGGAAGATAAACTATATGCATTATCATGATGTCTGTAATGTCCTCTTCTTAAATTGTAAATTACACAGCCCATAGGTCAGGGTTCAGGATTTTTTGGGGGGGAGGGGGAGAGAAGTTGAGGGTTGGGGAATGACAAAATGATTTATATGCTTCAAACTTCCATTTTTTCTTCTTTTGTAATTGAATAGGAATTTTATGCATATTTTGAAAGATTATAAACATGTGCACAAAAGACTCTATATTGAAGCTTAAATGCAAATTTACACCCTGTATGGGCTATGATACTCAGGTGACTGTTAAAAGTTGTATGGTCTGAATTTCGGTAAATATTTTCCAACATTTAAAAATGCTGTTAAATCATCACACATGCATAGTTATGAGGCTGTACAATATTTTCTACATTATTTCACCTGTTTTAACCAGAATTGTTTGATTTTAAATCGGAGTTTACAAACAACTGTCACTTGGTTATTTCTAATGCAAGAATCAAGTGACAGTCATGTGTCCAGTGCAGACTTTCAGAGGTCAGAGATCATTGGTGGTCTTTTCTGTGTAAAGCTGTGTATTTTATTAGTACTGTGCCTTAAGTTAAAGAGAAATGAAAATATCAAACACCTTTTAGTGACTCATTGTTTTACACTCTTTCAGACCTAAATTAAGACAGTTGTGTCTAAATTATATGCATCATGTTGGGATTCCCTTGATGTACGTTGGACTATTTATAGACGCCTAACAGACTTTATCAGCAGCAAATGTAATTTATGCGTACCCGCTATATTTACTTTTTAGCTCACCTGAGCATTTGGACTTTTCATCTCTAGATTTGTCTTGACCTTCGATCCCTTGATCACTCAAAGTTTTATCAAGGTCCCTTGAACTTCGCGTTATCAAAAGTCACGTGTAAACATCCTTCAATCCATTCTAGTATTTGTTACTGTAGAACATACTTGTAATTCTTTTGTAGTTAGATTTTTGTCTCTTCATCATAACAGATGATCAGGATCTGCACCTTGCATTTTTTTTATGCCCCCTTCAAAGAAGAGGGGCATATTGCTTTGCACCTGTTGGTCGGTCGGTATGTCAGTCGATTGGTCGGTAGACCTCATGTTGTCCGCTCAATATCATGAAAACCATGCACTTCATTGTAATGATATTTTTATGTGGATTGGTTACGAGTAGAAGAAGACCCCTATTGATTTTCAGGTCAAAAGGTCAAGGGTCAATCTACTCTGGACATAGGAAGATGCTGTCCGCTCAATATCTTAATAAACCTTTCCTTGACAGACATTAAACTTAGTACACTGATACTTTGTGAGGAGTAGATGACCCGTATTGATTTTGAGGTCACATGGTCAAAGGTCAAGGGTCAAACTGGACATAGGAATATACCGTCTGCTCAATATCTTGAGAACCCTTTGCTCGACAGACATCAAACTTGGTTCACTGGTACATCTTCAGGAGTAGATGACTGCTATTGATTTTGAGGTCAAAGGCCAAGGGTCAAACTGGACATAGAAAGATATTGTCTGCTCATTATCTTGAGAACCCTTTGCTTGACAGACATCAAACTTGGTACGCTGGTACATCTTAAGGAGTAGATTAACCATATTGATTTTGAGGTCACATGGTCAAAGGTCAAGGGTGAAACTGGACATAGTAATATATTATCTCCTATATCTTAAGAATCATTTACTTGATTGACACCAAACTTGGTACACTGGTATAGCATAATGAGTAGACCTATTGATTTTAGGTCACATGGTCAATCCATTCTTGACATAGGAAGATATTGTCCACTCAATATCTTGAATTGATTTGGCACTACTATCAATTAAATGATGCATGTGTATAACTCTTTTCAATTTTGTACCGTAGGGGGCATATATGTTTTACAAACATTTCTTGTTTATCTTTGGATAGACATGTATTGATGTTGTAAAAATCCTTTTGCACATGATAAAGAAACTAGAGAAATGTATCACTTTAAAATGAAACAATTTTCTTACAGGGGAGGAACAATACTTTTCTCTTGCCCCAGATCAACTGACAGATATGGAATCATCTATGAATAGTAACTTCAGCGTGGCATCAGGAAGATCCGGAAGCACTGTTACTAGTGAGAGATTAAGCCTTTCTTTAGTTTAATGTGTACAGTAGTACAATATTTTACTTCAATCTAGAATGTCGCTATCATTTTATAAAGTGTGTCACATGATTGTCTGCTATATCCTATAGATAGTCAGTAGCAAAAACATTGATAGCATTATGACAGACGACGCTGTTGAAATTTACAACAGATCTGTAAGAAGTCATCAGCGACAAACACACTTCATGAAGTATGCCGGCATGAAGCATCGCAGTTCATACCCTTGGGTATTTTCAAGAATTTAATTTATCTCTTAAATATATGTACCACACTATATCATGTATTACATCGATAGAAATCCCAAACGCCCATGTGCAAGTGAAGGGGGGGGGGGGGGGGGGGGGGGGGGGGGGTGTCGCTATAACATGGATCATAATTAGGATGTGATGTTTTACATGTTTCAAGGCCACTTTTTGTTTGCATTTTCAAAACCTTCTCTAGCTCATCTATCGTCTGTGTTGGTTTCTGATAACAACCACATTTTAATATTCTTCTCCGAATGGTTGCATGTGTAGTCAGTCATCGTACTTGGTGCATATGTTCCCCCTTTTTCTCGTAGACGTATGTTGATATTTTTTGAAGCAGTTCAAATTTTAATATGGCTCTCATGTATTTTGATTACTTGAGACAAAATTAACATCTGAAAAAATGTATCTGTATACAGATGATGATATATGTAAGTTCTCTGTAGAATATAACGTTGATAGATTGAACACCCCTACCCCAACATTAACACTCTCTCCTCGTGAATTACTAGTAGGATGCATGCAGGTTTCATCACTGTAGAATGTCCCTTTTTGATCCTTATTTGGACTGCTGGATCTAAATCAAAATTCCAAAACCATATTGCACATCTTTAAGATATTCCTAATTCTATGCAAAAAGGGATGGGTTTTTTTTGTGGCTACCTCATAAAATGTAATTGGAGTTCGACAAAAATCATACTTAAAAGGAATTGAAACTGCCTATGATATTTAACTGGTTTGACTTTTTTGGAACATAGATCAAATGCAACATTTAAAAATGTATTCTTACAAGTGTAACTTGTGCAACTTTCATCACTGTATGAGGTATAAATCCGCTAGCTAAAATTGAACTTGGTCACTCATTTGGAAAATATAGGTCAATTTCAACAGTGAAGCAAGTTTAATGTTATGTATACTTTCAGGTATAATTCTTGTAAGTTTCATCATTCTAAGACATGAAGGTATTTGCTACTTGGGATTGGTTCTGTCGTTATAGATTTTAACTTCGTCACCCATATGGAATATTTTAAAATTCAATTGCAGCATTGTAAACCATATTGCATATCTCCAAGCTAAACACAATCATTCTATCAATAAGCTAGGATCCTAAACCCTTAACTGTAGAATGAGTTTCAGTGATAAAAATTCATAAAAATGTCCCCCTACAGGGATTTTCCACCCAGTTGTAGAGGGCCGAAATTCGGCCCCATTCCCAATGCAAAATAGTAGTATTTTTTCCCAATTTGTCCACAAAATTTCTCAATTCATGTCAAATAAAAAATTGTCTTGTTTTGCAATATTGTCATAGGGAAAGTGGAATGATTCAATATAATTCAGCAGCACTACCATCATAGTTCATTTTATAAAACACTCCAGAAATATCGGCAACTGTTCGATAAATCCGAATTTCCTCCATTTTTTTCTTTGATTAATACGTGCTATATTGTTGCTTCACTTATTGTACCCACTTCCTTAACCTATCTGAGAGTTATTAGGTAAATATCATATATATATTTAGAATGTATTTTCAGTGTACTTTGTGTGAAAATAATTGTTTTAATCTTTGAAGCAGCACACTTCGTTTGGAGAGTCTAATCACCAGAAATTGTGATATTGTATGCTGCATTGTATAAAGCAGCATTAGTTCAAATTTAGCTTACTTTTATCATTAATATTAACATATGTACATTTAGAGATATATTTACTTTACAAAATGATTTTATTGGATATGAAAATATAACTTCCCAAGCCTGGTGCTTTTCCTACTGATTGAACAAGTATATTGGCATAGATAGTATCACAGAGAGTTTCATGATGAACTAAATCATGATTTGAAAAATAATTTATATATGGTTAGGCTGTTTATGTCAAATTTCAAAGCAATACAATATGTAATTGAAACTCCATGATTAAATCTAAATTTAATTCAACTGTAATTGAAAAAAAATCCATCCAGTATTCAAAAGTATAAATACACAATATTAATAGCCATGAATTGCAAGTAAAATGGGGAAAATGCTGTCTATTTTCTCTTCCTGACAATTTTGAAGAACCATCTGAGAACTAGAAGCTAGGGTCACTTGGAAATTTGAAAGCTGGTGTTCCGTCAGTCCATGCATCATTGAAAAATAGGTTTAAGTGTCATTTAATCCTGATTGCAATGAAAAACAGAATGTTATGATAAGAAAAACTTCTATGAATGAAGAGAAAATGTTCATCTTTTTATTGAAAAAAAAAGCGTATTTTAAGAAATATGTTGTAAAACTGTGAATTTCTAAAATTCCCAATTTGGACAAAATGGCGTTAAAATTCCCAATTCTAAAGGCCCAGGCCCCATTCCCAAAATGGTGTGGAAAATCCCTGGGCCCTATTTTACCCTTATTTGGACACCCTGTTGGAAAATATAGGTCAATTTCAGAACGTGAAGCAAGTTTAATGGTATGCATCCTTTCAGATATAGTTATTGTAAGCTTCATCATTCTAGATCATAGTTACTAGAGACTGAACTTGCCTTCAAAAATTAAAATTTTATCACTCAGACAGAAAATATAGATCAGTTGCAGAATCAGAAACTTTATTGCACATCTACAGGTTATATCCAAGTTATAATCCTAAATCCCCAACTGTAGAATCAATTCCAATGACAAGCATTTAGAAGAATGTGTCCCCTTTTGACCTTTATTTGCACCCCTGGACCTAATTCCAAAACCTTATTGGACATATGAGCTCATATTTCCTAAATCTTTCATCAGAAATTGATCATAATTGATCAGAAATATTCCTTGGGACAGGGACTTTTGGACTAAGGCCATTTTGGAAAGGTCAAATATATATATATTTGACCTTTTGATATGAGTATTAGCAATATACATCTTTTTGTAGCTGTGAGATCTGGATTAAAGAAGGATGCAAGAACAGGTAGAGGTATGTATGATGGAATCTGTTAGTATCAAATGATTGAAAAGTGGAAGGATATTTCAAATCTAAAGAATGTTGTACATTTTAATGATTTTAAAACTTTTTATTGTATTTTATCATGTTCATTGGTGTTGTGTTTTTCTTTGATGTTTATGAGTTGACACATCATATACAGTGCTGATATATGTTATCACACATGTGATACTGTATTCATGAATATTAATGAGATCCACCTCCTTCATGTCATTGCGTGGATAGATCCTCAGTACCCTTGCTTGTCTTAAGAGGCAACTAAAGACTGAAGCAAAAATTGGCTCATCAATTTGCACTAGACAACACCAAATCCTTGGAAAATTCAAGCCAGTGACATGACTGACAACTCAACCATGTATGGGATATATTGTGTATTATTATACCTCAGTATGAGAATTCTATACAACGCGTAATCTGATTGGTCTAGACAGTCACGTGCCAGGGAAGACAAAACTTCATATCTCCCTCTCAAACATCATATCTCCCTATCATATTTCCCCTTGGGCAGCTTCGTGCATTTTCATAAATTTAACGTCAAAGTAGACGAAGTGTATTATGATGTCACAATAAGTCCGAGTCATTCTACTTTCATAGTTTGTAAGGCACAAAATATGCGGGTCTCTGATACACAGTTTTTAAATTGACTGCATGATTTTGGTTGATATAAAAACATGCAAGTAAATCAGCATTCAAGGAGAATGGAAATACAAAAACTGGTTATCATATCACTGTGTTTCGCTGTTTGTACTTTCTATATATACGTTGACGGCACGATGTTACTGTTAGGGCGATCTTAGCTACATACATGTACGATGTATAGATGAGTAAACTCCAACCTCAATTACAATTTTGTGGTCTTGCTTTGTTTCGGTATAATAAACAATTTATTGCATGATAGTGAGGGAGATATGAAGATTTATTCACCCAAGAAAAATCATATCCCGAGAGGAATATGATTTTTCTTGGGTGAATAAATCTTCATATCTCCCTCACTATCATGCAATAAATGTATAATATTTGACACTTGGGGGCTATGCACCCTCATGAAAAATGGTTACATGATATATCACATACATGGTTTCGTGTCATCATGTGACTAATTAATTCAAAATCTGTTTAAATCTTACAATTATGGTTTCTGAACTTGTCTTATATTTTTTTCTTGAAGATTCTTTACAGCGTTTCTTTGACGATCCTATGGCAGAGTTGTGCCGGTATCATTTGAGAGCAGTTTTCTTTTCTGTCACTCTCTTGCTTGAAAATCCTGCCCAGAAAGTGGACCTGTCAGCTAGTGCCAGAGAGCAAGACAAGAGCCAAATGAAGTCGATCGCAGCACAGTACTTTCAGAAAATGCACATGTTTAGTGCTGCAGGTGGAAAAGAGGTCGGGGAACTACGTGCTGTCTTCTCAGAGGCCCTGCCTCATGACCATTTAAGGTTTGTTGACCTTTCAGATCTTGACTAGTATAAGATCTTGACTAGTATATTTATTAATTCTTAGAGACTTGTCTTCATGGTTTTATTGATGTTTGACAGTCACACCTGTTCGATTGACAGTGGCCAGATAGCTTAGTTTGTAGAGCACCTAACTAGAGATTCAGGAGCCCCAGGTTCAAATCCAATGTGGTCCATTGCATTTTCTCCCTTCCTGTTACATTTGGTGCTGTGGACCAGCCTTTAGAACTGACAGGGGAGAATGCCTGCCAGGGAATAAAAATCAAGAAGTGAAAACATTTAAGGAGAAAGGAATGTGATGGTCAGATGGGTTTGATCGCTGGTGGCAATATACGAGGGATGTTTGAAAAGTTCTGAATATTGATGTGTTATTGAAAATGTAACGTCTTAAACTCAAATCCTTCAAAATACTCACCATTGACTTGAATACACTTTCTGAGTCTTTTTATTCATCTGGAAAATGCTGATCTGTATGCCTCTTTAGGTATACCCTTCATACACTCAAAAGCGGCACTTCCCACAGCACGATGAAGTCGATCGCTGAGGTATATCTTGCTTCTTTAGCAATTACAGTTTTCACAGCAACGATGTCTTCTCGTATGCGCTGAGACAATGGACAACCAGAATGAGGATCATCTGCAAGCAACTCTCTGCCTGATTTAAAATGTGTCCATGTTAATGCTGATGCATATGAGAATGCTTGCTCTCCGTAAACTTTGTTCAAATCAACTTTAATGTCAGTTGGCGTAAACTCTAATAATGCACGAACTTTGCAATAAGCTCTTTACTAAGTTAAAATGTCATTCTCTTTTTCACTCATTTTTTACATCAGTCAACCAATATGGCTTGAATATGACATACATATATTACATCAAATTTGTCGGAAAATATTTTTGTGATGTTACAATTAAAGTCCATTTACCTGACATTTACATACATGTAAAAAACATTCTATTTTGATTCAGCATTGTACTTTTAATAAGGATATTCAGAACATTTCAAATGCCCCTCATATCTCAATTGGTAGAGAACCTAGCTAGATATTCAGGAGGCCTGGGTTCAAATCTTGGTCTGGTCCATTGCATTTTCTCCCTCCCTGTTACTGAATATGCTTATGGTTTCAGATCTTGGTCTGGTCCATTGCATTTTCTCTCTCCTTGTTACTGATGTTTAAAGAAAATGTTGGAGAAGAAGGGACTCTTAGACCCATATTCAGTCCCCAGTTGTTTTTAAAAAAACTCAAAAAATGAATTGAAAGATGCTATTTTCACATTTTCTACTGCAAGTAGTCAGAGTTCATAAGTAGTCAGAGTTCATAAGTAGTCAAGAGTTCATAAGTAGTCATTAAGTAGTCAGTAGTCATGCAGAGTTCATATGTGCAGCTCTGAAATACATGCAATGTAATTTATTGCTAGATAGCTTTTCAAAAATCAAGTAATGGTAGACAAAGCTCCAGAAATGTAAATCATGAAATGTACCCATGATTTTGAATACCAGTATTTTACAAAATATATATCTGATCTCATAGTGCTCCATGTTTGCTGAGAAAAAAAAGAGTTACTTGCCATTTATGTATTAAATCAGTGGGAATTTAAGACTTGTTGTTCAAACAGAACACATACCTTTTTGCATATTCACATGTAAAACATACTGAAAATAGAAATGTGCAACTTATTTTCTATCAGAAGATAGTTGACAATATATCCTTGTATATTAAACATGAAGGAAAATACAGAGTTATCAGCCCTTTGTAAATGGATTCAAAATAATTTCTCTCTCTGTAGAGATGTACAAATTTCAAACCAAAAGTATTTTATGCTTTTCAAACCTTCCTTAACCAAATTTTATATTTTTATTGCGATTGGTTTTCGTCCGTCGTCGTCCGTTGTGAGTCATGCGTTAACAATTAAACATTTTTAACTTCTTCTTAATAATTACCAGTAGAATTCTTTTCAAATTTGGTATGAAGCATCATTGGGACAAGGGGGACATAAATTGTAAATTTCGGAACTCCAAGCACCCCTGGGGCCTTAGGGGTGGGGCAAAAACTGCCCAAAAACGACAACTTTTCAAAAATCTTCTTCTCAATGACCACACACATGTAAGAAAAACTAAATGCACAGTGATATAGATCAGGAAGACCTCAACCAAAATTGTAAATTTCATGACTCCCGGGGTAGGGGTTCTGACCCCAGGGCAGGGCCAAACTTGTTATATAGTTGTTTAACGTGTAAAACACTTAAATAACATTTTCTTTAGTGCTTTTGATACTAAATTGAAACTAAATGGATAGAGCAGTTAGTCTTTTACCAAAATTGTAAATTTGATTTTCTCCAGAGTAAGGGTTTTGACCCCAGGGTGGGGCCAAACTTGGTATATATAGTATTTATGTGTAAGTTTGCTGATACTGTATAAAATCTAAGTGCATACTTAGAAATAGCAGAAAAGGATGTACAAAAAATGGTGAATTTCATAACCCAGGGTTATGACTTTAGGATGAGTCCAAATTAGTCATATGACTGGCATCATGAGAAAAGGGCCCTTACGGTCAAAATTTCACAATTTTAGTTTTTCCTAGAATTTTATTATGTATCATTTTCTGTTCACAAAAATACCAAATTTATGCTGATATCACGTTATTTAACGTTTTAATGACAATTTTTGGGACACATCTGTAAAAATATTAGAAACGTCAAAGTAAAAAAATTGTAACATCATACATCAAATATTATGCTGATTATATTGCGTGTCCATGAAATGAATTCCAATTACTGTCATGTATTCATTTCAAACACAAATATTTCATCTTCTATTGTGGGGAAAAAGAAACATTATATAGAAATGGTAATATTTTAATTTCCAACGACCTGAACACCGGTGAATTCGCACGGAAAGACGTAGCATCAATTTTACCATTCCAGATTAAGGTCACATTTACGCAATCATTCTACTTATGTGTTTAGAACTCACTTTAAACACAAATATGCATAAATGAATGAATAAATTTAAGGTTAAATAGTAAATGAATAAATATAGTTCAGTGACATTACTTGTCGGCGATCATTCATTCCTCAGGCAGAGCGAGACAGGCGCGGATCTAAAAAAAATTTCAAAGGGGGTGAAGAGGAAATGCAGGGGCGGATCCAGGAATTGCTGTTACGAGGGCGCCACTTTATGAGGCAGGGGGTTTGGGGGCCGCCTTGAGGCCCCCAGTGGGTCCAGGGTGGGGGGCCCAGGGGCGAAGCCCCCGAAAGCTCCTGGATTTTACAGATTTTATAGGGCTTAAAATATGTCTCCTATTTAAGTCATTTTTACTATTTTCTATCATTCTTAATCAGGTGAAATTAGTAAATTTTATGACGCAAATTTTAAGGGTTTTTGGAAAAAATTAAGTTCTCCCAATGAAGTAATTCAAGAAAGCAAAAAGATTTTGTCATTCATTTCTCCGGGAGTGGAAGAAATTATTGCTTCTTTTATCGTTTAGTACATTTGTCTAAACAAGATATCATGATTTACCTTAAATTTGAAAATTTTAGGGGGGGGGGGGGGCGGCGGCGGCTGCGCTCCCCTTAAATCCGCCACTGAAATGAGAGTTGCTATAACGTACGTTAATATAATTAAACGACAACTTAACAGGGATGCTATCAATTTGTATTTCTTAATTCAAATTTGGATTAATGTTATTGTATAATTATCAGACGTAGATCTGTCACTCTTGATTTTAAAACGAATCCTGTTTTAAAATGCATTCCGATTTACTCCCAGTAATTTGGTTTTTTTTTTAAATAAAATGAAATATTACAGATACAAACTATATAAAAATAAATAACTCTATAGTCATTCTCTCCTCCCCCTCTCTCTCTTTAATTTAGTGAATCCAAAGGGGGGGGGGGGGGTGCAATCCCCGTAACCCCCAGACCCGCCACTGCGAGACACGGTACATCTTTGACTGAGTCTTTTACAAACGATCTTGCCTGATGGTACATGTATTTTTGTCTTATGAATTTGATTCATGATAATATAAGTTCATTTTGTATTTAATCAGATATATGGGTCATTATAAAAAAAGGTGAATGTCATGAAGCGTCACTTTTTCAAAAATTAAATATTTACAACCACGATGAATTTATCATATCCAGAATTCAGCATATCATGTTATCAGTTTGCTAAAATACGCCAACAGTACACCAAATAGATTTTCATTAAAATATGATTTTTCAACCATCTGAAAGGAAAATTGTCTTTGGTGTAACACAGAAGAAATATTTGTAATTTTCATTAATATTTATTGTTCATGAATTTTCATATGTTTTTCGTAATTTCAAATATAAAACAGAAATTCAATAGTGCTTATTTTTCTTATATTTCAACGTGAAGTGTGTAAATGAGAAATTTGCACCTGTCTTATGACCTTATATTGCACACAGAAAAAAAACATTCCCAATTTTTTCATCAATGTTTTTGGGAAACTTGTGTATGTCACATAATAAACAAACCTGACATGAAAAAAATTGAAATTCCTGAATATCTTTTAAAAAACTCAATAAAAATGGGATGTTACACAAGGGACAAATTTGTTAGTCCAAAGACAGAAATGTTACACGCAGGACAACTTTCATCGAAAGAAAGAAATGTATGATTTTAAAAAAGAAACAAGTGTATATTTTGACAGTTATAACTTATGTATGCATACACTGAACAGTAGTCATTATCAAACTGCATAATTTTGCCCCAAAGTTCAGCCAATATGCACAATTCAATTTCCATATGTTTCACCAAAGACAATTACGTTACACCATAGACTTTATTCTGCCATGAGAATATAAATTTTAAGGTTTTCATTCATTTGGACAATTTGAAAGCATCTCAATGCATTGAAAATGACAAAATGAACATTATTGCATAAGCATTACACAAGTAACAGGCATTCTCTGTAGGTGCTGGCGTAAAATTCATGTTTGTTATACAAAAGACGCATAGTGTTTTACCATGGACACTGTTCTATTTATGAGGTATAATTTAGCATTTCATTGGACACTAGTTGAAAACATTATTACATTATCTTTCCTGTACCCGTGAAAGTAATTGAAGTGCAAAATTATTTATCTTGTAAATATATTTTCAAATGCCAATTAAATTGATTTGGAGGAGATAATGAAATATTGTTTTACTGCAGATTAATTCACAAGAAAGTCACAGGTAACTTTTAATATGTTTAATACAAACTGAAATGATATTTATCATTGATTATGAACTGAATTTAAGAACAATAACAAACGCAAACTTGTAAATGTTATTTCAAGATACCAAAGCATGTATTGGTCACTGAAAGCGGTTCAAGATCATTTTCCAAATGTTTGGATCCACATAGAATTTTCTGCCTATTTTCAATGGCTCAAGGATAACCGTGATTACATCATCCATGTCGTACAAACATCTGGGCCAATAGAAGTGGCATTTGTCCAGTTTGCCAATACGATGCATGCACCTCACGCGGACATCTTGTTCATCTATATTAACAACGAAACTTGGATATGGCTTGCCATTGTACTGAATGATCACATACTTGTTTAAAACATCTTTTGGCTCTTCAAAATCAAAGATGTTCTCTACTTGATTTATATCGGGATCATTTGAAAAGTTGATATTTGTTTCTTTGCTTGTTTGCTCATTTCCTTTGGCGTTGTCATCTTTCATCATTTCATCTGATACGTCTTCATTGGTCTCTACATCTTTCTTTCTTTTCTTTTTTCCGGGTTTCATTGTTCGTCCCTTTGGTTACATCATCCATGTGTTCATCTTCACTTGCTTCATTTTCCGTTTTCTTCTCCTGCATCTCTTTTGCTTCATGCCAATAACTTTCTCCATCATCATCGTCATCATCAATAAACACAACTTCATTTTCAGTTTCTGTTTTAACTAACATGTCTTTTGCTAGTTTTCTTTTCCGCATTAATCGCCATCGTTGTATCTTAATGTCTAGCACTTATTGATTTTCTGTTTCCCCATGTGGTTTCTGGGCTACTTCAATTGGCAAATCTGGTACAAAGTGGTTAGGTATCCAATTCCTTTCAGCCATATCAAAACGGGTATTTGTCCACATGATGCAAGAAGTCTTTGTGTCTTGTTGTTCTCGAGGTAAAATAAGTCTATTGAGATCTTTTCTAACACATTGATTTCCATGCTGAGGATAAATAGAGTATATAGGTCTTTCTATTACACTTGCTAATGCAAAAAGTTGCCATATTCCCATATATGTTGCTTTTTTCGTTATCGTCAGAGTCTCCTTCTCATAGATTGACTTGATTTCAGATTGATCTAACCTATTTTTTTCAGCAGGAACATATTCCTCTGAATACATTGCATATGACTTTGCAAGATTGACCTTTGAATGGCAAGACAGTCCCCTTTGCAGAAATTCCTGATTGAGATATAAATCTGAGTTAAGGACAAGTTCTACTATTATCCTTACTCTAATTTCAGTGGCATGATTTTGATTGCCAAATGCAATTACACTTCCTGCATAAGGCAGACATAAGGCAGACAATTGCCATCAGCTTTTACACATACAGGGTATAGTACATCACCAGGCACATCAGATGGGAACAATGTCAAGGCAGTCTCGTCAATTGGTAAACCTGCATTCATTATTGATGCTCGGAAATTTCCTATCTTGTAACTTTGGATGCTGTCATTTATGGCTTCACACTTTTCCTTCAGATTTGCAAATGATTTACAAATGCCAATATCTTTCTTTTCCTGACCACCTGATTCATTCCCATATTGTTCTAGTTTCTCATCTTTTCTTTCCTGTGGTTCTAGTTTCTCATCTTTTCTTTCCTGTGTCTCTTCTCTCTCTAAATCTCTGCTGTCTTTCTTTGTTTGACATACATTTACCTTTCATGATGCAATCATGTACCTGAAATAAAGATTAGTGTATGAATTTCTGTTGATAACAGACAACCTAAGGATGCATGACAGTATTTTGACTATTTGGTATTCTCATTCTATTTTGCTATCAAACATTGGCCTTTCGAGTCTAAATTTGATTTCAATGTTGATCTGTTGTTTGATCTGTAGCTTTCCTAAAGCTTATCCATACAATGCTCCATGGATTTTATTTGTAATTCATTTCAAATTCTTTTCAATGAATAGGATTTGTATCTATGAATTAAAAATGTCTTTTGTGTAACATCAATAGTCCTTGGAGAAACTTTTTTTAACGTTTCATTTTTTCAGGGAAAATTTAGTTAAACAATAAATCTGATTTTAAACATTTGTGTTGACGAAATTGAATTGAAATGAAAAGAAATAACAATACTGACAATTCTTTTTTTTCAATTACATATATAGTAGTACATTTTTCAATGAAATGTCCTTGGTGTTCAATTCATGTGTCTTTGGTGTAACAAACTATTGCATGAATGAGTAAGAATCTGGTGCTACAGCACACACATGCCTTGATTTCACAATACAGTCTAAAGTAGTAATTTTATTACAGGATGACATATTTCAATTTAGCCATTTCATCACAGCTTTCCCCTAAAATAAACTATATGAAAATGTTTTCCTTGGGATAACAAATATGGTCCATGGTGTAACATTTTTTCTTGTTACACCAATGACTGTTACACCAAGGACGGATATGTGAATTAACCTTTCCCTGCTAAACAATAACTTCTCCCTCTAAATAAAAAAGCATGTCATCTGCTACAGAGACTCATTGAAATATTCTGTTCTTATTCCAGAGTTATCAAAACTTTCCTTTTCCTCATAATTCCTGTTAACCCATGGACAATATAAAATGTTACACATTAACTTGTACTTACCTTAACATCACAAAATTCAGCAACTTCAATTTTTAGAAACTTTGTCGTCTGCCATCATTTACTACTGCATGATGGGAAAAGGGAGGCGTCAATTACCATTCAAAATACTAAGAAAGAGAACTCTTACACCACAACTTTTTGTTTTGTTACCCCAAGGACATTAAAACAGATAACAGGCTTACTTATTATCACTGAATAATACTGATCATAAAAAAAAAATTTGTTTTGTTTCTGAAAGTAATTTTAATTACTATTCAACCCTTTGACCATATAATTATTTAAAAATTGTTTTTTACTTCTTAAAATGCAGTTTAAAGCCAAGTATTCTACTTGGTAACAGCCATATATGTATACCAAATCAAAACTATAAACTATCTAAATTTTTAAAAATCTTTTGATATCAACTGAAAATAATATGATAGGTACGCTAATATGTATCCAAATGTAGCGCAATAGTGAAACATGGCAAAATGTGAGTAAGGCAATTTTTAGTGCCCTGTAACAACAAAATACCACCATTTTTGAAAATGACCCATATAGTTATCTCACCTTTAGCTAAAACCCGCGGTAGTCTCCTGTTAAATATATCAACAGCTCTGTTTCGACACAATGTAATTAGCTTTTCGTCATACACCGGAAAGAAAGTGAAAATTTCGAAATAGCACACTTTGAAATACCCGACAGATTACAAAAATTTGTGTATTCCAGTTCCACTACAGCAACGTTTTGTGAGCGATGACTACGCGCGTGCATTTCACTTTACACTGTTCTTACCAGGTTTGAAAGAAAACCACAATCTAATTAAAATCAGACTTCTTAGATCCGCGCCGTATACGCTGTGTATTGTAGCGATATTGTGAGCGTATTGTAGGATCTGATTTTAATTAGATTGAAGAAAACCATTGTTTATCGCAAATGTAAACTATATTTTAACCAAATAAAGCATTAAAACTACTGTCGTTGAGAGATACCAATAAATGTACGAGAATCCAGTATCTGCTAGATTTTTTATGTGGTCAGGCAGATGAAATCTTTATATGGTCCGACCAAAATGCACCAACAAAAGTAAGGCATAACGTAGCGATTTCTATTCTGATCTAAGAAAATAAAAGAATCAGACTTGATACAAAAGAGCGCTATCCAACACAAAATGTGTTTATCAATTAATTACAGAGAAAGTATATACATGTATTATTTAACCTGCAGAACTATCGCGAATGGATATGACATCTGTATGATGTACCATGAATAAAACAGTGTTAGGGCGATGGGACGGCATTTGAACCACCAACGCCGATCTTATAGTCTTCATGAATAGGGTAGTGATTTTACTATTTTTTACCGCCCCTTCCATAAATGCCCCGAAAAGGTGAATTTTTCTTGGTGTTGTGAACTAGAGGGTCCCTCTTATCTAGAATTTTGGGGAGAAATTCAAGGTTTAATGAACCCGAGACAGTTGTTTTGAGCAAGAGGCATCGGAGGGCGCGCACGTATACGTGCTATTATTCTCTCTAGTGAGGTTTACACATTCATAGTAAACTGCGTGTCGAGATGCAGAAATATTTCAATATTTAGAACTTCATACCCATGGAATTATATCTTAAATTGAAAACAAAAATGCATTCCGTTATTTTGCAATAGATCGTTTGTAATACTTAGAAACCGTTTTCCCAAAGTTAAAAATAAAATCATGTGAATAAAAAAAATCAAACTGAAATACTGCAGTCACATATGATGTGGTAATTTGAATGTTTTTTGAAGCGCGTGAAGTTTTTACTTTTGTATATGACTGTACCTTGAGAAATTTCGTTTCTCCTCCTTTGAGACAGTGACCAACACGCGGCATCGAGTAAAATTTACATTTTAGACAAACATTAGATCTGAGACGGGCGATTTTAATGTAAGGAAAACATAAATTGTTGACAGCCCCACCTTACTATTTGTTGTTTTGTTTGCATCATAATTTGCACTAAAGATATAGATGCAATGTTTCACAATATGGCAGCGTAACCACCGGACATGTAGTAATAAAATGAAATACATGTAGCGGTTGTGTATGAATATTCGCTGTTCACGCGTCGCATTTATTCAGTTTGTGTGCGTGAAATAGTAAAAGTTTACATAGACATGCATGTACCGGGGCATCCGCAAGTATTTGACATTGGGGAGGCGAAATGGATCGAAAACTAGCATGTTTTGGCTTAAATTCAGAATCCCACCTGAATCTTGATATAATTCTTTTCCTATTTTGTCAATATCTTCAGGACACCATAGCAACTGTAAAAAGAGATCATTTAAATAAATATTCTTTTTAAAATTTGTAGAACTTTACCAATAAACATGAATTTAGCTACAGTTCCGCCTCTAACATGAATTATGACAGATCTACCATTGCTCCCTCACAGACAGAATTGTATCTTGTGAAAAATCATATCATTTTCGAGGATGCTGGCAAAAGAATTGCATGAGATTTGGGCTGTATATTTGACATAGGGTACTGCAGGGAGTGGCAATCCGTATTCACTGTATTGGAAAATCACGTACGGAAACGAAAGGGCGAGTCCATTGTTGCCATGTGACTTGGAAGTTCATTCTTCACATGCTTCATACAAGTATCATGCACAACGAAATAATCTTATACATAATGCTAGTACTCTTACAAGTACAATATGCAAGAGCCTTATGCATTGATAGGTTGTCCCCCTTGTTTTCAGAACGTTCATTTTCCGCTATTTTTACATGCATAGTTATTTTTACATTAAACAAGATCTATTTAGTGACTTCCCCTTTCCCCTCGGGATTGTGACCTTTGGACAAAATAACACATCTATCTGAGGTTTTTTTTGGCTTGTCGATAATATTAGCCAACTTCTCCGTAATCCCCCCCCTTACTTTGTACTACGTGACTCGTAAGCACTTTTTCTTAATTTTTCTTATTATAAGCTGAAATCAAATTATTTGATATTCGTTATGGTTAAATGTAATATATATAGATACTATTTACTACTTTAAATGGCGATATTAAGTTGTGTTTAATCATCTAAAGTACATACAATAGTACACCTTTTGGGCCCTAGACATAAAACTTCCACTAAATAATTAGTAACTGTATTATCATTATTTGACCTGAAATGTTTGTCTCAATTTGAATTACAATGGTGGATTATCAGAAATCTAATTTTACAGCTCCATATAACATATCAGTATGTTTGGAAAATAGATCGATTCCTTCGATTAGTTTTTACGTGTATGTACCAGGGCCGTAAATTAACCTTCAATTTGGAGGAGGCAGGAAATTAGGCGGGGGTCTGGGGGCCGCCTAGGCCCCCAGAAGCTGAGCACATTTTGTGCACACTGAACACGTTTCGTGCAAAATCCTTGATTCTAGGGCCTTCTAAGATGTTACTTGACTAACTCATTCTAAAAGAAAGATTTGGAATGCTTTTTAAGGGAGGTATCATGTTCTTAGTTATTGGAAACAACATAAATTCTAATGAACTTTAAATTTTAATTTTTTTTGGCTCAAAAGTTGGAGGAGGCAGCTGCCTCCTCCGCCTCCATGTAATTTACGGTCCTTCACGTACGATGTAATGGTACATGTATCTAAATAAAATTCCTGAAGGAGGGACAGGCGGATGGGTCTAAATTCTAATAGCTAATCTTTTCCTGACACAACGGATAAAGATAGGAAATTCGTCCTTTGAACAGATCATTGAACTTTAATGTTCATACCCTTTCCCATTCTTGACAAAACACGGACAGTCACGGATGCACGGAAATAGATAAAAATAGTACAAATCACGGATTCATTTTGCACAGATGATAAAATTTTCCGTGTATTTTTTGAAATATAGAATATGCTATTGATTTGTGACTTCGAACGTGCAAAATGAATCCGTGATTTGTACAATTTTTTCTATTTCCGTGCGTCCGTGACTTGTCCGTGTTTTGTAACTGGCGTAATTAACAAATATCGGTACGACTCAGCATATTAACAAAGCGTGGTGTATAACATTTTTATTTGGAAACCCGTACGTATTTACTAATTCTTCTCGGACATATACAGAGTCTATGTTGGAACTGCCATGTGATTATTTATATAATTAATGCATCCAGAATGTAAGCAAATGCAACCAACAAACATATTTTTTTTTTACGTTGCCGCGATTTTGACGTTTCAAGTTCACGAACTTTGACGTCGTTTTCTGTGAATTGTGACGTCGAAAGATAAGGGCCCTTTTCTCATGACGCCAGTCATATATTTTGATGTTTTAATGTTAATACACCTATTATTGAAAGCCTTTCATCAGTGTATGCACTTTTGAGGGCAGTGAAGTTTTAAGAACACATCTTGTTTTATACTGTTGCTGAACATTAGAATTTAGCTTAGATATTCAGAACAGGAATTTTTTTTCTAGATTTCATAGCCCATTGAAGTAGTGATACTTTTTCACTAGTATTCAGGTGACCGATAAGACCTGTGGGCCTCTTGTTGAATTTAAGTGATTCTTGGGTCATTTTGCATTTGATGACATCATGGGGGCAACTTTTAAAACACATCAAAATTGGCAAAAATCATCAAAAATGTGTATGTTTTGTTGAAATTTAATAATTACACTCACTGAGTATCAATAAGAAATTAGTTTATAGTTTAAAGTCAGTATTTTGCAAATTCTACGGTCATTATAATGATCTGGTTTGCCAATACAACCTATCATTTGGTCAAATACTGTCTGACTTGTTTCATACCAATTGTTAGGCTGTTCTTGGCACACTGATTTTGACTATGGATAACTCCATTGACCTGATCAAGATATAGGGCTCATGGCAGGTGTGACCGGTCGACAGGGGATGTTTACTCCTATTAGGCACCTAATCCCATCTCTGGTATATCCAGTGGTCTGTGTTTGCCCAACTCTCTATTTTGTGTTGCTTATAGGAGTTTATATATAAGATTGATCACTGTTCGTTATCTTCACCTTTCTTTTATAAAACAGTATGTGTTCATTTTTTTTTTTAGCAAAATAACATATTAGAACCATGATGATGTGATAGTTAAATTCAGATTTAATTTTATTCTTTTCCTTGTTGGGAATAATTTCAATATCAAATCTTAATACACATAGTACATGTATATTGAAGCCCATGATTGAAAAGCTGTGCCAACAAGTTCAAGATTATAAGATTAATCCTGTCTAAACTATTGTTTTCTTGCTACATCTCTTTCTAGTATGTTTTCCATTTGGTCATGTTTTCTTTGTTTAACCAGAAATATTAATTGTATGCTTGTATTTTAAACATAGATTTTTTGACCTTGTTTAACAGATTGGTAGGTAAACCAGTGAATGTTGAGATTGTAGAGAGAACTGCCATGACCCATCAATGTCTCACTGTGGACCTTACCGCTGGATTCTTAGATGTAGTGGAATGTGTCTTCAATAGAACTCTTGAAAACATAAAACCAGACTACACAGAGGTAAGAGTTCAACTGAATCAGATCCATAAAGTCAGTTTTTCCATCATTGTTTCATTGAGTAGCTTCTGTTAAATGTTGTTGAAGTCATAGAATTTATTTGATTATCTGTTTTTCTGGTGATTAGTAAAGTTTACATATGGAAGTCAGATTTTACCTTGAAAAATCTTATCTAGTATAGATGTCTGTCCGTCCGTCTGTCCGTCCGCTCTGACTTTTGCTATTTATGAGCTTAATTTTTGGTCCAGGACATGCATATGAGCTTAAAAATAATATGTATACGGTGTGACCGTTGGACCGAGCGAAGGATGTAATGTCCATTGGAGTGTCCCAAGTGGTAATCATAATTCCGTAAAGTATGGTAGGTTATGATTCATTTAAAAATATATATTTTTAATGAAATTTTCCTTGCGCTAAAACCCCAGTAACATCTCAATATTAAAGGGGTTTATATGGGGACAACAGTTTTACAGGATCCGCCTATTCATTGAACGCGGGAAATAAAACACAAGGCGACGTAAACTGTGTATTGTGACGTCACATTTAGCCTCAACCCTTTTTCTCTTTTTCAAAGCAAACAATTATAAACAACAATAAAACATTCCGTATGCAAAGAAAAAGGCCGTTATAACTAAACAAAATTAACCAATAAATTCAAAATGGTAAAAAAGTAACCGTAATTTTATCGTATATTCTTATTCAAAGAAACTCATGAACTCGTTCATCTATTTAGTCGTATTACGGTTTTTTATGTATTTATTTGCTAAAACCTGTTACAATGATAATTATACTATTCACTTTGAACAAACTGAGTGTTTAAATTACGAATTGCACGTCAGAGTCTTCTATTATTGGCGTTCAAAATAAAACACGAATAACTTTTGAAACAGGTAATGAAAAAATAAATGGCGGCGCCCATTTGGATCACGAAAATTTCAGTGAACGTATATAGAGATTATCTCTTTTTCTTTTGCTGATTTTGACTTTTTTCTTTTACATACGTGTTACCGTTAGAGCCTTGCTTCGCGGACGGGCCTTCGGCCCGTCCGAGCTTCGCTCGGTATTACGAGTTTAAGCCCATAATATGGACAGAAATATGCGAAAATCAAACATTTATGAGTTTTTCTCTTCAAAAAAAATAGTAGTGAAAAAAACTCATATTATGTGAACAACATCGTAGTCCATTAACGTTGGACTTATTCAGGGGTTGTCTCCCATACACTACGATCACATTTCGCGCCTTTTCTTAACTTCGGGTAACTCCGTAAGTAATCGGAAATTTCCCGGATGTAAAAGTCATGATCATCAAGACGCTTACGCTACATGAGCAGCGAATAGAAACAAACGTTTCCATGGCGTCCATTTCGAAGCACATGTTGAACAAACGTAAGTATTATATATATTATCACGCATTTACATCTGTAAATTATTTTCTAAAGGTTTTCCCAGTTATTCGAAATTTCCTAATTTAACAATATGTTAAGAATTTGAAATGCTAATTACAAAAGTAGACATACAAGAACTTAGCTTGTCCAACTATTACGAGTTTTTGATGATCTTCGACAGGTCTAGTACAATCACTACACTTAGCTACGTAGCTTGAATTAGAGGGTTCTCGTTAACGCAAGAATCTGCGTAATGGACGCGGCAAAATTATTTAGGACGCAACATTTCTAAAAACAAAGAGTCCCTGGAAGCGGCCCCGCGTCCTGGTCGGCGAGAAAATTCGGGCGTTCAAAACTCTGAGATTTACGATGTCAGGACCTGCTTGAGAATGACAAATTTTCTTTCTTTTAACTCTCAGTCAGTTTTTTCACACCTTTTTCACGTGCTACATACACATGAGTATCTTGTATAAACACTCAGACTTCCAAATTCACTTTGAATTTTACTGACTGGTGGCCAGACAGGATTAGTCACGCCTCACTGCTGATGACTTGGGTACTTACCTGTGCACCTCAAATGACACTGCTGTGTACTTATTTTTTTATTCTGTGTCTTAATAAATTTTTGGAATGAAATTTCTTTTATGACTTTGGAAACAATTTAAAAAAAAGACGAAATATGATTGTATATTGTACATGGCATAGCAAGCAATTGTTGACAACTTACACATGTATCGATACACATGTATCTCTTTGACTTTAAATTGATCTATAAGAACAGTCTGCTAAATAAATCAAAGTAAATGTGCATGTTTAACATATTCTTTATAATTAAAAATCTACTTCGATATTTTTGTTAAAGATCATAGTGGAAAAAAACAAACCAGAATTGAGAAACTTAACAAAATATCATACATTAATTGGTGGTACATAGATGGAAGATGCATATAGTCAAGCCATTGACAGTTTATTCGATCAATTAAGTAATTAAAAACTTTTGAAGTCCAGATTAGTGAATTACAAGAAAAAATTCTTAACTATTTACACTGTATCAACACACTTAGATTGTTTGTATATTAAACTCAAATGGGACTCAACAAAATTTTTCTGGGACTCACCAAATTTAGCTGGGACTCGACATTCTCAAAAACCTTGAGTCCTCGGACTCAAGTTAAAAAAATTCTAGTGAGAACCCACATAAATTATGTTTTAAATGAATTAAGATTATCAGTTTAGAGCCCATGGAATAAATTAGATCTGCATTTGCAAGACTGTTTGTAAATATGGGAAAAATAGGTTAGTGTATAGAACACTTCTAAATTAGAAAAAAATTACAAACAATTGTTAAATGTTACTTATCAATACAACAGGGGAAAAACCGAAACGTAAACTTACCCTGAACTGTATCATATCAGTATTGATATTTTCATAAATAAAAAAAAATTGTTTGAGTTTAAGAATACAGTAGATGTTAAAGCTTTTTATCTGATTATTAATAGCTTATCGAATCCAATTATTAACTAGTTTTTTAAATGCTGTTTAAATGCCCATGTTAGGACAATTTCTTTTATCTAAAGGCATCATGTTTCTGAATATTATGAGTTTATGTTGTCCAATTATTATGTTGTAGAATCCAATTAGTTTATTTTTTTTTCTTCAAGATTCAGTTTTAGTTTACATGTTCATTTTCAGTTGCAAAACTGATTATTTGATCCTTACTTTGAATACTTTCATTGTTTAACCTAATCAAAATTAAATTGTACCATAGGACTGGCGGTAAACTCAGATTTTACTAATACTGTGATTTTACCAGAAGAATCACAGTTGTTTAAGTCACGCCCACTTTTTGGCATCAAGCCATACTTTGACAAGACCTTGACTGATGAATGAAAAATGTTAATTTCCAGACCTTGGCTGAAAGATGAATCATGTTATATTCACTCCGTACTTTTGTTTTTGTATTTTACTCTATGTATCCTTAATCAGTTAATGATAAGTTCTATCTCGAATTCCCGTCGTCTTCTTTCCCATCTCCAAACAGCAATTTCATATCGTTTTACTTCCAATACCACTGAAACTTTTTTAAAATGTCAGAAATCATTTCATGGATTCTATACGTTGATCGCCGTATTGAAAATTTTAATGGCGATATTTTCCTTCCCCCCCCCCCCCCCCCCCCCAAAAAAATCAAAGAAATCGATCTTGATCGATGGATTTTTCTTTAGAGTTGTTTTGACGACCTCAATATATTAGACTACGATCGCTATCTGACGAAAAGCCATGCCCTCTGTGTCTTCAACATTCCGAACGTAGTCAACATCTTCACATGTACCCATTAATTATCCACTGATTGATTAATGTGATTTTTGATCTTCGCTATGCAGTAGTAACCCATCGGTGCAAAATGCGATCCTTCCAGATGGTGACAGCTATTTATACAGACTCCGGACCGTGGCTTGACACAATGTAATAGGTGGTACTAACTAACAACTCACTTTTCTCTCATTGGTCCTCTGATACAAGTCATTTACACAATAGATATTAATTGGTTATCGGAAAATTCACTCACAGTTTTTATTCACTTGGGGCTCCGCCCCTCATGAATGAAAAACTGCGAGTGTATTTACTGATAACAAATTAATATCTATAGTGTAACTATAACTAAGATAATGCTTGTAGTTAAAAAGAAATAAAAATGTTGTGAAATAATCCATCAGAAAGGTCTTGCTGCAATGATTATGAGTATTTTAGATGCAAAGACAATTCAGTAATGAACAAAGCAAGTTTGAAATAAATATGTTTTATAGATATTGCATGTATTACTCAGGATCTATAACTTAAATATCAGCACTGGGGATAGGTTGGTAAAGTTCTTAGGGTATACCGGTATTTAATTACAGTTGTATTGGATCAAAAAAAGACTAAATGTGTATACTGATTTGCATTGGAGGAAAAAAATTTGAGCACAGTTTGCAGCTTATCTACAGAGTCAACTCATAAAATCTGGACAGCATGCCTATTTCTAAGATTTGAGTTAAAAAAAAATGATGACATTCTGGGAGTATAGAGAATTCGTAACGATCGGATTCTGCAAGTTCATAATCGTTAAACTACATAAACTCATATTATCTGGACTGACTGATTATTGGAGAAATGAAAGAGAGATAGCTATTAAGGAGAATACAAAAACTCTTAAATGATTGGACTCTGCAAACTCACAATACTTAAACTACATAAACTCATATTATCTGGACTCATTAACTCGTATTATCTGGACTGACTGATTATTGGAGATATGAAAAAGAGATACTATTAAGGAGAATAGAAAACTCTTAATGATTGGACTCTGCAAACTCACAATACTTAAACTACATAAACTCATATTATCTGGACTCATTAACTCGTATTATCTGGACTGACTGATTATTGGAGAAATGAAAAAGAGATAGCTATTAATACAAAACTCTTAATGATTGGACTCTGCAAACTCACAATACTTGAACTACACAAACTCATATTATCTGGACTCATTAACTTATATTATCTGGACTGACTGATTATTGGAGATATGAAAAAGAGATACTATTAAGGAGAATAGAAAACTCTTAATGATTGGACTCTGCAAACTCACAATACTTAAACTACATAAACTCATATTATCTGGACTCATTAACTCATATTATCTGGACTGACTGATTATTGGAGAAATGAAAAAGAGATAGCTATTAATACAAAACTCTTAATGATTGGACTCTGCAAACTCACAATACTTGAACTACACAAACTCATATTATCTGGACTAATTAACTCGTATTATCTGGACTGACTGATTATTTGAGACGGGAAAAAGAGATGTTTTCCCTTGGAATTTTATTTTGGGGGTCCCAGGATCCTCATCACTGTACATTTGAGAGTCCCTGACAATTTTTGGGGGTCCAGCATATACAATAATTTAGGTTCTATTTTTTTGTTATGACTTGTGGTGAACTTGATTCATTACCAAACTCTGCTATTTCAAAGTGTGTGTCCTTATTTGTAAATAGTGCTGCCATTTACCCCTTTATCAGATGTTCTTTACCATACTTAAGGTAATCTTAATTGGCTTAGAGCAAATTTCATCTGATTTAACACATATTAGGCACATGCTTTAAACAAATAATGATTTTTCAACAAAAAAGCTATTTTAACAGATAATTTGTAAGAAAGTTTTAATTTTCAACCACTTAAAAGTAGTGGAAGAGATTTCTGATAGGTATCTCAAGACCTGGATCATTTTGGAATGTACTTCAAAAGGTCCTTTCTTTTTACTGTAACAGATGTTGACGATGTAATGACCTTTGTTTTAAAATTATTCCTATCATGTCTTTTGAATTTGAACATTTTGCTGTTACAGAATGGAACTCGTGTTCCTGTTATTATACCCAAGGAGGTCATCCCTGCCATGGAATATCTGGCGAACCCAGTAACAAGACTGAATTCTGGAATAAAAGAGGAAAACCCTTTTTTATTTGCTAACTCGGGTAAGTAATCCCTCATATGATGACATGAAGAACTGGAGTTGTAAAGAATAATTTTTCTTGATTGTAGTGGTGTAATAGGAATGATTTCAATGTTTGCCAAGGTTCGTCAGACAAGTCTGGGAAAAATTTGATCAGTCCGATGGTTACTTCCTATCAATCCGGACCAAATGTCCGGTATCAATTTAAACTTTAGTTTTACTTTTATTTCATATCGCAACAAAATTGCAACCACAACTTGTGTGAAATGGTGCGGGTGCCATACGTAATATATTCCACCGACAATTTGACCATGTTATGTCCAAACGACATGAAGCTATAAGCACACACCGAGCCAGTGAAATAGCAGGACAAGGCCCGATTGATTTCAATCGTGAAACATGTTTGATGACTTGTAATTTTAACACCAATGGCCTGTAAAAAAAAATTGAGAAACTTACTTCAAGGTCACGACAGTAAATGATCATAAGCGAAGTTCTTCACATGCAACTAATAAATGTTGTGTAACCACTGAGACAAGCGAATTTTTATTAGATTTGTCTTTTGAACAGTATTTCTAAAAAAATTTAACATAGAGCTGGACCATTTTTCTCGATTTTCAGCTCACACAAGCCTATTGTAACCATTTTTCTACGAAATGTACGCTTTATACCTAACTGATGACACTAATAAAATAACGACTTCACAGTCATTTAGTTTCTTCTTTTACATGTATTCCCAAAAAAATCAAATTTTCTCTGGTCCTGTAAAATGATGTTTGGTCTGGTGAATTATACAGACACATAGGACCAAATGTCTGCTAATATTTGAAAGTCCTTTGCGAACACTGAATTTCCTTTACACTCTTATAAATATCTATCATAAACCAAATAAATGTAATTTCAAAAGATATCTTAACTTATTTTAAACAGCTTTGGATGTTATCAGAGCAGCTAGTAGTCTTGAGGACACAAGGAGTCAATGTGATCTAAAGTTTCCAGAGAGAGTTCATGCTACAAATCTGCGAAAACACTGCAACCATTGCTCAGGTTTGTTAAACATGTAATATGAAGTACTTTCTTTTTATTTTTACAATTATATATTAGAAATTATAAATCGCTTTGGAACTACGCTTATGCACCACAGGTGTTAAAGGAAAAGGAATTCATGTCGTATTTCATAGAAAATATACAGATACATTTCTTACAAAGCTGTCTTGTAAGTCCAAATGTCTAGAGAATGTATTCAAACATTGTTGATGGGTTAAATGTGAAAATGCTGTTATAATGAATGAAAGACAATATATATATATATATATTTCAATATCAATGAATATAGATATAATCATATATATATATATATATATATATATATGTCTTCAGCACATAGAATCAAAGGTATGTCTTAAACACTGAGCCTTTTCATGTAAATGTTTTTCTGTATGACTAGTAAAAAAATTATTAGGTAGGTGTCCATACATTTGTAAATTTCTTTCGAGGTAAAAATAATTAATGTTTATCATTTTCTGCTGTTTTCCAGGTAATTGGGTTGAAGGACCATGAAATGAAATTGTTGTGTCGTCATCTTGGTCATACCGAAAAAGTTCATGAGCAACACTACAGGTCAACATCAGGACTGATTGAGCGACTGGATATTGCAAAATTAATGTTGATTCAAGAAGGAAATTTGTCATGGCAAGTTTCACGGCAAATCTTTACATGACATCAATTTTGAAGGTAGGTTACTTCGTATTATTATACCTCTACTGATTTTACTCTATATATAAGTAATACAATAGAAATAACTATTTCCTCTGAAACGAAACTGTCTCTGGAAAGATAGGACTATGTCCCTGGGATTGATCGAAGGCTATTCCCTCATGAATATTTGTAGGCAGGGTTTTAGTTTTTCAGCCAATGAAATGTTTGGTAGGCATAACTCATGAAAATTTTTTAACCAATTTCAATTAGAGGAAGGCTTGGCATTCCAAAAATGTGAATTTATTGTGAAATTTCGATGATTATTGACATAGATATTGAAACAGCCAAGTTATTTAGTTTGTAGGTCCCTCCTTTTGACTTCATTCATGTATACTGTTTGTAACACTTCTGTTATTCTGTGAAGATAAATTGTGAAACAAACAATTCTCTATTTTCAGATATTCTCAATGAAGAGAATGAAAGTGCTGTTTCAGCTGCTGCACCAGTGAATGATGCTTTAATCAGGATGGAACATGTTGATGATATGCCCGTTGTTGGAGATGATGGTAGGTGCATATATCTACTCATTTGAATTTATCATAGTATGCGTTGATTGAAACTACAGTCACCGGATGTGATTAATTGCTATTTTCAAAATGGCTGACACACAATGCATGTACACTTGGCGAAGTTAAAAGGTTGTTTGTTGAGTTAAGAATTACCTAAGCATTGAGTCAGGTTTTTTTGTCCATTCTGATTACCAAATTAACTCGTTGAGGATAGAAGATAAAGGTCTTTTTAATAGTTCAGTGGTATATTTTCCCATAAGTGTTTCCAGTGACTGTAAATGATGTACATGTCTAATAACCACCTATTAAACAGAATTTATTAGAACTTTAAATTGATGCCTTTTTTTAAAAAATACAAATGAAAAAAGCTAAATATTTTTGTGTCTTGCATTTCAGATAATATTGTAGAAGATTTTGTGAATGATGATGGTGTGGATATTCTTGGAACAAGGAAAAGAGCCAAGATGAGTAAGTCATGTATGAGGAACATGATTGATTGAAAATTGCAGTCTTTTAGGTGGCAAATTCTTTCTTTTATTGCAATGCAACTTTGCTTATCTCCTGAGGAGTACTGCCTAGATAAGGGAACTTTACAGGTAGAAGGTCTAAAATTTATAGTAAGCACTCAAAGTTTTCCCACATTGCAGTTGAATGTAAGCCATTTGGCATACAGACGTCAACATTAAACCATTAAAGTGTTTTGGTTTTTTTTTTCCATTAGGCACAAGAAAAAAATGGTCCAAGGAAGAAGAAGAAGAAGAGTTCAGAAAATATTTCTCCAGTTACTTTAATAGAACAACAAAAAGAACCTGCCCAACTCGGAAAGAATGTCTTGAAGCAATTGTGAAAAGTAAGGAGTGTGGGGGATGTTTACACAAGCGAGGATGGGAAACAATAAAGAAAAAAATGAACAATTGGATCAAGAAGATGTGAAACCTTTCAGCCAAATTTCAAATCAAGTTCCTTTCCTCAAAGGGACATAGAAAGTTTTATTCCAAGAAACAATCTTAGCCCAAGTTTTTAGCTTACCTGAGCCAGAGGCCAAAGTGTATTTTGAGAAAAAGTGACAAGATATTGGGTTAAAATTTAAGCAAATAAATCTTGAGTGATTTCAGTATTGTAATTTTTTTAATATGAATGGGTCAAGTCTCCATTCTGAAATTGCTTTTAAGGTAGCGACGGATAGCAACCACGTGATCAGTAAAAATTGTGTATTTTCACGTGAATTCATTTTCCGGAATTCCTTACTCCGTCATAGAATAGTCGAAAAACAAAAAGGGGTTCCGAAAGTGTTCTGTTGCTGTGACTGACTCGCCTACAGAAAATATGCACATACCACATAAGTATACGTCAATGTCTGTAATAATGGTAGATCAAATGTTTCATCTGTGTGAAACTTTTTGCTAATCGAAATGTTAAACCAACCACCAATCCATGTACATTGATGCATGATGCGCTACGTAAACAAAGTTGTTGATTGATGCATCGTAATGTCCGAGTGCTGCATGCTGCGAGATTAAATACTGTTTATACAGTCATTTAGAGGCTAAACAAAGTTTCTTGCAAGAAGAGGAAGTTGGTGGATGCATTCAACTTGGACAACGAAATCATAGTTTTGTTTGGTGAGTGAAAAAAAATGCCATAAATTTGTATTCAAAAGTTCAACTCACATTTCCTCTGCTATTTCACAACACAATTTATAATAACATATGTAAGTTTAAACACACGACATACAGTAGATGCATTATTTTGTATGTATCCATGTGTGCATAAAATATAACTCCCACCTGTGCATGTGATTGTAAACGAACGGATGTCATGTAAATGTATACCACATTTGTAAACATGGGCTCTCACAACTCTTTTATTAAGAAAATATCGTTATGAAAATAACCGTTACGAAAATAACATACCTTGAACTAAATGTATAAAAGTAATAAAAAACAAATGACTGTATAGACCTACTATCTAGGGGTATGAGAGAACCGGATAAAAAGTGGAAAGGGGGGGGGGGGGTGGCATGTGTTGAATTATAATTCCCTAGACTATAGTATACATATACTATTACTTTGAAATTTCAGTGACCTAAGAAATATATCAAACCTGAGGTTTCGTGTTTCACACAAACATGTAGGTTGGCAAAACCTTTTTAAATAATGTAAATTAATCACAAGTCTGCATATGCCCTCTCATAGGCAAATGTATGCACTGTATGTATAAGTAAGATATGTATACTACACGTATGCCCTTCTCTTGACCCACATTTTGTAAATAAAACAGATATAATAAGTCTATGGCAGTTTATGAAAACATATATACATGTCATCTCATATTGCAATTTATGATTTTGAAACATCAGTATTTAAATTTTAACTGAATACATGTATGTGTTGAGACACAGTTTTAAAATTCACATTGTCTGACACAGTCTAATTACTCAATGGTATAATATAGACCTAACTGTGCAAATATCAATTATGATGATCTTTTTTCTAGGCATCAGCCTGAAGACCGAGGGAGGTTAGATAGGACCAGTGCAGGTTGAAATGGATTTCGAGTCAACAAGTATAACAGCAAGAGAGGTACTATATTTTCTTTTGATAAACATTTATAAAGACAATTCTGAGTATATCAGATATTCATCTTTTTTGCTATATTTAAATATATTTATATTTTGAACAGGTACTCCATTTACAGTGATGATGACATATCCCCTGGACCCCCACAACTCCATAAATTTAAAAATATTTGATCAAGTTCCGAAGATTAAAGAACTACTGCAAAATTTGGGACTGGATGAAAAACATTAATTCACTTATATGAGCTCAGAGCAGTGGATGTTGTACAACATACTTTAAACTAAATTGTGAATTTAAGGGAAAACAAGTACATGTACTGTATATTACATGTACATGCCTTTTGAAAGACAATAATATTGCATAGATGTAAAGGAAATTTCAATGTTGATTATTCTTTCTTAGATATATCAGTAATAAATGTGCACATGATAGAATATCAATTTTATAACTTCAATCAATGTGTTTGAATTTTCCTTGTAATTCAAAATTTAGTTGAAACATACATCATTGATACATTAATGTATATCAAATTTTTAGAAAAGTTTCATAATGGAACTAATTAACCCCCCCCCCCCCCCCAACCCCCCCCCCCCCCCCCCCCCCCCTTATACATACAGTGAACATAGACCTTCACCTGGGGAAAACTTCAGTTAGTTAATGCAATATACATGTACATGCATTCTCAGTTATCCAATAGTGAGTTTTTGGTTCATTTTGAAACTACAATTAGAGATCTTAAACTTATGAAAGACACACCTATCTGTGAGGGCAAGATGACTCAGATGGACTTGCATGTAGTGATCCATGGGCAGTCCATGGGTCTCTTTCCATTGATATAAATTATTTATTGAAATATGAAATGGTTATTTAAACATATTTGGTGTATTATACTGTATAGTGATATAAATTTCTATCAAAAAATATGTATAGGTAATAAATTTGGTCCAGTTATTACAAGAAATTGTATGAAAAATAACTAAATATTTAGGCAATCATTGTGAGTGCGAAAAGGTCAACTGCAATAGCACACACTATATATCATTCTTAAATGGCTCATAGAAACTTCTAGTATTGTGAGTTTGAATGCTCAATATTGTAATTTGGGAATGCTTAATCATTTAAGGTGAATAGTTTATCTCTGCTGACTGTATCTCTTAAAATTCATTTCTAGAAGGGAGGGGGTAGGGTTACAAAATCTGACATAGTTTCAGATTAAACCTCATTTGGTATATTTTTTTCTATTCAATATTTTAGATACTATTTGACTTATTGTAAAAATGAAATAAAATCAAAAATTTTATGAGCAGAATTTTGTTGTTGTCAGAAAATGTATGCCTGATAGTATTTGAGAAACGCCATATTTAGGGTAAATTTGGCCAATTGCCAAGTCGAATCATCCCAATGTTTTCCTTAGATGCATTTTGAATTTCTAATCAATGTTGATATTTTATCTGTTTGTGTTTAATTTACATAACTATATATGACAAACAATATTTCTGGTGTCAATAAAATTTTTATTGGCTTTTGTGTTAATTTGCTCAATTTTGGCATTTTTTGCCTTTATGGGCTGCAAAAGAGGGGATTTCAATCTCGCTTTCCTCGAAAATTAACCTGATTACTTTTGTTGATTTTTTGATATGTTTTAGGATAAAGTCAAAATGTTATAATAAATAAAATTGAAAAAAATTCAATGAGCGGTTTTTTTGGGGCTAGCTATCAATAGCTACCTTAAGCAAAAAAGTTTTTCTACACATTTTTTCATCGTAAATAATGGAGTTAACCCATAATGGGTTAAAAATAAGGATTTCTCATATATTTTTCCCATTTCAGCAATGTTGTCAAAATGTTAAACATCCTTTTAAGGTGGGTCCTTAGTCCTGGATTTTTGGGGTTTAGGTAGCATTTTTTTTGTTTGGAATCGATAAATTAACATTCAGAGTAATGAAAAAATGCAAATTAGTGAAGGATTTCCATATTAATTTTCATTACAGACACTACTGAAGTCATGTACCCCTATGTAGACTTTTATGAAATTCATTGGAAACAGTTATTAGTCGTTCTTTTAAAATAAAAACAGCAAGAAAATTTTTTAATTGCATTTATTTATCAGGAAACATGTCAATAACTAAAACACATGTCATTTTCAATATGTTCATCAAGTTTTAGAATAATAAGTGCAAAATTATTGAATTGGCGTTATTCTCCAAAATGTTAAAAAACGAACAAATGTGGACACAATTTCCTTATAGCATGGTTTACATATCATTTTTTCTGTTTATATTAGTAGATGTACATCTGTTTTAGTTATTTATGAAAAAAAATCCATACCTTTCCTTAATAATTTCAAATTTATAGCTTCTAGAGTATGTATACCCCCATAAAAAACCGAAGTCTGACACCATACAGCTGAGCTATTAAAAATCATTCATGGATTAAAATTGTATGTAATTTCACGAAAAGACACAGATAATGATTCCTTATCACCTTGGTAAAATGTTTGTGAAAAATAAAGGAAATCTATCGCATAATGGACTTGATAAATAATTTATTGAGAACGGAGTTATTGTCCTTGGATTCAATATTTTGAAACATATCATTGACTATTCAAATATAACTAAGACTTTTGAAATATTTTATGGCTGACAATTTTTTTTAAAATAACTATTTAAAAAGACTCCAACAAAATTTATGTTCCAGTCATTAAATCATTGACTTTGCAAAATCTTATGACGTCACAGGAGTGTGGAACTCTGTAAATACATTCATCATGCCTCAGACAAAATTGTTGAAATCTAATTGGTCAGATCTTGGTCACATGACGCCGTGAAAAAAACCGTATCGTGCGAGTAAAATCCGTATTGGGCGAGTAATTTTATTTATCGTCGGGTTCGACTTGCAGCCGTGTCAAAAGGAAAGACATTTGACTAAGTTGTATGATATAGACCCCCACATATACAGTTAGAGGTCTTCGACGTGATAACTTCGTTACACAGTTAGTTAGTGACCTGATACGGAAAAATACATGGTGTGAAAAGAAAACCCATATCGGGCTCGGCTTCGCCTCGCCCGATACGGGTTTTCTTTTCACACCATGTATTTTTCCGTATCAGGTCACTAACTAACTGTGTAACTAATAGTATGGAGTCAAATATGGTGTCTTTGCACACTGATGAATATTACCTTTTATGAATGTTCTGGACTTTGAGGGAGTATTGGCTCCACTAAATTTTTTATTATTTCTCCTTTTTAGCTCAGCTGTTGCAAAGAAAATTTTTGGTTCTTACTTTCTGAATATGGGGGATTTGCCAGGCCTTGTGCACCCTAATCTTTAGATGTCTGTGATGGCATCAAGTTTTATGTTTACTTCTTAGTCCTTACCAATTTAGTTTAAGGTGGGCTAGATAGCCATGCTTAAATTTCTGTCATTATGATAAATAAGCTTGGTAAACTGCAATTGTCACCAATTAAAGCTTAGCAAATAATTAAAAACTTAATAAAAATCACTTGAGCAGTTGCTTTTTTCATAATTTGTACATGGTTAAAGCACCTTTGGGTTTGATGTTGGGTGATGATTGATTACTAGTCCTTTAGTTGAAACCGATAGATATTGTGAGGAAGACAACTCATGCGCTCTGTGGAACTAATGCATGCATTATTGGATTTAGATATTGTGAAACAAGCAGTCCATGTATTGCGTGGACACAAGTCCATGGATTATTGGCTAAAGACAATTGTGAGGGAAGCAATCCATGTATTACGTGGAAAGTAGTCCATGTATTATGGATAAAAATATTCTGAGGCAAACAGTCCATGTATTACGTGGAAACTAGTCCATGTATTATGGATAAAAGTATTCGGAGGCAAACAGTACATGTATTACGTGGAAACTAGTCCATGCATTATGGATAGAAATATTGTGAGGCAAGCTGTCCATGTATTGCAGGGAAACTAGTCCATGTATTATGGATAAAATTATGCTCTAATTCAGTGCCTTCAAACTTCAGAGCTTGAGTTGCTGAATCCTTGCAGGACATGGCAGCCAGTATGACATCATTCTCAAGATCAGGACATATAACATTCATCAGTTTGAACAGGATAAGAGATTTCCACTGACGTTTTACAAATAGGGGTTGCACTTGAGAACATTCTTTTAAAGATTCTCAGTCTCATGAGTTATACATGTGCTCAGACATTCAGGGTTTAGTTGGTTGCATAACAAAATACTCTGACTGAAACTGAAACTATCAATTTGTTCTAAAGGATACCAGGCAAATATAATCAAAATCTTGTTGAGCACGTGCACCCTGTCCATTCGATTAATGTGCAATGCTACCTTATAAGGAAATATTCACGGAACATTATACCAGAACATTGCACCGTGTATAAATATAATTTAAACAATACAATGTTTTCTTTGGTTGTTAGTTTGGGAATTAATGTTGCAGGAAAAATACATAACCCAGGTAAGCGCGTTATGGTAATTTTTTCTGCACTAGCTGCAACGTTAATTCCCATGCTAAAAAACAAACAAAGACATTTTATTGTTTATTTTTGTCTGTATAAATAATCATAAAAAGTAGGATTAAGTACATTAAATATTGTATTATTAATATGTACGCCATTGTATGTTTCAATGATGGAAGAGCAACTGCTCAAGAAATCAGTACAAGTGGCTTGCTTAGTGGCGTTTATTAATTGCTAAATCACCGTGGTTTTCATAAGAAATAAAGGAGATAATATTTAGTGGATGTAAATATATATATAGAGAGAGAGAGAGAAGAGAAGAAATGTGACATTTGGACTGATTTAATTAAGAATTAAAGTCTGCGTTTTCGTGGATGTTGCAGGATAACCTCCTCGGTCTCGAAGTGTTGTTTTGAAATGTATTGTGAGGCAAGCAGTCCATGTATTACGTGGAAACTATAGTCCAAGTATTATGGATAAAAATATTGTGAGGCAAGCAGTCCGTCTATTATGGATAAAAATATTGTGAGGCAAGCAGTCCATGTATTATGTGGAAACTAGTCCATGTATTATGGATAAAAATATTGTGAGGCAAGCAGCTTATGTATTACATGGAAACTAGTCCATGTATTGTGGATATAAATATTGTAAGGCAAGCAATCCATGTATTATTAAATACAGATATTGTGAGGCAAGCAGTATATGTACCGGGATTTATGTGGAAACTAGTCCACAAATAATTTTTAACCTCATGGAAACTCACCAAATGCTATTAAAGGGCGGCAATATTTTGGCATTTGTAAGGCGCTTAAGGCCTTTAAGCAATGAGGGGTCAGTTTGTGTTCCACACCTGCTGTGACATGGGACCCCGGTCTCATCTTAAGGATCGTTGTCTGTTAAGACAAGCAAGGGATTATATTTATAAAATGCATTATATACAACATTTCTTTACAGCAGTATGTGATGTCCATATTTATGTAAACTGCAAACGCCCGATACTTATGAATAGTTCATGCTACTAGTACTTATCACCATTTTACATAATAAGTATTCTTAATATTAAAAACTTATAAAACTTGAACTAAAAAACTCCTGATATTCAGACTCATAAAAAACTCACAACCATCGATTTTCAGAAAGTTTTTGGAAGCTCACAAGTTTGGGCAGAAATTAAGCTCATAGTACGAAAAGCCCAGAAGTGATATATGTTGGTCTGTCCGTCTGTAAACTTTTCACATTTTCAACTTCTTCTCAACAACCACTGGGCCAATTTCAAGCAAAGTTGGCACAAAACATCCTTAGGTAAAGGGAATTCTAAATTGTTAAAATAAAGGGCCAGGCCACCTTCCAAGGGGAGATAATCAAGAAAAGGTAAAAATAGGGTAGGGTCATTAAAAAATCTTCTTCTCAAGAACCACTGGGCCAGAAAAGATGAAATTTATATGAAAGCTTCCTTATATAATGCAGATTCTAAATTGTTAAAATCATGACCCCCGGGGGTCGGATGGGGCCACAATAGGGGATCAAAGTTTTACATACAAATATATAGGGAAAATCTTTAAAAATCTTCTTCTCAAGAACCACTGAGCCAGAATAGCTGAGATTTATATGAAAGCTTCCTTATATAATGCAGATTCTAAATTGTTAAAATCATGGCCCCTGGGGGTTGGATGGGGCCACAATAGGGGGTCAAAGTTTTTTTTTGTTTTTTGTTTTTTTTTCTCGGTTTTTTTGTTGTTGTTGATATAGTGCAGATTCAAGTTCATTAAAATCATGGACCCCGGGGATTGAATGGAGCCTCAAGGGGGTCATCAAAGTTTTACATACAAATTTATAGGAAAAATCTTTTAAAATCTTCTTCTCAAGAACCACTGAGCCAGAAAAGCTGAGATTTATATGAAAACTTCCTGATATAGTGCAGATTATAAATTGCTAAGATCATGCCCCCCTGGGGGTCGGGTGGGGCCACAATAGGGGGTCAAAGTTTTACATACAAATATATAGGAAAAATCTTCTTCCCAGAACCACTAAGCCAGAAAAGCTGAGATTTATATGAAAGCTTTCTGATATAGTGCATATTCAGGTTTGTTGAAATTATGCCCCCCTGGGGTAGGATGGGGCCACAATAGGGGATCAAAGTTTTACATACAAATATATAGGGAAAATCTTTAAAAGTCTTCTTCTCAAGAACCATTGGGCCAAAGAAGTTCATATTTACATGAAAGCTTTCTGACATAGTGTAGATTCAAGTTTGCAAAAACCATGGCCTCCAGGGGTAGGTTTGGGGCCATAATAGGGACTACGGTTTTACATGCAAATACATGTAGATATGGAAAATCTTCTGATATGGACCAAGGTGACTCAGGTGAGCGATGTGGCCCATGGGCCTCTTGTTGTACTTTCCATTCGTCCGTCCGTCTGTTCGTCCATCTCTGTCTGTCTGTCCGTCTGTAAACTTTTCACATTTTCAACTTCTTCTCCAGAACCACTGGGCCAATTTTAACCAAACTTAGCCAAAAGTAACTTTGAGTGAAGACCTTTCAAGTTTGTTCAAATGAAGGGCCATGCCCCCTTCAAAGGGGAGATAATTACAAAAATGCAAAAACAGGGTGGGGTCATTTAAAAATCTTCTTCTCAAGAACCACTGCACCAGAAGAGATGAGATTTACATGAAAGCTTCCTGACATAGTGCAGATTCAAGTTTGTTCAAATCATGGCCCCTGGGGGTAGGTTGGGGCCACAACAGGGGATCAAATTTTTACATGGGAATTAATAGTGAAAATCCTTAAAAATCTTCTTTTCAAGAACCACAGAGCCAGAGGAGCTGAGATTTACTTGAAAGCTTTTTTACATAGTGCAGATTCAAGTTTATTCAAATCATGGCCACCAGGGGTAGGTTGGGGCCACAATAAGGGATAAAAGTTTTACATGGGAATGAATAGAGAAAATGTTTAAAAATCTTCTTCTCAAGAACCCCTGGGCCAGAAGAGCTGAGATTTACTTGAAAGCTTTTTTACATAGTGCAGATTCAAGTTTGTTCAAATCATGGCCCCCAGGGTTAGGTTGGGGCCACAATAGGGGATCAAAGTTTTACCTGGGAATAATAGGGAAAATCTTTAAAAATCTTCTTCTCAAGAAACACTAGGCTAGGAAAGTACAAATTTACATGAAAGCTTCCTAACATGGTGCAGATTCAAGTTGTTAAAATCATGGCCCCCCGGGGGTAGAATGGGGCCTCAGTAGGGGATCAAAGTTTTATATGCTAATATTTAGGTAAATTCTTTGAAAATCTTCTTCTCAAGAACCACTGGGCTGGGAAAATACAAATTTACATGAGAACTTTCTGACATAGTGCAGATTCAAGTTTTTAAAATCATGAACCCCAGGGGTAGGATGGGGCCCATAATAGGGGCTGAAAGTTTTACATACAAATATATAGAGAAAATCTTTAAAAAATCTTCTCAAGAACCATTGGGCCAAAGAAGTTTACATTTACATGAAAACTTCCTGACATTGTGCAGATTCAAGTTTGTAAAAATCATGGCCCATGGTGGTAGGTTAGGGCCACAATAGGGATCAAAGTTTTTTATGTGAATATATAGGGAAAATCTTAAAATATGGGCCAAGGTGACTCAGGTGAGTGATGTTGCCCATGGGCCACTTGTTTTCCAGATAAAATGTAAAATCTAATTGCAAACCACATGTATCTTATAATACTTATAGTTTAACATAGTTCAAATTATTATCCAAGGTTGTAAATCACATGTCGTATGAAAATATGATAATGTATAATTCAAGATTTTTGGAGGGGGGGGGGGGGGATGTACTTGCTGTAGAGCTTATAGCTTTTAAAATGATTCGTCAACATATGCTTTCTTATGCAAATCCTTTTTCTGAGATAATAATCTGTAAGTTAAAAACAATTTATTCAAGGTTTAGTCCATAAAAATTGGGGAAAAAGACCAATATTGACATCAAATGGTATTTTCAACATTATTTCTTTTAACATATTTAGGCTCACAAAGTGTGCATTATAAAAATAGCTATTCAGATAAATGATAACATATCATTAAATAATGGGTATATAGTCTATGTTGCTTATTACAGCCCATTTGTTTGGAAAAAATAATAATTATCAAGAAAATTAAGAAGGAAGAGTACATTTTCATTAATGCTGATTATATGTGAATGGGGTGCTTCCTTTTGAGAAGCAATAACAATGAAAGTAGCATGTTAACATATGAGTCAAGCGAAAAGGGACCTTCGGGACAATATTTTCAAAAATGAGTTTTTATTATTTTCTGAAAGCATACATTTTCCTGATTATTTTGATACCAAAGTTTACCTTGAACGTTACACCTAACCCATAGTAACACTGATATGAAATGCATGCATTGATCCTGAGATAACGTCATGAATCATTTGATATCGTCATATATAACGTCAATATCATTGGAACATCATTATAAAGAAAACAAAGATTTCAATATTCAATGCAATTGAATTTTATCAAATGTTTGCTGGTATTTTCTCTCTTTTTTTTCGCATTCAGATTTTTTTCCCTGGCAACTGTCGGTGGTAACAACGTTGCTTTTTTGATTGATTGTGACGTTATTCTAAGCATGTCACGAAGGTTCCTTTTCGCTTGATGCATATATTTTTCAATGTTTATCTTTTACTGGAATATATATCTATCTTATAATGGCAATTTTTTCATGATTGAACCGCTCCATTTAAGACCAAGTATAGATCTACCTTTAAGTTAATTGTTTTGTGAAGGGTTTTGATGTAAATGTCAACTGAAAGCATGACTGCATATGATAATACAGTTAGCCCTTTTTATGAGATTATTTCTTAATTTGTTTTCAATTTATTAAAGATTTGACTGAATGATATATAGTAAATCAATCATGAACTCGGAGCACATAAAAAGAGTTCTCACACAACCATACACTCTATTCGTCTTACAGAAGTGTTTGGGAGTAAAATATAAACCACATTTTTGTAATTATCTTTCCTCCTCATTATGCCAAGTCATGCAGGTTACTTTGTTTGCCTGGGATAGCTGAGAAATTGCCTTTACTGTATGTTCCAATGCCCTGAAGAAATTTTACATGACTGACTAGTATAAAATGAAAATTATAATCTTTTCATTGTTGGCAGATATCATTTTAAAACTTTATATGTTTTTAGGTCAACTGAGTGAGGTGACCTATTACTGTTGGTCAGCGTCCATTGTTGTGTGATGTCCGTTAACAACTGAATATTTTAACTTCTTGATAACTACCATTCTGATTCCTTTAAAATTTGGTATGAAGCATCTTTAGGACAAGGGGGGCATAAATTATAAATTTCAGGACTCCTGGACCCCTGGAGTCTTAGGGGCAGGGAAAAAACTGCCATTGATTGACACATTTTCAAAATCCTTCTCCACAATCGCACATCTAGAAGGAAAATTTAATGCATGGTCATGCAGGAAAGCCTCTACCAAAACTGTAAATTACATGATCTCGGAGTAGTAATTCTCACTCCAGGGCGGGACGAAATTTGGCATATAGTGTTTATGTATAAAACATTTGAATAACATCTTATTTAATGCTATTGATACTAAATTGATACAAATTGTCAATACTTCAATTTTGACATTAAAATGAACTGGTATGCCTCTCACAAAAAGTCCGAAGTATGAAACCACAATCTTTGAATTTGTGAAAATGATGTGTGTTACTGTAGATGTAGACTAAAACAAGAACAAGTTAATAGCTCTATCTTCAATCAACAGGCATTGTTGTGACTGATTCTGGGTGTTCTATCAAGATATAGATAGTCTCAACTTTAAAATTGTGTAACTTTATCCCCAAGTCGTATTCAAAGTCATTCAGGTGGAAAAAAAATCCTACTAGGTCGTTGCTTTCTAGAGTCTGTCAACACTTTTGTATGCACACGACATTTACATCATCTGAAGTGTTCGTGCACAGGGTAGATTAGGTTTTGAATTCATTCATATGTATAAAACGTTTTTATATGGTTGAACTGTTTTTGTGTAAGACACTGTAATATTGTTATACATATGGTCACTGTAGTGGGTATCTTTGATACACAGTTTAGTCCCAGTTGTTGTTGCTAATTTAATGAGCAAAATACACCAAAACTACAGCTTTTTCTTTTTCTATGGGTACTGATAATTGTAACTTTAATTCATAAATTAGCATCCCAAGCTAGTCCCTCATATTAATATCTTAAGAGATGTTATAAATCATTGACTTAATTATATGGTGGCTATAATAATTATGTTTTTATTCACCAGGGGAAATAATCATCACCTCAGCTTTACCTTTTAGTAATATATAAGTTGTCCCTTGTTGTTTCATCATCTTTAGTACATGTAGATGTATTGTGGTTCCCCTTTTTAGTTCACATGAGCCATAAGTTTCTGATCACCTTCTGTCTGTACAAATGTCTCCAAACTTTACACATTTTTGACTTCTTCTCCAGAACCACTGGGCCAGTTTTAACCTAACTTGCCATAAAGCATCCTTGGGTAAAGGGGATGCAAGATTGTACAAATGAAGGGTCGTTTGAAAGAGGAGGTGATTAAGAAATAAAGAACCACTGGACTAGAACAGACAAAACTGATAAGAAAGTGTCCTTATTGAACTGTTCTAATCATATCATCCATAGTTAGGTTGGGTCCACAGTAGGGAATCAAAGTTTTGGAAATCTTTGAAAATCTTCTTCTCAAGAACAGCAGGACCTTGATAAATCATATCAATATGCATGCATCCTCAGGTAGTGTCAATTTAAGTTTGTTCACCTCATGGTTGTGGGGAGTAGAATGGGGCCATGGGGGAATTTTAAAAAATTCCTTTCAAGAGTAACATTAGAGAAAATAAAATGTGTGTTTCCCAGTGATATGAAGGTGAAATATATAATTATTTCATGCCTAATCAGAAACAGTCATAAGGAAGCTTGAGGAAGTGGCGATGACCTGGAAACTGTTATCAGAGGCCGTAGGCCGAGGACAACAGTTTCCTTGGTCTTCACCATTACCAAGGGACAGTAGCTTTAAATTTGACTATTTCCCTAGTAGGCATGAAATAATTGTTTTATCACCTAATCTGCTAATTGGGTAATAGTTTCTCACGTGACCATGAAACAGTTGGTCACATGATTGGGTAATTTATTATCTACAACCACAAATATGATAGTCTAATTTAGACTTTACCTAGGAAATAATACTTTCTATAGTGTCCCATTTATGATCTGTACTCAGTAATAATTACCTGTTTTAAAATGTCTCTAAAGAACCTGCAGCATGTCAACACATTTTGTAAATTGTAATGTTTATCACCTATGCATTTAGTGGATATTGCTCGAATGGATGAAGATTTTCCATTTATTTAGATCTAAATCTTGTCAGAAACAGACAAACTGTGATAAGAGATAGTAGGTTGATGGCTATACACCTTGCCTTCTTGTTAAAAGATATTTGATCACATTCCCCTTGAATGACTGAAGGTTACCTCTCTGCATGATTTATTATTCTCTGCTAGAAAGCTTTACTCCTTTAATAAGAAAAGGTTTATGACCACGAAAATTAGGTTAAAGTTCCAAGTGTAGGACCATGTTTAGCAGTACAGAAATAAGGATAAAGACAGCCAACGCCCATCCAAGATGGCTGAATCATACAAGCTCGATCGACCCCCATAAAGTAGAGCATGCCGATACAGTGATGTAGTTTGATTTTATTGATTTTGATAAGACAGATCAGTTATGTTGACTCATTGGGTTTTCCAGAGGAAAGATTTATTAATGTGCCATACTAGTTATATTTACTGGTCAAGTACCATAAAGGTACACATTGTTTCAACTTTAATGTTAGATTTTCATAAAGACATCAACACTATGGTATTCTATGAATAATATAGTACATACAAAAAAAAAACCAAAAAACTATGGTCATAGAGATATAAATGAAAATAGTTTCAAAAGACAGCTTGTCATTTTACACACTTTCTTTCCAAAACGAGCCTGTGCTGACCACATGACTGTCTTATTAGCATACCATGTGCTTTTTCCCCAGCAATTTTTGGATCTGTACATATCTAACTATCCTTTAGTGTTGTGCACATGATGAAGCATAATAAATTTAGGTGGATACATTCTTACTCGATAAATTGAGTTTACTCAATGTCAAAACTTACTGATGCCATTGTTTTCTTTCTAACCATGTGTGGGGAAGGTGCACACATAATGCATACATTATACAGATAAGGCCAACCGAAAATATCCAAGAGTTAAATTGGTCAGGAATGAACTGAAAATTTTGACCTATTTCCTTTCATCTGGAGTGGTTTACGGAGCACCAGTAATTATATATCGCCATTATAGAATTTTAGTATTAGGACATATGTATCTCGCAGATAGGGATGAATTAGGAGGCAGTTCTATTGGTGTGTATTACAGTATTGACAAATGGCTTCAAGTGGGTTTTTTTTAAGTGACAGATGACCATATTACACACTTGTAATGTAACACGTGTATCATCAGATCATAATGTCATTCAGTGGTCAGTTAGCACTTTTTTTTTTATGTATTGACTACCCAACAATGGGTAATTTATCACTTCATAAATTCCATGCCCCCAAGCTAACCTTAACTGGTCTGGATGAGAGGGGCCTCCTACTTGTTGATCAGATTTCTTTCGTTTTGTCCCTCAAGCAACATTTATATATGATGCATATCATGGGACACATTCATGTCAGCTGATATATCATGTAGATTACTTCTGCCCCAGCATGACTACATTCGTGTATAGCAACATTGGTATGCTTATAGCAATACATGTACTAGAAAAATTCTGGGTCGAAGAGTTGAATTTCCAATTCATGTGAAATAAATCCGTAAAACAAATTATAGTGCTATGATATTAGATGATGATAAGCGAAAACACACTCTTGAATGTAATTTCTGATTGTTTAATTAATGTGATAACATTCATTAAGATTTCCTCTGTAATGATAATAGTATTGAAATAAGTATACAGACAAATATACACTATATATTTTACAACATTTGTAGATAAAATAGAATTCTTGGTTGCATAATGATATGAACTATATCATGATTTTTCTTGGAATGACAAAGATTTTATCACATCAGGGTTAGAGATCAAACAGTGCATTATAACCATCAGGAATCTTTTTTTTTCCAGTGGTGGTTGATGGTTTAAAGCTTTGTATAGTAAAACTTATTTACAAAGAACCTGACATTAGTGAATATCTGATTATATCGTAAGCAAGTTTAATTGTATTTGGAAATTACACACAGTCGGTTTGTAGAAAGTAAGCTCTCAGTTTGAAATCTATTAAAAAAATATTCAAATATTGAATACAAAAACATGTACATGAATCCTTATAACCATCCATATAATACTGGCATATATAATCATACTCCAACACTTCATTGTACACAAAATATTTCAGACATCACACTCTTGTTTACTTGTACATATAAAGAGCACCATAGTTCTTTTATAGCTAAAAATTCAATCAGACTCCAGTACAGATGACCTTGATGTTTTGATACAATAAAAAAAAAAAATTGAAAAGTTTTATGGAGGAAATTTATAAGAGTATCTAAAAAGGCTTGACATGGGGAGGGGGTTATTCCATTTTAATTTTGAAAATTCCAGAAACAGCAATATTACAGCAAAATTTTAAGATAAAATACACTGTATGCTTATTGATAGATTTTTATTCATAAGCTTTCATATTTAGAAACTTTGTTTCAGCCAGATTGATAAACATTCTTATTAGCTACAAATGATTAGAAATGGAGAAATAACACATATATAAAAGACAAAGACTATAAACTTCCAACAAAAAACAAAGTACTTTTACATATATAAGATAAAAATGTAAACTAATGATATGTACATGTAGTTAAATCTATATTTAGTATACAGGATGTTATCAGTCTCCATGTAAAGATAATGATAACATAAAAGGAAAATCCTGTGATTATTTATTATGCTATGATTCATTTAAGTAAACACATAACATTGGTGTAAAGCAACTGTTTAAAGTGTACTGGTATATGGTATCTTATCATTCTGACTGACTGATATGTGTAGACTTAGAAATAAAAAAATCTATGTGCAAAATGCATGATGAATAACTATTTACATTCTTTAATGTGTAGAAATAATTCTAGTGGTAGCTAAAATATATACTTCTGGTTGTAGGAGAGAAGGCACTGTGGAAGTGGTAGATTTTGTGGGCGGGGCTCAATGTTTGTGGTACTCGTATCCCATGAATTGCAAACCACAACGAAATACACAATTTATACGTCAATATTTCAATGTACAGAATCCATGAAATTACATCCCAGCAAAATAGTAAAATCTCCACAATCCACGAAAATTACATCCCAGCAAAATAGTAAAATCTCCACAATCCACAAAAATTGCCCACAAATTCAAATTATTGTACAGTACTTTTGGTATAGCATAAAATGCTACTCTTTGTTCTGGTATGCTTCGTTTTCATTATGTGGTCTACATTAACACCGTAAAGTTTCACTTTCAGTGACCGATCCTCAGAATTCCCGTGGAGCACATTTCACCATAGTTCCCAGAATACTGCATTCTAGAGTCCATTAGGAAATCCAGATGTTATGACACATGTGAAATTAATACACATACTATACTATCACTTCACACAACTGTTCCGGAATCATAATTAAGTTCATGATATTCAGTGTCTGGACTTTGTGCAAATCCATGATTTAAAAACCCCCCTCCAGAGGAGTTGGATAATGGTTTATTGCCAGGGGTTTGTGGTAATGGCCGCGTTTCTACTGCATTTGTGTAGTGATCCGGTTCTTCCATTCTGACTTCGTTGATGTAGTGGGTGTTTGAAGGCGGTGCTCCTGGCATTCGAGTGTAACGGGAATTGTCTGAGGCTTCCTTAGGCTGGTGTTCGTGGGGTAGTTTTACATGTTGTTGTTTACTAGGTTCCCTCTCCCTACCACCCCCTGTGGCTCCTTTGGTTGGGTAAGGGTCATTGCTGACAGTGGGGTCAATATTTGAGTAACTTCCTCCAGAAAGACGTGAAAAGTCAATTTTACCATTGGATACAGTTTCCAGATCACCGTTTGCTTTTTTGATGAACACTCTGGGCTGACTTGTTGGACGCGATTGAAATCCGATGTTTGTAATATTTGCAGCAGGTAGTGGGAGGGGTGGTTTTGTATCTTTCTTTCTCATGAAAATGGTGTAAAGTATGAACAAGACAACAAGGAGGGCAATAAATGCGAAGCCTCCCAAAACTCCCCCAACAATTTTCCCAGTGTTGTCATCTGATCCGATGTTGGATGCTGTTGTTGCTACAGTATTGTCCTGTGTCTGATCTGTTAGACATGATACAAAACTTGGAGATGAAGATACTGTCAGTTCAATATAGAAACATATCTCATAGCTAGATCCAGGGTTAAGTCCAGTTATTGGATGATCCCGTTTTGATTTGTCCGTTCGAAAAATTTTGAGATCTGGGTTGTTTACTGCTAGTCGCTTATAACTCACCTGAAAATTCTTCAGGTATGTTGTGTCTCCACTAACTGTCCAAGAAATGACTATTGTGTCTTTGGTGATACTGGAAATTCCAAATTGGACATCTGGTTTGGGTAGTATTGTTGGAATAGATGTCGTTGTTGTTGTGAACTCTGGACAGGTAGCCTCTGTTGGTTGGCTCTGGCAAAACTCAGTAGTTTGCAGTGAAGTCAATTGTTTGTTGTCTAAATTAATGCAACGTACCTCTGCATATCCTACATTTGAAGTGATTGTTGTTTTGAGAAACTGGTAAAATCCAAAGATATTGCAGTCACAAACAAGAACATTACTTCCTGCGAAAATGAACTTAAGTTTTGTAAATCCCTTAAAGACACATTCATTGATTGTGTATATCTGGTTAGAAGAAATATCTATGGTTATAAGGGAATCTTTGAGTCCATATAGTGATTCTTGTCTTAGTGCTGAGATAGTGTTATTCTTTATTCTAAGGTCACCCAAATGATTATGACCATAGAAAATTAAAGTTGGGATGTTGGACAGTTTTGTGTTAGAAATGTCTAAGTTATTCAGATTCTTCATGGCACCGATAGCTTCCCATGCATATTGTTCTATTAAATGGTTACCCTGTAAATATAGGGTCTTAATAGCAAGTTCAGAGCCTTGAATTGCATCTAGGCTGAAATTCAGTGGATTGCTGGAACTGACATCAAACTGGGTTCGTAAATCCAGTGTATCTAGAAGTGACATGTGGGCAAATGCACCTTTCTGAATTGTGTTTATCCAGTTTTCAGACAAGTCCAATGAGTGCATTTTTCCAAGACCTTCAAAATCATTACTTTTTATCACTCTGAATTTATTTCCAGGCAACATTAGACTGGCCAGATTGGGCATGTTCTTGAAAAACCCCGGTGGAATTGTTTGAAAGTTTCCAAACATGTGTCCTAAGTTAAGCTGTTCCAGTCGGGGCCAAGAATGGTTTCCTAATGGCACAATGTTGAACTCATTCAGTCTGTTGAGTTGAAGACTGAGGAACTCTAATTTTTCTGTGATTCCTTTAAAACACTCATAATCTAGATTGCCTATATTATTTCCCCTTAGGTCTAATTCAATGAGATTATTTAGAGAGTCAAAGGATCCGTATGTGACACTTGTCATTCCATTATGAAGCCATGAAAGATGTTCCAAAGTTCTCAGTCGATTAATGGCAGGCTTAGGGAAAGTTTGCACAGCATTATTTTCAAATTCAAATCGTTTTAACTGCAGTAGCTGATTCTTGAAAGAATTAGATGACACGAATGTTGTTGCCGTGTTTCGCAACCGCAAGGTGAGCAAGTTAGGAAAATAATTGAACTTTGTGTTTTCATCGATTACAGGCAAATAAAAAAACTGTAGTTGAAGTTCTTGCAAATTTGTCAAATTTTTCATTGGTTCAAATGGTGGAGGTATTGTTGTGTCACCCTGCAGTCTGATGATTTTCAAATGTTGTTTCAATCCAGAAAAGGCTTGTGGTTGAATATCACGTAATTTGAGTTTTTCATTTGACAAGTCAATTTCTTCCACAAGAATTCCGTCAAATGCATTGTTTTGAAGTACTTGTATGGTATTACTGGGATCATCCAGATCGAGTTTCAGGAAAACCTCTGTAGATGGATTAAAATTTGGCATTGTATTGAGATTTCTACATCTTATAATTCTTTTGTCTGAGTTCGATGCATTTTCACAAGTGCAGCTGTCCACAGTACTGGGACATAACTGAGACACGATGTATCCAACTTGTAGCAAAAGAATTGTGACTGACAAGGAAGTATTCATCCTGCAAATATTAAAGAATATATGCAATATTCAATATTTTTATTGTAAGCTAATGATATAAAATAAATGAGTGATGGAAAGAGGAAACTATTCTTTAAAATTTTATTAGCATTTTCATCATCACCATCATAAAAACAAAGGTTTTCTCAAAGTTTCTGTTGTAAAGAATCCATGAAAGTAATGCTCTATCCAAGTCCTAATCATTATTAACTTATCAAGTGTGACACATAAATTGACTTGTATCGACTGACATGTTGCATGTACACATATCTATACTTGTGTAACTGATGCATACCTGTGTAGGTGACCAGGGTATATGTATACCTGTCCTGACCTCACTTCTCCTTCAAACATTCCATCTATAACTTTGTATAGTCCTTTGTAATTCTGTTTACAGGTATTAGGATAAGAGGGGTATATCTTTTGTAGAGTGCTTAAGCTATCAATTGTGTTTAAGGTATTTTAAGTTATTATGCAATGGGCTTTTCTTTGTTAATTTTTATTTACTTCTTGAATGAAGTCACTTTAAAATCAATGTTAAATCCTGTCACCAGTTTTCCACCTACGCAGTGACAGCACATTCAATAGCTGAGGACTTAACACTGAGATTTAACATAACACATCTGTTTTATGCATCATGATATCCAATTTTTCTCTCCCCAAAAATGTCTTTCTTTTGTGATAATAGAGTAGGCTACTAGCCTACTAGGTTAGAAAAGGATCTATGTGACTTTGATGAAAGACAACCCAAATCTGTGGTGATTTGTTGTCAAATTTTGCACTGCTAAGTAGCTAAAAAATGTACCATCCCTCCCTCTGAAATCACACTGTCTGACAAATAAACGACATTGAAATGTTGTCCATGTTCACTCTGCCTTTTTAGGTCATAGTTGTGTCCTTTTTGTTGTCTCTGAGATTGTTTCTTGTTTTGGTCTAATGAGTTTCAGAATTTTCCTGATATTTATTTATATTTACCTGATTTTGTTTTTTTACTGAATGACTGTACCCCTGATCACCCAAACTGTTCCCCCTACCAACTTTACACGTATGAAAGATCATTAGTTGACATATAGGGATTTCGTTATTATAATCTTGTTAGTGTCATTTCTCTTAAAAATGTATGGAATATATGAGAAATTAAAAATTGTTTATAAAGCAGATTTGTGCCAACACCATTGTCTAGAATTCCCTTGACTAACTGATATTTTGGCCTAATTGTTATTTACACACACATGTATTACCTTGGCCTGAAGCTTACCTGTGTTGGACTGTCATGATGTTTTGTCTGTATATTCCAAATTCACACTATTAACATATGTAACATCCAACTTTGCAAATCACTTATCCATCCTTTGTTCTTAGCTTGTGAATCATTTTTACACCCGCAAAAAAAAAAAAGGATTGTAGAAATTGTTGTAAATTAGAATTTGAAAAAGAAAACACACCTGTCTTGTGAAACTGAAATAAATCTGACTCACTCAGGTACATACCTGCCTACATAATGAACATGGCGGCCTGGTCATACCTGAATGGTCACGATCAATATACCTGCATGATATCATTTAAATATAAGAGAACTTACCTGGGCCTAGAAAGTAAACAAAAGTCTGAAGTGCCACCATAGGCCAATGGAGTTGTCATTAGCAGCTAATTTTGCAGAATTTTGAACAACTATCCATAAGTCTGTCATACTGTGTGATACATTTAAGGCAGTATTTCAAGCAAGATATGCATACGTTGACATAAAACTGATAACATCTCTAATAAAAGATGAATTTCCTTGAAAAATCTGATAATAAGGATAAACTATCATTGATGCTTTGTTCATAATTCAATTAAACAAAGATAATCAACTGTTCTGAAGTGATTGGTTTACTTTAAACTTCCCCTTTTCATTATAGAGCAACTTTTCATTGTGAATCATCTTATTGTTGTAAAATCACCAGACTGCACAATATCCTATGTTAGGATGACACGAATGTGATGTTCAGATCTTAAGTGTGGTTTTTGGGTACTGATTCATGTAACTGATGTCAAAGTGTCTATTTCCTGAATTGCCATACCTTAATGGACTCTATATGCTTAGGAAAAATGTATATCAGAGGGTATTTGCACAGTATTTAAGGACACTTGCTGCAAACAAAAAATCAGATGCACGGGTTGATGTAAATATTTTGGCTTGTTCTGGTTTTAATTAGTATAAGTATATCAAATTCCCAAAATATTAGGAATTTGTATATTTTCTATGATGTTCAAAAAACTGTAATATATTGCCCCTCCCTATATAACTCTAAACAAGGTTTTCACCCTGAATTGGACATAATATTAATCGAGAAATCACGATTAAACTTTAAAGGGACTGATTGATTCACGATTTTCTCCCAAATTTTGTTTTTCACTTTAAATGATCAAAATCTACAGTCTAATATGTTTAAAAGGTTTCATAAAAAATTAAGGTTATTTATCATGACAGAATTGTAAGCTCTTTATAGAGAGTTTATTATTTGTTTTGAAAACAAAGATTGAGGTGTGTTATTGTTTACGAAGTTTTCAAAATGAATGGATATTGATCCAAGTTTATTATATATATCACATTTCAAGTACATTGTATACTTTAGGTAAAATGTGTCATTTAAAAGTTAAAATTTGGGATTGTGCAAAATGAAGATGCTTTAAATTACAAAATTAACATTTCGCTGGTTTGTTTGTTTACATAAATAGACTCGAGTCTTTATTTATGCTCTTATCCTTGTATTCAGAAGGTCCAAATTTTGGTTGTCAACATTAAATGAGTTATATTTTTAATTTTTAACATAAAAAATGAAAAATATTTCTTTTGTAAATTGTGAACCAGTCCCCTTAAATTCCATGTGGTGAAATTTATTCATTTTACTTATATAAACATAAATTTTGTGTCCATTTTAACCATTTTTGAAAAAAGTTTGCTTGTAGCAAGTGGCTTTTATAATGCTAGGATGAAATTAGTATGTTGACTCTCAGAGGTCCTACTTTAATTTCTTGGAACATGCACCCTGATCTACTACTGAGTACTTTTTAACTTAAAATTTTTTAAAGTTATTAATACATTCTTTTATGAATGAAAATACATTTAGGAAATCCCAATAGAATGAAAATATTAGCTCCTGATAACCCCTAAATCCTCATATGAAGTTTAAATTCTAAGGATAAAGATACCAAATGAATATAAATCTGTATCCAATGTTGGGGGGGGGGGGGGGGGGGGGCTGACCACAATCAGGTATGACAGGGCTGTTGACTTTTACTCATTGAAGCTCCTTAGATATACACCAAGAGTTCAAGTATACCTTACTGTGTAATAAATTGGGTTTTAAAAGGTTAAGTAAACATGCCAAAACACATCGAATTAGTGCATGCAGACTGTATTGATGTACAGTCAAACCTCTGGAACACGATTGCACACATGCCAACTTTCCTGAATTAGGTGGGTTTCTCCTGATTTTAAGCATTGCAAAAGCCACCGCTATCCCAATCAGAAAAGCAAAAATCATCAGAATTCCGATTTTGTAAAACAAAAAAAAAAATTCCCCGACTTATGACAGAAAAACCCAATTTCCAACCCAAATTGAAAATCTTGTACCCTTTCTTTGTGGCTGGCCAATCAGAAATTGGGACAATGAATAAGACATTGTTGTTTATCTGTATCCTGTGGTTTTGGGATTTGAGAATTGGTAATATTTACCTGGTCTACCTGTGTTGGGGTGTTAATTGGGCAATGTGGAGCATGTTTTGATATTGATTAATTGGGAAGATGGATTTCAAATTGCCATAGTCTTTGAGAATGATGATAGTTACACCACCAAAAATTTGGACATTTCCGATTTTCGGGATAGCTGACAAACATCCAAGTTGGGGCCACTAATTTGTAATACATGTAGTTACATCAAATCTTATTTTTTTTGTTGTATATCCGAATTTATAGCAATGTATTTTAAAGTTATTGGAGGACTAGTATTCAATAGACTTTGTGATACTTAATTTGCGTAAATCGATTACTTTGATCGTTAATTTTAATGTTGATTTGCTAATAAATTTACCATTGGAACCAGGTAAACTCAGATATGACCTAGATAGGGGTTTAAATTGAAAAGAATAACTCAAAATTGAGTTATTTTTCCATTACCTGTACTTGGATGATAGAAAAGCTAGCACCTATGCAAAAATGCATGTCAATTTACCTTCCTTTGATCATAAGACTTTAGAAAAAAAATTGTGTTTTAGGAAATATGTAGTATTAAAATGTAAGGCTAGATTGCATTTGGAGCTATGTGTATATCTTATCCTTAAAATGTAGCTGAAAATGTCATGTGGTATTATTGTATTTAATTATTAATTAGCAATATTCAATTTTATCACATTTTACCAAGATGCATTTTGAATAAATACCCTCAGGGTCACCTTTCAGGTGATTAAATGGCCATTTTTGTACATGCATGTACATCATAATGTTGCATTTTTTGTGTACTATGCCAAAATAGTAGTCAGAAGGGGAGTGCACTATTTGTTGAAACCCTGACTTCTATTTTGATATAGTATACAAAAAAATGTAACATTATTATAATTGTAATGCGCTGACTGTCCACATTTTTTTCAAAATGTAGATTAATATTTATGTTTCAATGGAGCAAAGGGCGATCACTCCAAATGCACTTCCAATGTTGAGAGGTGCAGATTTTCAAATGTGGTATTGATTAGTTCAAAACTGTATAATGACTCATCATTTTTGTGTTAATCAAATATCTGGACAAGTTTTCTTTTGTTAGTGGTAAACTTTAGTTTTTATACTAGGGGCTAAATTTTAATCAGACTGTTTATATACATATGATTTATCCACAAATACAGAAGAGCTGCACTGGCTTAATGGATAGCATAGCAAGTGCACTGTCCTGGGTTCAAATCCACAAATGAGCACATTTTTATGAATAAATGGAGTTATATGTGAAAAGTTGGAAGGAGACAAAAAACTTAAAAGTTACACAAAAGAAATAGTGATAGTGTACATGTATGTATAGCCGTGCTCTATTCCAAAATAGTAGGGTATGGAATATATAGGAAGAAATTAACAATCAGAAGCATAATGATGACCTATAGAATGAACCATGCCCAATATTGTATACAAGTGGTTTTCTACTGTCTGTCATAACTGAAAAGCGAGTAAAATCGTCCGTAGGAAAATCTCAAAATTACTCCATCCTACCAAGTTAGTTGAATTAGATTTTTGTTAACTTAGGGAATAGGGTATATTGAAAACTTCCATTGATTGTGTTTTAAATTGTAATAAACTACCATAATAATGACAAACTCATTCCGTAGTATATGAGATATTCAAATTTTACAATTTAAATAGTGTTTTAAATTGAAATGTGTTTTTTCATGTAGTAGTTTGGTGAGTCGTTCTTAATTTACTTGAAATACGTTTTCTTCTCTAACATCCACTAAATCTTCAAAATATTTGAGGATGATAACAAACTGGAATTTTTTTGACACTGTTTTTAGATTTTGGTATTTCCCCATGATGCCACAACAAGACCTGGACAGCTGTACAGCAGCATGCATTCCGGTGTTCCTGCACTTAAGGCACATGTCAGATCAGTGCAGCAGAACTCGGTAACCTTGGGTTTCATTCAAATATTACAAATTTATAAAGGACTTTCTAATTTCATTAGAGATTTGAATAAGAATATTTAAAATGATTAGGATATCTAAATTATGATAGTTGGATGTCAAAGTTATGATATGAAAGTTTTTATTTCTCACTACCTAAATGACTCTTCATAAGCCAGACTTTGGATTATGAATTTCCTAGTCAAACACTTTTGAAACTGTTTTCACTTGAATTTATGGATTTATTAAACACTATTTATTCAAAAAATAGTTTAATTTATGTACTGTAAATGCAACTGTTGATCAATATGAATGTTTGAGTCTGCTAATGAAGCATTTATACAGCATGCAGTGCAGAATTTTGCTATCTACTATTGGCTATATATTAAGCTTTCTGGTGAAATTTATTGTTAAATCACATCTTTAGCAATGTCTAAAAAATATCAAAATAGATTGAAACAAAATGATGCATGTGTAAAATGAATTGTCATGTTACAGAGGTCACAGAGGTCAAATACTGGACCCAGAACAGAGATTTCTGTTAATTTAGCTAGACTAGAGTGTGAAATAGATGTGACAATTATAGACAGGATAAACAGCCTGATAAAACCAGCCTCTCAACGCCCGTACAACACCAACAATACCACTTCTCAAGGAGTAAGTATAAGGCAGATGATATTATTATACCTCTACTGATTTTTCACTATATGAAAGTAAATTGATATTTTTTGCTGATTCCCTGAAAATCATAAAATGAAAGATTTTCCTGCAAAAAGATACGTCAGTTTGATGAACTGATAACACCTCTGCAACCTATTCAGAACACCTAGCAACTTCTTTTTCTGAATCATGAATAGTCATTATATAATGGGATTGCATCACAAGTTAACTGGTTCCCATATACTTTGAACATCAATCAATAAAAACCAGTTTATGGTAGCAAACAACAACGAGTGGGTCCTGTATATGAATTCTGACATCATTTTTGTATCAGAATAACAAAATGGTTAAAATATATCATTTATGGAGATGAAAAGATTCCAGTTGCCCAAGAGCAAGCTTATTTCCCTTTGCCTTGGGAAATGGAATCTTGTTGACTCCCTCACAATATGGCTCACACAACACATAGCATAACACACCAGACCTGGCTCACTCACAATATAGTCTAACACTGTACATAGCTCACACAACACCATGTAAGCCTAGTCCATTTTGGAAAGTGCCATGATGTCACGGTGACCTAATTCGTAGCTGTATAGGTAAACAATGGGCTGTATATTTGTGGGCCATAGTAGTTCTTGTTTTCGTGGATAGTGCAGAATAACCTCCTCAGTCTCGAAATGTTGTTTGAAGTATAAAACAACATTTCGAGACCGAGGAGGTTATCCTGCAACATACACGAAAGTGGTCTTATTTCTTAAATATACCACGGCTGTACGGCTAAGTTGGTGAGAGAGCTGTGCTATGCTGCTGAGTGAGGCTCTTAGGTTATATTGTTGTGTGAGCCATGTACAAGGATTGTTAGGCAACATTCTTGAGAGAGCATATACACAGGATGTTTCTATACATCGGTGCGAGTAAGCCATATACGTAAGACGTTAGACACAAGATCTTATGTCATACTGTCATTTAATTGTGTTTTATTGTTTCATTCCTCTTCTTACCCTTGTAAAGCGCCTTAGAATAATTTGTTTTATATAAGGCGCTATAAAAATTGCACTATTTTCCTTCTGGGATACTGTAATTTGGAATCTAGTTTTTACTATGTGTAAACCCTCCCTAACATAGAATGAATATAAATTTATCAAAAAATGTATTCTATCGTGTAAAATAGATGAATGGAACTTCTTTTACTGTAGGTCCCTGTGTACAGTTTCTCACAGACTTTAGAGGAGGAGTCAACTACAGACGAAACCAAAATAGAGTTGAATGTGACCTGTCCTAAAGCTAAATTCACAATCAGGTGGGTGAATTCATCTTTTCTGAGTAATTATCTTCTTTTTTTTTTTTTCATGAGTACTGTAGTTTTGCAATTATTTCTTGAACAATTTTTTATGCTTTCATTGCAAGACCATGAGACAACCAAGTAAAATATCAATGAAGTACAGTTTAAGGTCACCTTAGTAAACTCAGGTGACGTATTGCAATAGGTCAGCGTCCATCGTCGTCCGTTGTGCGTCATCTGTTGTGCATTAAGTATTGAACATTATTAATTTCTTCTTAAGAACTACCATTCCAATTTTTTTCGTATTTGGTATGAAGCATCTTTAGGACGGGGGGGGGGGGGGGGGGGGGTGCTAAATTGTAAATTTCTAGATTCCTGCACCCCGGTGCCTTAGGGGAGGGGCAAAGATTGACAAATTTTCTTTTTTACAACCGCACATGTGTAAGAAAAATTATAATTTTTATGCATAGTGGTGTAGATCAGGAAGACTTGTCATTTTCATGTTCCTGGGGTAGAGGTTCTGAAGCCAGGGAGAGGCCAAACTTTGTTTATACAGTGAATACATTGTATGTGTAAAACATTTAGATGATACCCTTTTTAATGCTATTGATACTAAATTGAAACTAAATAGATATTTAGAAGGAGTAGGTAGTCCTTTACCAAAATTGTAAATTTCATGATCCTAGGGGGTAAGGGTTTGGTTTCAGGGTTGAGTCAAAATCATTATAGTGATTGTCTTTTCTTTATCATTTGAAATACTTCTTGAAGTTTACTGATATGGGATGAAAACTAAATGCATATTCAGGAAATGCAGAAAAGGATGTACCAAACTTGAATTTTGCAACCCCAGGGTATTGACTCTAGGATGGGTCCAAATTAGTCATAGACTCGAACTCCCAATTTGACATTACCGGCCAGATTTGACATTTTTGACCATATTTTGTATCTATGTATTTTTTATGTGTAACATCCTTATAAACTGGTTTCTGTGTTTGTTAATAGGTTCCCAATTCCAGACTTGAGGAATGGGTCAGAGGTCACCAAACTGCCATGGTGGCAGAAAAACCTGAGGGATGAGTTACTGATCCTTGACTTAGAGGATGCTAGATTTCAGACATCTTTCTTTTCCAATCAGCCAATCCAGCAGATTGAGGTTTCTAGCAAAAATGTGTTGGGTAAGGCAGGAGATGATAAATGGTCTTCTCTGATACATTTTTAAAATGGTATTTACAAGAATGTATACCTTAGTATGGACTCTTTAACATACATGTCAGTAGAAATGTCTTGTTCAATTGTTTTGAAGATTTTTACAATGGTATATCTTAAACCTTTCTATCTGATTTTATTTTGTATAACATTTGTTGATAATGATCTGGTGGTTTAGAATTAATCAGGTATTTCTAACAATTTTGTTGCTGAGTTGTGTCTCTATTTTTTAGGATCCTTCCGCATTGACCCAAACCAGAGTGCGGTTCCGTTTGCCTTTGTTAGCTGTGAAGGGAGTGATGGTCATGAGGGCTTTAACTTCCCACAGTAAGTAAACATATACCTGATGTTAAACACATGACATAGAAAAAATGCAAAAACCCTCATGATATTTCATGCCATTCATTTTACAGGATAATACTAAACTTCACAGAGCAGACCATCTCAGAGCTGGATGAAGACCCTCAAGACTCCGACAACAGCATTCCATTTGACTCCCTAAATGGTGCATGTGACTTTGCCAAACAAGATTCTTCACCCTTCTCGACAAAGAAACATATGTATGGAAAGGAAGAGATGTCGGACCAGGCCACACAACATGTTAGTGATGAGGTAAGAGATTGGCTGTGTGTACATATTTTAATTTTGTAACCATTTCGCTGCCAATGGCAATTTTCAAAGATAACATCATTCAAAAGCACAGGCAATTGCATAAAAGCACAGGCAATTGCATCGCTTGGGGTCAAATCTACTATTAAAGAGTAAAGGTATAGAACTCTAAATATAGGGTACCCAAGTTAGCCTATGTATAAACAATAAACCAAATGGTATAAAATTCTACTCTGTATTCTAATATATTCATACACAATCAATCTACAATACGACCAAAGTTCATCCCGAAATTCCGTATCCTTCCCAAGATATGCAGAAATGAATTCGGAAAAATGACTATTATTTTTTGGTCGACTTTTAGCTGGTCCCTTGCACTATACGACTAAACAGAATGTTTGAGCATTGCAACAAGCTATTACATAGAATGTAGAGCATAAGATATCCTTGCTAACCTTGCTAATAAGTTTTGAACAGTGAGTGTTAGAGCTTTGATATTTCATATTAGTATTCCTTGTGACAAGATTTTTCCATGGGTACCAACATTTTTTACCCTGTGACCTTGACCTTGGAGTTTGACCTACTTTTTGAAAACTTTAATCTTGCTAATAACTTTTGAACAGTAAGTGCTTGAGCTTTGATATTTCACATAAGTATTCCTTGTGACAAGACCTTTTCGTGGGTACTGATATTATTGACCCTATGACCTTGACATTGGAGTTTGACCTACATTTTGAAAATTTCAACCTTGCTAATATTAATTTCCTCCACCATCTCCACTTACAACACATGCTTGCAATATTAATCTCCATCACCATCTCCACTTACAACACATGTTTGCAATATTAATTTCAGTCACTATCTCCATTTACAATTCATGCTTGCAATATTAATCTCCACATACAACACATGCTTGCAATATTAATCTCCACATACAACACATGCTTGCAATATTAATCTCCACCATCTCCAACATACAACTCATGCTTGCAATATTATTCCCCACCACCATATCATCTCCACATACAACACATGCTTGCAATATTAATCTCCACATACAACACATGCTTGCAATATTAATCTCCACCATCTCTAACATACAACATATGCTTGCAATATTAATCACCACCATCTCTAACATACAACACATGCTTGCAATATTAATCTCCACCATCTCCAACATACAACTCATGTTTGCAATATTATTCTCCACCACCATACCACCTCCACATACAACACATACTTGCAATATTAATCACCACCATATCTACATACAACACATACTTTGAAATACTAGTCTCTAACACCATCTCAACTATGCAACACATGATGTACAATACCAATCTCCATCTCCACAACACATGCTTTGCAATATTAATCTCCACCATATCCACATACAACACATACTTTACAATTCCAATCTCCATCACCCTCTCCAACATACAACACATGCTTTACAATGCCAATCTCCACCACCCTCTCCAACATACAGCACATGCTTTACAATGCCAATCTCCACCACCCTCTCCAACATACAGCACATGCTTTACAATGCCATTCTCCACCACCCTCTCCAATATACATACAGCACATTCAATGCAGTATTAATCTCCACCAACATCTCCACTATACAACACATGATTTACAGATTGATTAATCTCCCTACCTCCACCATACAACACATAATGTACAATGTTAATCTCCACCACCATGGCTTACCGTACAACACATAATGTACAATGTTAATCTCCACCACCATGGCTTACCGTACAACACATAATGTACAATGTTAATCTCCCTACCTCCACCGTACAACACATAATGTACAATGTTAATCTCCACCACCATGGCTTACCGTACAACACATAATGTACAATGTTAATCTCCACCACCATGGCTTACCATACAACACATGATTTATAATTTTAATCCCCCACATCCACCTTCACCATACAACACGTATCAGTATGAGAATTCTATGCAACACGTAATCTGATTGGTCCAGACAGTCACTTGCCAGGGATGACAAAACTTCATATCTCCCTCTCAAAGATCATATCTCCCTATAATATTTACCTCTTGGGCAGCCTCGTGCATTTTCCAATAATTTAACGTCAAGGTAGACAAAGTGTATTGTGATGTCACAATAAGTCTGAGTCATTCTACTTTCATAGTTCGTCTCAGTTTTGGTTAATACAAAAACAAGCAAGTAAATTAGCTCTCAAGGAGAATGGAAATACAAGAACTGGTTATAATATCACTCTATTTCGTTGTTTTTATATTCTACCGTAATATGTCGACGGTGGGGTGTTACCATTAGGGCGATCTCAGCTACATACAATGTACAGATAAACGGACTCCAATTTCAAATGCACTTTTGTAGTTTTGCTTTATTTCGGTATAATAAACAATTTATTGCATGAATGTTCGGTAGATATGAAAATTTATTCACCCAAGAAAAATCATATTCCCCTCGGGGGTTGCCCTCGGGGAATATGATTTTTCTTGGGTGAATAAATCTTCATATCTCCCTCACTATCATGCAATAAATGTATAATGTACAATGTTAATCTACACCACCACCATGGCTTACAGTACAACACATGATTTATAGTTTTAATCTCCCACCTTCACCATACATCACACAATACTACTCATTTTAATAGCCTTCCATCATTAACTCTCTTCAACAATCTCTTCTTTCTTCTCTTCCTTACATTACTTCTCTCTACGATAAAGGTTTCCCAGTATCATCCAGCTCATAGATATATAATATATATTAGCATAGACTAACTACCCGGTATTCTTTTTTTCTTTCATTCAATGCTATTTTATTTCAGAGAGTTATGCCTGGCAGTAGAGATGATATGGTTGATTTTCAGGAGAGAGCATCTGCCAACTGTTTGACTCTGGTGCAGCTGATTTTACCCCTTGTCAATCTGTACATTCCAGACCAAAAGTTTTATGAAGTTTTGTATAATAGGTATCGGCAATTACTCTAAATTTGTTACCAAGTAAGAAACCTAAGCAAGGAGTTGACATGACTTGGATACAACCAGTTTATATCATGCTTTTGTGAAATTTTGTCATGTAGAAGAAAGTTAATGACCAGTGCCCAACATTTAACAAAAGGAAATATCTTTTAATCATCTTTTCTTAATACATGTAGTTAAAATATAGTTTACTTTGATGCACAGTTAAAATGGACTTTTGAGTGGAATAGCTAGTAATATTTATGCCTGGAGCCAGGGGCCCATTTTACAAAATAAATTACAACAAATTTGCAAGTCTTAAATTGTATTACACTGTTATTAGGTTAAATGAATGAATTAAAGTTTTTCTGAGGTTTAATTTTCAACATTTTTTTTCTACTAATTTGCTTTGGAATGTATGATCTTGCAATAAATGATAGTATTCCAGCGTGTAAAGTTGGCGTAAATCGTAAGTTCTTTTGTAAAACGCTTCCCTGTATCTACTGAAGTTTCGTATTTCAATGCAGATTAAATAATGATCTGTTGCTATGGGAACCAATGGCTCCAGCTCCAATCCAGACCCAGGATTTGGGACCTGGATCTATACAACCTTTTGACCTTAGTTGTTACACCCAGGTGCTGCAGGAAAACTTCAGCATGGCTAAGTCAGCTATACAGTATGGTGAGAGAAAATTCAATTTGTTATTTCAACAAACAAACAAAAAAACCCAGTATATCACTCTTCAGCAAAAGTTTACACCTTGGATGCATCATTATTCAAAATGAGTCTTTTGGTAAAAAGTTTTATTAACACATTTAGGTACAAATTTAACTGACATGGTTTTTATCTGGTATAAATAACTTAAATATCATTATACCCCACACAAACTAGTCTGCGGACACATTTTGTCCAGATTTTCTCAAGACTGTTCATTTTTTTTCAGAGTTTGTGGATTGGGGATTTTATGTATACAAAACCCTGTGCACCGAGTAGTTTTAGATTGATTGATTTGTTCAATTTTGAGAAAGTTACTGTCATCTAAAGTTATTTTATCGTGATAGTTCTGTACATTTTGCCAGTATCCTCCCTCACAAACAACTTGAGGGTATGTATTGGTTTCACCATGTCTGTCTGGCTTTTCATCCATCCATCTGTTATTGGAACAATTAATTAGTTTCATAGAGTCTGTCAGTGTGTATATCTGTTCACCTTAGCTTTTCTGATCAAAACTTTTTGTTGTCTGTCATTGTAGTTTTTTCTGAACCAAGCTGCTTGTATAATGAGAGTTTTGCTCAATCTTGTTTATTGCTAGGAACTGCTGCTCAGGTGAGCGATAAGGCCCATGGGCCTCTTGTTAATTCATTCATATAGAAAAAATATTCAGAAAACTGGCCTTATGAGGATATTGCTGATGAGCAGCATGAGTCACAAAGCCTTGTAGTTCATGGGCTAATTGTAAATTGTACATTCTACATCATGACCAAAGATCTATACTGTGTATATTGAAGCCCATGACTTTCTCACTTTCAACAACACATGTTTAGGTATACCCTAATAAAGATAAGCCATGCAGAGGGTATTAGTCCCAATAGTTTTTTGTTTATTTCTGATCTGCAGACTCTTCAGAGGAGGAGGAAGACAATAGCTTTGGTTACTACAGTATCCACGACAACAAGTATCCACATCGCACCAGTGATCAGAAATCTCGGCCAAGTAAAGTGTGTCTGTCACTGAAAATAGACAAGGGGAAATTTACAGCATTTACAGGTTCTAAGGTAAGATTTAGGAAAATGACAAAAACTGCATATATCCTTGTTTATGATTATTTTAACTTCTATTCTCCTCTTTTATTAGCTTTTGGACTGGATTGTAACTTCTTTTTAAAAATTTATATAGTTAATTTTGGATAAGTAGATTCTTAATGTAAATTATATAATATAATGTTGGCAGATTAAATTTCAGGCTGAGGAGTCACATGGAGAAGTTATGGGTGTTGTTAAAGATGCCAATCTGTTTGTTGTTTCCAGTTACCAAGGAAATCCACTACTTCAGTATATTTGTTTTTATTGTAATGAAGCCACATTGTATCATAATGGTAAGTATTGCATGAAATTCAAATGGATTTGAGATGCTAGAATGTTTGAGTGTCATATTTTGAGGTTATAATGCCCCTGCAAACAAATATAGAGGTGGGAGGGGCTATACTGAATTCAGTTAGAAAAGATTTTTATTGCTTGGGTCTTGGAACTTTTCTCTGATAATATATATTTACATATTGTAATAATTCTGAATCCTCTGCCATTTGCCTGTATTGTACACAGTGTACCTATGAGCCACAGGGCTCCTTTGGTCAATAAACAAACTAATTACTGGGAGGAGGGAGGGGCTATACTGGGAGGAGGGAGGGGTTATACTGGAATCACTCTGTCCATCTCTCTGTCTATAGACAGGGAGGGGCTATACTGGGAGGAGGGAGGGGTTATACTGGAATCACTCGGTCCATCTCTCTGTCTATAGACATAATTTGTTCAGAGTATATCTTTAACACTGATAAACAGATTTGATTAGAACTTTGTGTATATCTGAAATGAATGATGATATTTTTACAGTGTTTACAAACAGCAGTAGTTCCCATTGCCTAGTGTATATTTCATAATTTGTATCATTGTAAGTAATATTACTCACACATTGTATAGAAAAAGGGAAATCCTAAATTTTCATTTTATATTCCAGCTGTTGTACCAGATATAAAGGAAGAATTTGAAATTAAAAACTTGGACTTTGAGGCAATCCCTGCCCATATGGAGAAGAGTTGCATTATATACAAATCTGAACCCGGAATTTGGTGCCACCAGACAGGGGATGTGGAATCTAATGCCAAGGACATGGTTTCTGTGGCAGTTAAAATCAAACTGGACTCTACACCGCTGAGTGATTTGACTCGTGATGAAAAAATTAAGGTGAGATGAAATATTTTTCTGACACTTTGAGTTGATGAAGAAAACTGTAAAGCAATATGAGCTGTACCTAAAGTGAATTTCTAGAAAACACATCTACATGGCATGGTTTTTTTTCTTTTTGTACAAACTGTGGTGCCATCGCCTAGCACATATTGCCTTTGTTGTTTGAATAATGGACAATAATGAAGTATATTCAGTTAAATGTATTCATCTGACTTCAAAGAGGAGTAGCATATTGCTTTGCACCTGTCATTTGTATGTCGGTCAGTCAGTCGGTAGACCACATGTTTTCCGCTGAATATCTTGAGACCCATTCACTTGATCATAATGATATTTCAGATGTGGGTTGTTTATGAATAGAAGAGGACCCCTGTTGTTTTTCAGGTCAAAGGACAAGGGTCAATCTACTCTGGACATTGGAATATACTATCCGCTAAATATCTTAAGAACCCTTTGCTTGACAGACATCAAACTTGGTACACTGGTACACCCAAAGGAGTAGATGACCCCTATTGATTTTGAGGCCACATGGTCAAAGGTCAAACTGAATATAGGAATACACTGACCACTCAATGTCTAGAAAACCCTTTGCTTGGCAGACATCAAACTTAGTACACTGGTATATCTGGAAGAAGATGACCCCTATTGATTTTGAGGTCACATGGTCAAAGGTCAAACTGGACATTGGAATATACTGTCCGCTCAATATCTTGAGAACCCCTCTGCTTGACAGAAATCGAACTTGGTACATTGGTACATCTTCAGGAGAAGATGACCCCTATTGATTTTGAGGTCACATGATCAAAAGTCAAGGGTTAAACTGGACATAGTATTATACTGTCCACTCAAAATCTTGAGAACCTTTTGCTTGAGGGACATCAAACTTAGTACACTGGTACATCTCCAGGAGAAGATGACCCCTATTGATTTTGAGGTCACATGGTCAAAGGTCAGTTGTTGAACTGGACATAGTAATATATTGTCTTCTATATTTTAAGAATTATTTGCTTGATTAACACCAAACTTGGTACACTGGTACAACATAAGGAATATATGACCCCTATTGAATTTTAGGTCACATGGTCAATTCACTCTTGACATAGGAAGATATTGTCTGTTCAGTATTTTGAATTGATGATACTACTATCAATTAGATGATGCGTGTGTATAACCCTTTTCAATTTTACACCATGGGGGGCATATGTGTTTTACAAACATCTCTTGTTTGATATTGTATTCAAGTAATCTCCGTTATTTTGCCTGTAAAAGCATTAAAACGGTGATAAAATCAAAAATCGGAATTCTGAGCTGGCAGTCACTAATTCCTAGCTGATATCTCAATATTCATCGACCCCAGGGGTCACTAGTGGTCAAAATGCACTAATGGTCAAAATCATCGACCTGCACATACCCTCACTTAAACATCTATTACTTTGATGAAATATTGGTACCAGTCTTGATTGTATCTGGGTTAGGATATAACTAATGTTTTAAAGTTCAAAATCACTAACTTTTGAGGGATTCTAAATTTAATTGTGTTTTCTGGTTGGGAAGGACATACCTATGATTTCAAGCTCTCTTTCAACACAGGAAAGCGAACTACCATAATGACCCCTTTCAACCATAAAATCAAAGTCCCACAGACTCTTCTTTTTATTCAAACCAAAAACTGAAATGATTTAACAGTGTACACTCTTCTGTGTTTGGTGATCTAGGAATTCACAGTAGCAGTTGGAATAAGAGGAGGAACACTGAGGCACAAAATGGCTGATACAGACATGAGCTGGATTTCACAGGTCAGTTGAACTGGGGACAGGAGTGCCTATCTTCTCATCTACGGTAGCTTAACGTTTCTGTATTTCTTGAATACATGTAAGTAGGAAGTACACACGATAAATTTGATATTTATTACAAAAATCCAGGTTGACTTTTGTGGTCCTTTCTTGTTTCGGTGCACTTTTAAATCCAAATGTTAAAAATACCAGTTTATCTATTTGTATTGATAGGTCAGCAAGCATTCTGTATTTATCTGGGCATTTTGTATGTCTTTGAGCAGAAAAAGATGTGTTGTGGAGGATTTTACTATCATGCTTTATGCTATAGGTGCTGAAGTTCCTAGATGTGAAGGACTATGACATTCTGGGCTACATGCCCCCCAAAGTACTAACAGAGCTGCATGTCCATCTGTGGGATTGTGCAGTAGACTACAGGTAAACAAAGTTCTATAACTTGCAACTGAGAATGTATGTTCGATTACACTTCATGTGTCGATAGATACTTAGCTGCTTACCTACTCAAAAGTATGTGTATATATGTTTTCATGTTTTAGAAAAATTATGATATTTGATTAGGCATACTAGTATAACATGTGTTTGTGAATTTTTGTTGTATTTTACATTTAGACCTCTACACCTGCCCAGCAGAGGAGTGCTAGCAGCTAATTATTTCAGTATTTCCAGTAACATAGTGGCCAACTCACAGATGTCACTACTGAGGTAATCCTTACATGTACTGGAAACTTGTGACTCTCTTCTAAAGTTAAGCCTTTGAAATCAGTAAATTCTCTTCTGCATTAGTCCTCTACATTTAGATATGGTTGACACTGTAGGTTTCCTGTCAGTCAGACTATCCTTTGTCAGTCTATTCATCTTCGCTCTGTCTGTTTGCTTGTCCATCTCTTTTTAAGTATGTGTGTCCTTCTCTGTCTATTCATCCATCTCCTCTATCAATCTTTTTGTCATCACATCTCAGTATGTCCATCTCCTCTGAATCTATGTGGCCATCTATTGTTCTTTCTGTCTTTCTCTCTCCTCTGTATCCGTCTATTCATATCCTCTCAGTTTGTCCGTCTGTATTCTGTCTGTACCCATATCCTCTGTGTCTGTCTGTCTGTCCGTATCATATCACAGTACATTTAACACCAAGATCTATAGTACATTTTAATACACAGAATGCTTGTTTATATTCAATCTGATTAAAATCAGATCCTTTGATCAGCTCATGTAGATCGCTACACAAGGATCAGAAGTAACCCAATAGAGGGTCACATCCGTATGACCTTTCATTAAGCCAATCAAATACATGCCATCAGATTCTGCCAGTGATGTTTTCCGATAAACCCTTGTGTCAATTTATATATTTTAAAGATGACTGTGCCCATGATAGGAGGCTGCACACCTGTCAAAACATTCAATATAAACAATATCTGTATCCTTTGGGTTTTGTTTTATTCAGCCTGTTAAAAATCACAATGGAGAGGAAAGAATTAAAAAAAAATCTTCAATAGAAAATTAAAATTGACCGATGAAAGAAAACAGTTGATTAGCAGCGTCCTAAACCTCGACATTGTTGAAATTACCGATACAGGTGTGTGCCAGAAATGTTTTAGGTTGGTACAAAAGATTAAAGAATCCTTAGAGATGAAAAAGTGCTTTCTTCATAGGTATCAATAATTGGTCAGGAAGATTTTCCAAACACCACTTCATCAGCCATCTTGACAACTTCATGTATATGCAAATCGTACTCATCACTATTCATGAATGAATCGTAATTTTTTTTTTAAATTGTTATTAATATTATTAAAACACCGTACGCAAACAACTGATATACAATAAGTAGATGTACATATTGATTTTTGATACACTTACATGTTTTATACATCACTGAATTATAAGTACACGTATTCAACACATAAATTAGCATATATTACACACAAGCACTATACATCAGGCATAGATATACAAGCATTATACATTGATTTACGTGTCTTCTACACATGTATGATGCAACACACATATTCAAAGAAATATTCATAGGTTTATACATTGTAATCATATTGTACAAAAATGTAGCTATTGGTGATAGTAATGTTAGAATTAATTGAAAGGCCCACATATGCAAGAGGATACACAATTATTAATAGTCCATGAAAGTATCCTCTTGATCTTCAACTGAGGGGCAGCCCCCCTCAGAGTTTGGGATTACGACATTCAATGATGATACTCTCTAAGATTAGTGAACATGTTTTTGAAAAAATGAAAATGCTTTGTATTGCCAGTAGCAAACAGTATTTCTGAATATTGTGAAATACATGCTTTTAAGTTGCATATAATTCCTTCAGAATGAATCGTAATTGACAATTTACCAAATTTGGGTGTATTTTATCTCGTACGTTTTGTTGTTTGTGTGAACCAAATAAATTAGGCATTATTGCAAAAGTTTTGAAAATCCTTATGCAAGCACATACAATTTTATAGTGTGGAATAATATTCAGGGGAGAGAGATTACTGTGACTTGTTTATGAATTAACTGGGACATCATTATCGGTATGGCACAATTTGATTGGCTGATAGTTCTCATTAATATTCCAAACGAAAGGTCATGCGGACGTGACTCTTAATTGGGTTACTTCAGATCTACGTGAGTGGATCAAAGGATCTGATTTTAATCAGATTGGTTTACATTAGCTATGGTGTATTTTTACAGTATCAAATGTAGTACTTTTAACATTACTTACTTACTTAGTCCTCTTCGTGCTTGTCAGCACATAAGGCCGTCACCAGAGACTTCCATGTTGGAATGTCTTTTGCCCATTTCTGGACCTGTCCCCAACTCCAGTTGTTATCTTTCATTTCTTTCTCCACCGATCTTCTCCAGGTCTCTCTTGGTCTTCCTCTCTTTCTCTTGCCAGTTGGTGACCATTTCAAAGCAATCCTTGGGATGGAATTTGGGTACATTCTGCATACATGTCCTATCCACAGCCATTTTCTCTTTCTGATCGTCTGGGATAGAGGAGTGGTGTTTGTCCTTTTGTACAGTTCGTCATTTGAGATGGTGTTAGGCCAGAAGATGCGCAATATTCTGCGGAGACATCGGGTCTGAAATACATCCAGCTTGTTGGAAATAGACTTGGTTACTTTCCAAGATTCAGCACCATATAGTAGGACCCCAAGCACGTTGCTCTTGAAGATCTTAATTTTGGTGTTGGTGCTAAACTTTGTTGACCTCCAGATGTTCCGCAGAGTAGCATACGCTCCTGTGGCTTTAGAAATGCGAGCTTGTACATACTTATTCACAGGATCTATAGTACATTCTAACATCCAGAGTGCTTATTTACATTATCTATAGTACATTCTAACACCCAGAGTGCTTATTTACAGTATTCTAGAATACATTTTATAACACACTAAATACTTGTTTACATTATCTACAATACAACACACAGAATGCTTATGCAGTATAATTAGTTCTTTTTAGGTCACCTGAGTAAACTCAGGTGACCTATTGCAATTGGTTGTCGTCCGTCGTTGTCGGTCGTGTGTTAACAATTGAACATTTTTAACTTCTTCTTTTAAATAACTACCAGTCCAATTCTTTTCAAATTTGGTATGAAGTATCATTGGGACAAGGGGGACATAAATTATAAATTTCAGGACTCCAGCACCCCTGGGGCCCTAGGGGCGGGGCAAAAACTGCCCAAAATTGACCATTTTTCAAAAATCTTCTTCTCAAGAACCACACACATGTAAGAAAAACTAAATACATAGTGATGTAGAGCAGGAAGACCTCTACCAAAATTGTAAATTTCATGATCCCCGGGGTAGGGGTTCTGACCCCCAGGGTAGGGCCAAACTTGTTATATAGTGTTTATGTGTAAAACACTTAATTAACATCTTCTTTAGTGCTATTGATACTAAATTGAAAGTAAATAGATATTTAGAAAGAACAGGTAGTCCTTTACCAAAATTGTGAATTTGATGATCCCAGGGGTAGAGATTTTGGTATCAGGGTGGGGCCAAAATGGTCAGTTATTAAATGTGTTAACAATAGACATTTTTAACTTGTTCTTGATAACTATCATTCCAATTCTTTTCAAATTTGGTATGAAACATATTTGGAACAAAGGGAACATAAATTGTAAATTTCAGGATTCCTGCACCCCATGGGCCGTAGGGGCAGGGCAAAAACTGCCCAAAAATGACAAATTTTCAAAAATCTTCTTCTCAAGAACCACACATATATAAGAAAAACTAAATGCATAGTGATGTAGAGCAGGAAGGCCTCTACCAAAATTGTAAATTTTATGATCCCTGGGGTAGGGGTTCTGACCCCCAGGGTGGGGCCAAACTTTTTATATAGTGTTTATGTGTGAAACACTTAAATAACATTTTCTTTAGTGCTTTTGATACTAAATTTAAACTAAATGGATAGAGCAGTTAGTCTTTTACCAAAATTGTAAATTTGATTTCCCCCAGAGTAAGGGTTTTGACCCCAGGGTGGGGCCAAATGTAGTATATAGTATTTATGTGTAAGTTTGGTGATACTGTATGAAATCTAAATGCATACTTAGTAATAGTAGAAAAGGATGTACAAAAAATGGTGAATTTCACAACCGAGGGTTATGACTTTAGGATGAGTCCAAATTAGTCCTATCTTTTGATGTTTTAATGTTAATACACCTATTATTTAAAGCCTTTCATCAGTGTATGCACTTTTGAGGGCAGTGAGGTTTTAAGAACAAACACATCTTGTTTTATACCGTTGCTGAACATTAAAATTTAGCTTAGATGTTCAGAACAGGAAATGTTTTTTAGATTCCATAGCCCATGGAAGTAGTGATACTTTTTCACTAGTATTCAGGTGACCGATAAGGCCTGTGTGCCTCTTGTTAACACACAGAATGCTTGTTTACAGTATGATTAGTACTTTTTATCACACAGAATGCTTATTTACAATATAATTAGTACTTTATAACACACAGAATGCTTATTTACAGTATAATTAGTACTTGTTAACACACAGACTGCTTATTATGTTCCCCAAACAAAGTTTGGGAACATATTGGTTTTACTCTGTTTCTTATTATTATTATGTTCCCCAAACAAAGTTTGGGAACATATTGGTTTTACTCTGTTTCTTATTATTATTATTCTTTCTTTATTCTTGTCACCCTTTTTTGTCCACGAGTGTTCTCAGAAACTACTGAAGGGATCAAGACGAAACCTTTTTAGGATGATAGAATACTCTTTGTAGATGTGCGGAACGAACGTCATTTTGTCTGAAAATGCATGCATGTGCATGCACGTGCATTGGATTTTTTGTTTACAAACTTTGGAATGCATCTAACTTTTTTATTTTTCAATGAAATCGTTTGATATTTATATTGCAGCTATAACTTGAGACCTTTAACCGTTTCACATCGTCAAAATTTCAATTCTGCACGCGCATGTACGTGTGCTTCAATTTTGATTGGACAATACAAAACCATTTATAACTTTCATGTAAATTAAGACAATTTGATGATATTTACAGGATAGGTAAAGATTATAAATATCTACAAATCTATGTTAAAAAAATTGAGAACGCGCATGCGCACGCACTCGCATTGACATTTGAACGTTCAATTCTTTCAATGACCATAACTTTTTTGTTTTTTGTCAAAATCTTTTCAAACTTGTCTTGTATATGTATCTTGATATTCTTAACAAAAGTGTACAGTCATAATTACCATTCGACACGTGCATGCACGTGTGCTAAATTCTGATTGGACGATTTTCAAATCGCCATAACTTTCTTATAAATGATGGAAACAATATGAAATTTATACTGTAAGTATATCTATCAAATGTCTATTGAATGACATCAACATTGATGCTGAGTCATACTCACGTGCCCGTGTATGCACGTGCATATCTTTTCTTTCATTTTTCGGGTACAAAAATGGTTATAACTATTGAATTAAAAACTGAAATGAATTCAAATTTACCCTGAGGATCTATGATATGAATGTCTATGAAATGGTGTCAACAAATTTTCCATGATCAAAATTGCGTGCGCGTGAATGCGCCTGCATAGGAATTTTTGACGTCTAAATTTAAGTATTGGTCTATAACATTTTGAGATTGCAATGAATAGGTTTGAAAATTAGGTTGCAGGTATGTTTTAGGCCTCTCAATTTATTAATAGTCTCAAAATCACTTCCCTGCATGCGCATGCACGTGCACTTAATTCTGATTGGACGATTTTGAAATCCCAATAACTTTCTTATGAGTGAAGCAATCGATATCAAATTCATATAGTAAGTATATTGTTCAAATGTCTATTGATTAGCGTCAACAAAATTGCTGTGTGGTACTCACGCGCACGTGTATGCACGTGCATTGATTTCGGTCTTTGTAGTTTTGAGTTGCCGTTAATTTCTCGTTTTTCATTGAACAGTTGTGAAACTTCTCTTCTACTCATATGGTAAGACTTGTAATGTATCGAGATGGTCGAATTATTTATATGCACGTGCAAGCACGTACGTGCACGTGCACAAAACTCTCAGATCTTTATAACTGATTTGAACTAGTATGAAATGGACTGAACGTTAAAAGATAGTTATATATTCACATGCTACAAAGTTTGCAATGGTCAAAACCACTTGTACTGAAATAAATGTCACCACTTACTAAATGGGGGAATGTTTGGGGAACATCTGTAACGGTCCCCGTTACAATAAGTACTAGTTATGTTCCCCAAACAAAGTTTGGGAACATATTGGTTTTACTCTGTTTCTTATTATTATTATGTTCCCCAAACGAAGTTTGGGAACATATTGGTTTTACTCTGTTTCTTATTATTATTATTATTATTCTTTCTTTCTTCTTGGGACTTTTTTGTCCACGAGTGTTCTCAGAAACTACTCAAGGGATCAATATGAAACCTTTTTAGGATGATAGTATAGCATATGTAGATGTGCGGAACGAATGTCATTTTGTCTGAAAATGCATGCATGTGCATGCACGTGCATTGGATTTTTTGTTTACAAACTTTGGAATGCGTCTACCTTTTTTATTTTTCAATGAAATCGTTTGCTATTTATATCGTAGGTATAACATGGGACCCTTAACTGTTTGGCATCGTCAAAATTTCAATTTTGCACGCGCATGCACGTGTGCTTTATTTTGATTGGATAATACAAAACCGTTTATAACATTCATACCAATTACGGAAATTGAATGATATTTACAGGATAGGTAGACATGTCCAATATCTAGATATCGATGTAATAAAAATTGCGAACGCGCATGCGCACGCACGTGCATTGTCTTTTGAAGGTTCAATTCTTTCAATGACCATAACTTTTTTGTTTTTTGTCAAAATCTTTTCAAACTTTTATTGTATAAGTATCTTGATATTCTAAACAAAAGGGTATAGTCATAATTACCATACGGCACGTGCATGCACGTGTGCTAAATTCTGATTGGACGATTTTCAAATCGCCATAACTGTCTTATAAATGATGGAAACAATATGAAATTTATACTGTAAGTATATCTATCAAATGTCTATTGAATGACATCAACATTGATGCCGAGTCATACTCACGTGCCCGTGTATGCACGTGCATAGCTTTTCTTTCATTTTTCGGGTACTAAAATTGTCATAACTATTGAATTAAAAACTGAAATGAATTCAAATTTACCCTGAGGATCTATGATATGAATGTTTGTGAAATGGTGTCAACAAATTTTCCATTATCAAAATTGCGTGCGCGTGAATGCGCGTGCATTGTAATTTTTGACGTCTAAATTTGAGTATTGGTCTATAACATTTTGAGATTGCAATGAATAGGTTTGAAAATTAGGTTGCAGGTATGTTTTGGGCCTCTCAATTTATTAATAGTCTCAAAATCACTTCCCTGCACGCGCATGCACGTGCGCTTAATTCTGATTGGACGATTTTGAAATCCTAATGCCTTTCTTAAGAGTGAAGCGATCGATACCAAATTCATATAGTAAGTATATTGTTCAAATGTCTATTGATTAGCATCAACAAAATTGCTGTGTGGTACTCACGTGCACGTGTATGCACGTGCATTGATTTCGGTCTTTCTAGTTTTAAGTTGTCGTTAATTTCTCGTTTTTCATTGAACAGTTGTGAAACTTCTCTTGTACTCATATAGTAAGACTTCTAATGTATCGAGATGGTCGAATTATGTATATGCACGTGCATGCACGTACTTGCACGTGCAGAAAACTCTAAGATCTTTATAACTGATTTGTATTAGCATGAAATGGACTGAACGTTATAAGATAGTTATATATTCACATGTTTCACAGTTTGCAATGGTCAAAACCACTTGTACTGAAATAGATGACACCACTTCCTAAATGGGGGAATGTTTGGGGAACATCTGTAACGGTCCCCGTTACAATAAGTACTAGTTATTATTATTATTCTTTCTTTATTCTTGTCACCCTTTTTTGTCCACGAGTGTTCTCAGAAACTACTGAAGGGATCAAGACGAAACCTTTTTAGGATGATAGAATACTCTTTGTAGATGTGCGGAACGAACGTCATTTTGTCTGAAAATGCATGCATGTGCATGCACGTGCATTGGATTTTTTGTTTACAAACTTTGGAATGCGTCTAACTTTTTTATTTTTCAATGAAATCGTTTGATATTTATATTGCAGGTATAACTTGAGACCCTTAACCGTTTCACATCGTCAAAATTTCAATTCTGCACGCGCATGCACGTGTGCTTCAATTTGATTGGATAATACAAAACCATTAATAACTTTCATGTAAATTAAGACAATTTGATGATATTTACAGGATAGGTAAAGATGATAAATATCTACAAATCTATGTTTAAAAAATTGAAAACGCGCATGCGTACGCACGCGCATTGACATTTGAACGTTCAATTCTTTCAATGACCATAACTTTTTTGTTTTTTGTCAAAATCTTTTCAAACTTGTCTTGTATATGTATCTTGATATTCTTAACAAAAGTGTACAGTCATAATTACCATCCGGCACGTGCATGCACGTGTGCTAAATTCTGATTGGACGATTTTCAAATCGCCGTAACTTTCTTATAAATGATGGAAACAATATGAAATTTATACTGTAAGTATATCTATCAAATGTCTATTGAATGACATCAACATTGATGCTGAGTCATACTCACGTGCCCGTGTATGCACGTGCATATCCTTTCTTTCATTTTTCGGGTACTAAAATGGTCATAACTATTGAATTAAAAACTTAAATGAATTCAAATTTACCCTGAGGATCTATGATATGAATGTATATGAAATGGTGTCAACAAATTTTCCATTATCAAAGTCGTGTGCGCGTGAATGCGCGTGCATTGTAATTTTTGACGTCTAAATTTAAGTATTCGTGTATAACATTTTGAGATTGCAATGAATAGGTTTGAAAATTAGGTTGCAGGTATGTTTTGGGCCTGTCAATTTATTAATAGTCTCAAAATCACTTCCCTGCACGCGAATACACGTGCGTTTA
>NC_079168.1:44268461-44278461 GCF_947568905.1 Ostrea edulis | reverse complement strand
AATTTTGTCTTGACTAGAGCTTGTGGGGATAGATATATTGCCTTGACTAGGGGGATAGAAATATTGCCTTGACTAGAGCTTGTGGGGATAAAAATATTGCCCTGATTAGATAGAAATATTGCATTGACTAGAGCTTGTGGGGATAGAAATATTGCCTTAACTAGAGCTTGTGGGAATAGAAATATTGCCCTGACTAGATAGAAATATTGCCTTGACTAGAAATTGTGGGGATAGAAATATTGCCTTGTCTAGATAGAAATATTGTCTTGTGGGGATAGAAATAAATTTATTGCTTTGACTAGAGTTTGTTGGTTAGAATTACTGTTTTGACTAGTGCTTCGTGGGGTAGAAATATTCATCTGACTAGATCTTGTGGGGATGGAAATGCTGCTTAGACTAGTGCTTGTTGAGATAGAAATATTGCTTAGACTAGTGCTTATGGGAATAGATTTTGTTTGTGATCAATGGTAGGATGTGATGATCTATCAAAAGGAATAAATGCCTGGGTTGTATGTCTTATGGGTGTATATAGATAATGGAAACATACTGGTAAGATAAATTGCATAATTATATATCCATATTTTGTGAAATAGAAAAAAGATATAGATTTTTATGTTTGGAATAATATTCCTTAAAACGAGCCTCATCATGATAAAAGCATGAGTTCCAAATCCACATTTATAAGATAATAAATGTATTTCAAATTATCTAAAACACAGACATACTGTGAAATTATATTTTGTGTATGCAGTTTTGTTTGTGATGCGGAAACATTTTCCACAAGAAAACGTTTGGTTGATGCATTGTGATGTTATCAGTTTCAGAGGATACTGATACAGAATCGGAAAACCACAGTGTGGTGATCCAGAAAACACTCTGTGAAATCAACAGTATCAAAAAACAAAACATTGATGGGTATATAATAAAAATAAGTATTCATGAGCAAAGGATTATCATTGACAAATCATTGGTGAGAAATATTAAACCGTGTAAGTTTTGAACAGTTGTATATCTCCTTCCTATATTAAGCTGAGATTACAAAGTCATAGATGTCGTTGAATTCACGGAATGAATTCAACAAATAGTTCAATTTCGAATAAATTCGTCCTTGAAATTATGGCTCAAATGATGTGAAAAATACAAATGGCTATGACAAACCAAGCTTAAATGGATTTACAGTATTCTTTCTGCTTAGTAAATCACTTCAGTGTTTTGCTTTTAATTATTGCTGAGAAATAGACTTGTTTTGATAAGGAATTTCATACAAGGGAATTGGAATTGAAGAGTGCTCTGGCAGGAACATTTACAGACCTGTAGCCATGATTTTTTAAAAACATTATGACAATAAGTTTCCTCCGCTTTCTAGCCAAAGGATGGAAAACCAGAAGTTAAGATTTTCACAGATGAGCCAATAGAGATCAAGGACAACTACTTCAGTCAACCACATGGAAAAACAGATCTTCTGAAAGCGCCTGAGAACTTCCCCACTGCTGAGTTCCGGTATACTCTGAAGGAACTGACCATTGTGTGGTTCATGTATGGAGGTAGTGACTTCTCTGACACACCTGTACCACAGAATCCAATACAAAAAGAGGTGCCAGTGTCGCAGAAACTGGTGGATTATGGGTAATTTAATATATTCTCTAAATTTGGGGATTAAGAGACATTCATAAATGTGACCTATAATGGTGAGGCTCAGTTACTTCAATACTATTTGTACAAAATTTGACAAATAAAAACATGTAAAAACAATCATATGGAGAATGAAATTTACCAAAAAAAATCTGTTGAAATGGCTTTAAAAGAATCAAGAGGTTTTGAAAAAAAAAAAAAAAAAAAAAAGCAGGCATGAACTTCATTTTTGACTACTTTACTTTGAATGATATATGTCTATGTGCATCCAAAGTACATGTAAATTTTTCCATCTGTATTTTGTATTGTGAGAATTATGAGACAGGATCTTATGATTACAGTGACTATGTGACAGAGCCTTCAATGCGATTTACCTCTAAAGGGGCCTCAGTGGATCGTATCCCATGGCAGCATCGGGGAGGACTAGGGAGGGACCACAACACTTTGATGGAACTTCAGTTGACCAAGGTAATTCAGATACACTAAAATTTGTTATAAAAAACTAGAAGTGTACAGTCTCTCTTATTATCCCCTCACAATTTATTGTGAGAGTTGATTTAGTTGAGTTGATATCCTGTGTGTGGGTAGGTATGTGTGGGAGTGTTAGGGTCAAAAGGTGAAAGTCACTACAGGAATTATATGTACTGATTACCTATATTGCAAGGGGATGCTCCACTTTGTTTGAAATATAGACTCTAGAACACAGTATTTATGGATTTACCTTTCCTTGGAAACATCAAATTTTCAGTTATAACTATGCAGTACATGACCTTAATTTGACAGTACAAAAGTTGCAACACTTTGTGATTGAAATTTGGTGAATTTTCTAAGGTGAGATTCCAGCATGATACTTATCCCAGTCACACGGAGCAAGCCTCACGTCAGGTGCTTGTCATCAGTGATATGGAGATCAGGGATCGTCTAGCCGACTCCAAAATCAACAAATTTCTGTATCAGTACTCCTCTGAACACATGCCTAAACAAACCAACTCCAACATGGTGAGCATTTTAAAGGCCAGTTTTTGTCAGCAATAGATCTTGTTTTGTGAGAACTTGTTATTACATGTACCAGGAAATTTTTCTAACCTTTAATCATTGCTAATTTATGATCAATTAGGACTGTAAATTCATGGTGAAAAAAGCTAAGAAACACAGTTTTCTTGCTTATAAAAGGTAGTAGTATGACTGTTTCTTACTTTATCCATAAGCGCATATTATTTATTGTTATGATATACAAATCGATATTTATGATATCGTCAAAGCAGAATTTTTAGCAAGGATTTGATTTTGGCATTATTAGCGATAGTGTTGAGATTGCTAAAAATTGAATATCGCTAATATTTATTCCATATCGGAGGTAATAGCTATTTTTCTTTAATATATTTGTCAATAATTTATCAAAAAATCTCTAAATTTGTGCCTCACTAAAATAGCACTTATACGGTGTATAAATTTCCACTTGGCTGATGACTTTTGTTTAGGTGTACATTAAAGCATTACACAAGCGACCGGATCCCAGTGTGAAGACAGAGGAGTGCTCATTACGTGTATCTTTACAGCCTCTCAGACTAAACATTGATCAGGTAAAAATGTTATTTTATCTCTAAACAGCCAATATTCATTTCTAGAATAGAATAAAATGCATGTACTGGCTTTTGAATGGCATGGGCATATAGTGTTTGTCATGCCTTTCTCCTTTCCTCTGTCAATCCATCTTTGCCATTTTGCATGTAGCTTATTTGCATATAGCCTTCATCACACTTCTAGCACAGATACATTTTGTTGAGAGCCTTTCAAACATGCACAATATTGTTTTTAACTTGACCTTTCATATGACCTTGTTTTCTGTAATTTACACCAGTTTGTGTGCTGTGGATGCTGAGTATGACCTTGAGTATGACATGTTCCACATGGTTGTGTTGGGTCAGTTTTATGTACAGAGGTACTTTATGGACCAAACTTACACCAGTAGTGCATCTAAATTCTTAAGATGATCATTTGCATGCATGCTTCAGATGGTTCTTACGATGCTGCAGATACTGACCTTGACCTGGTTTACAGTATTAAACAACTGTGTTAGATATTGTTGAAGGTTTAATTAACCTGACATACATTTGTACCTGCATTTTCTGTCTATAAACCTTTCTTTCCAATTCAATGTTGTTTAATGGAAATTTATTCTTCATAATTCATTGCATATTGGTACATGTGACTTTGTTCTCTGTTTGTGAGACTGTTGTACCCATGGTGAGTGATTTATATCCTATGGACATATTTCTAGAGTTAGTAACCCATATATTTCTCATTATATATATGTTTTCCTCTTTCTTTGAAAACAGTACCAACTAACATTTTTAACACACTTTTATCCCTATATATTAGCACAATGTCTCTGCCTTCCATTGTTGTTGTTCATGAATTATTTATCTTTAATTGAATTTTATATTTTAGGATTCATTGTTCTTCCTGAAGAAATTTTTCGTAGAAATAGCTGGAGGGAACCTGGATAATGCAGTTGACCCTGACACCAACCAAAGGTCAAGGTCAGTCTCTGGAGCCAGTGGTACCCCTGCACCAGTCATAACAGTTGGTCAGCAAGACAGCCCAGGAGATGAGGGTAATCCCCAGGAACTGTTGATGAAATTTGATGAGATGCAGCAAAGCATGGGAAGTCAAGGATCTCTTTCATCTGCCAATTCTGTTGCGAGTAGTGACCCAGATCGGTTGGAACATTCACAGCCAGTTTTTATCAAGTAAGATGTACATGCTTTGGTATATGCATTTATTTAAGAATGATTTATAATACACCAGTACTCTTTGTCAGCATGATACAATTTGTCTTCATTTTTTATGCTCTCACTGTTGGGGAAGCAAATGTATGTAGTCTCCATTTTGTTTGTTTCTGATTGTTCAATTAATTTTTTATCAAACTTTATACAAATCTTGCACAGCACTTAAGGTTTTGGGCAAGGGCTACTCAAGATCATATATCAAAGGTCAATGTCATTCAGGAAATGTTACTTAAAATAGCAATGTGATACAATCATACTGGCTGAGAAAATGTCAATAATAGTTTTATTATATGATTGAATAATTCAAAATTTCGAAATTCGCTACCAGAGCCTACAAAACGATACCTGGTCGGCTATCTTTGTATACAGCTAGACATAGTCGAAAGTGATTAGATACACAATTTTTTGTTTATCATCCTCTCGCGATTCATTGTGAGAAGGGATATAGTAGTGGGACAGTTCGTGTGTAGATAAGTGTGTGTATGTAACACTGAACTGGTAGGCACTCTACAAGCCACATTTTTTGCTCAATTGATTTCATTCTTCACATGTAGCTTTGTTATCATGAGAGGAAGAACTCTATTAATAATTGGGGTCCAAAGGTCAAGGTCACTATGGGACTACATAGAAAAAGCTTGTAGACATTCATTGTGAGGGGATATGCCCCACCCTGTGGAGCTTATGTTATATGACTAAATTATTTGCAACATTGAAACTGGTTACTATTATGATTAGAACCTAACCAAATGATACCTACCCAGGCATCTTTAGATCATGCTAAATGTTGCTATAATTCAATAACTTTACTCCATTTTGTGGTGGAAGTAACTTTATTGTACACATTATACTGCAAGATAGTTGAACGTGGGTAGAGACATGAGTTTTCATTGTGTGATCAAAAACAATGATTCACCTTGAAGGCAAGTGCAGATGAATATAACCTTCTATTTTTACGAAGTTGTTGGATATCAGAATTATTCTATCATCTGATAATGGTTTATAGCTACTAACTAAAATGCTAGAATTTTGATAATTTTTGGGGAGCATACATCAGTTTTACTGCTCTCTGTTGTTGTGTTTCCTAGCATGTAATTTTATATTTGAACAGAAACTTCATATTTTCCCCTGATGTGCCAATTAGACTTGATTACCATGGAAAGAAATGGGTTAACAGGGAACATGTAAGTCTCTGATTCTTGAAAATTATGAAAGTGCCATCTGATCTTATCTATCAAAGAATATAAAGAAGGAATCTGAACTGCTGATATCCTAATTTCAGGGAACATTGACTGGTGTTTTGGTGGGATTAGCTAACTTGAATTGCTCCGAGTTGAAGCTGAAGAGACTTAATTATAAACATGGGTAAGTGAAATATTCAGAGACTCAATTATAAACATGGGTAATTGAGATATTCAGAGACTCAATTATAAACATGGGTGAGATATTCAGAGACTCAATTATAAACATGGGTAAGTGAGATATTCAGAGACTCATTATAAACATGGACAAGTGGAATATTCAGAGACTCATTATAAACATGGATAATTGAGATATTCAGAGACTCATTATAAACATGAGTAAGTGAGATATTCAGAGACTCATTATAAACATAGACAAGTGAGATATTCAGAGACTTATTATAAACACGGACAAGTGAGATATTCAGAGACTCATTATAAACATGCATAAGTGAGATATTCAGAGACTCATTATAAACATGGACAAGTGAGATATTCAGAGACTCATTATAAACATGGACAAGAGGGATATTCAGAGACTCAATTATAAACATGAGTAAGTGAGATATTCAGACTCATTATAAACATGCATAAGTGAGATATTCAGAGACTCATCTATAAACATGGGCAAGTGAGATATTCAGAGACTCAATTATAAACATGGGTAAGTGAGATATTCAGAGACTCAATTATAAACATGGGTAAGTGAGATATCCAGAGACTCGTCTATAAACATGGGTAAGTGAGATATTCAGAGACTTAGTTATAAACATGGGCAAGTGAGATATTCAGAGACTCAATTATAAACATGAGTAAGTGAGATATTCAGAGACTCAATTATAAACATGGGTAAGTGAGATATTCAGAGACTCAATTATAAACATGGGTAAGTGAGATATTTAGAGACTCAGCTATAAACATTGGTAAGTGAAATTTTCAGAGACTCAGTTATAAACATGGGTAAGTGAGATATCTAGAGACTCATTATAAACATGGGTAAGTGAGATATCCAGAGACTCATCTATAAACATGGGTAAGTGAGATATTGAAAGACTCAATTATAAACATATCCAGAGATTCATTATAAACATGGGTAAGTGAGATATTCAAACTCAATATAAACATGGGTAAATGAGATATTCAGAGACTCAGTTATAAACATGGGTAAGTGAGATATCCAGAGACTCATCTATAAACATGGGTAAGTGAGATATTCAGAGACTCAATTATAAACATGGGTAAGTGAGATATTCAGAGACTCGGTTATAAACATGGGTAAGTGAGATATTCAGAGACTCAGTTATAAACATGGGTAAGGGAAATATCCAGAGACTCATCTATAAACATGGGTAAGTGAGATATCCGGAGACTCATTGTAAATATGGGTAAGTGAGGTATTCACAATGATTCCAATGAATTTAGTGCAATGCCTTAGAATGCTAACACAAAGAAACTAAATTTTAAGCCAGTGCTGTTCACTTTCAGCCTCCTGGGCCTAGATAAGCTACAGGCCTACTGTGTCAATGAGTGGATCACAGACATCTTAAAAACACAGCTCCCCAGCATTCTGGGAGGTGTAGGACCAATGCATTCATTTGTACAAATAGGTAAATGCTTTTCTTGTGTTGAAACAGAAACTACCTGCATTGTATGTTGTATTTTCATGTTGTTAGGTTATTATTATGTCATTTAAATGTGGAAGCCCTAAGGAATCATGTTTTCTGTTTGTCATCATATTTGTTTTGACATGATGGAATAGTTTTTAATATAAAGCTTTCATATTTTATACAAAGGAAAGAGTTCAACCTACAAATCTGAAGGTCATGAGGTCAAAGTCACAGCATACCTTGAATCTGTTACTATGTTTTCATTGTGACAATACAAGTTGAAAAGGTTTCAGATAGACATTTTGTAATTACAAACTTAAAGTTAGTTGATGATTGGAAAAAAGACAAATTTATTCTGCCGGTCTGACTCTCGATCAGACTTGTGATGTGACATATCTTGAATAGTGCTTAACATAAAGCTTTCATACATGTAAAGGTAGTTAATCATGTTAGGAATACACCTACAGATTATTTGGTCATGAGGTCAAAGGTTACAGCAGACCTTCCCACTAAGTTAACTACTTGGAACTTTCACATTTTATACATAGGTAGTTGATCCTGCGGTTAAACATGGAATGCAGTTTTGAGAAAAGAGCGGAATACCACTCCTCTCTGGCATTAAAAACTTTAATGAATTTTGTGTCCTCAGCATGACAACATGTAATATATGAATTAAGTTCTTGACAAGGTCCTTCCTGATGGAGCCAGTTTTCTACTTTGAACTTATAAAATATATAAAAATGTATATAATACACATATCTAAACAATATTTTATTGACAAATAAGTGAATGGGATTGGGCAGCAGGCACAACCTATTTCTAAATAGGCCTATAAAAGAATTATTCATTGACCATTGGATATTATATAATACATGATTGTGTGAGGAGAGGAACTGAATGAACAATTTGTGCTATTTCATTTGCTTTAGCTCAGGGCATCCGGGATCTTTTTTGGCTGCCTGTGGAACAATACAAGAAAGATGGTAGAATTGTTCGAGGGTTCCAGAGAGGGGCAACATCTTTTTCCACCTCCACTGCCATGGCAATGTTAGAACTGACCAATCGAATGGTTCAGTCTGTGCAGGTAGAAATATGCAACCGTTTTGTGGAACAATTAACATAAATGTATTTTTAATTCGTTTGGATAATAATCTTAATGCAGACTAACAATTTCTGTTGGAATTATTTTAGAGCTTTATGCAAAATGATGAATATTTTTAGTATGCTGCTGAGGTAACTTATGACATGGTTACCCCGGGACCCAGCTGTAGAGTTCAGCGCCGTCGGTTACGAGGTCCACCTACTGATGTCAGAGAAGGAGTAGAAAATGCTTACATCGCCATCAAAGAGGCAAGAAGCTTTCTGTAGAGTCATTTACTAGTTTTTAGCTCACTTGAGCCTCTTCGACTCAGGTGAGCACCACTGGGCCAATTTCAACCAAATTTGGCACAAAGCATCCTTTGTAAAGGGGAATCAAGTTTGCTCAAATGATGGGCCATGCCTCCTTCAAAAGGGAGATAATCACAAAAATATGGTGAGTCATTTAAAAATCTTCTCAAGAACCACTGGGCCAGAAAAGCATAAATTTACATGAAAGCTTTCTGACATAGTGGAGATTCAAGTTTGTTAAAATCATGACCCCGGGGGCATGTTGGGGCCAAAATAGGAGATAAAAGTTATACATGCGAATATATCAAGAAAACCTTCCCAAGAACCACTTGGCCAGAAGAGTGGAGATTTACCTGAAAGCTTCCTGTTATTGAGAAGATTCAAATTTGTTCAGATCATGGGGGTATGGTGGGGTCACATTAGGGGATCAAAGTTTTACATGCTGATATATACATGTTGGAAAATTTTCTCCAGAACCACTGAACCAATCTTGGAACAAATCATCCTTGGGGGAAGGGGATTCAATTTTGTTGAAATGAAGGTCACACCCTTTTCAAAGGGGAAATAATGACAAAAATAGGATGAAGCAATTTAAAAATGATAAATATATTGACCTCAGAGGAAAGAATATCGACCTTGCACATCTTGTTTGGTAGATATGCTTTAATTTCTAAGAGGTTGATGTATAAATGGATCAACCTCATCAAAACATTGTGCAGGTTTTTGTATGATAATGTGTAAAACCATAGATAATGTGGAACAAGTATTTCACTTGTACAAAAACTTATTTTTTTTTTCTCTTTGTAGGGATTCAGCAATACAGCTTACAATATTGTAGAGGTAGCAACAAAAGAGCACCAACAAAAAGGTATGACAGGGGCTGTAGGGGCAGCCATTAGACTGGTTCCTCCAACAGTTCTCTCCCCAGTCATCATAGCAACAGAGGCCACATCCAATGTCCTGGGAGGCATGCGGAATCAGTTGCAACCAGATGCTCGGAAAGAAGATGAAGAGAAATGGAAAGGGAACCAGACTTAGCACTAGCTTGGTTTGCCATGGTAGCCAATGAGAAAAGGATGACCAAATTCATCTGCTCTAAGTGCAATAACAATTGATTTCATATACTTCCCGGTGCTTTGTGCCAACAAGGGAAATATAGATGGTAACCCACATCTATTCATTTTGTTTCATTCAAGTCCTACATAACTAGTATGCTGAGCTGGATATTAAACAATATATTCTTGTGAAGTGGTACCTATAAAGGTACTCTATGATGTCAATATATCTATGAATACAAGCATGCATGGTACAATAATTAATTACATTGTTAAAAAAAATTCCT
>NC_079168.1:44260961-44265961 GCF_947568905.1 Ostrea edulis | reverse complement strand
TGGCTTTTTATTTATGCAAGGATGCTTGGTGGCAAATTTGGTGGAAATTGAGAGTAAGTTGAAAATATGAAAAGTTCCAAGATGACGACAGGCGCTAATCAGGAAAGCTATGCTGAGCTCATGCGACCTTTAAGGAAAAAAAGAGGGCAATGAGCCACAACACACACCTGATTCATCTTGGCCCTGCTGTTCTTCAGAAGATTTTTACTCTCTTTACCTCATGACATATTTTGACCCCAACTCAGCTCCATGGGGTTATGATTTATCCAAATTTTGATAAAAACTTGGGGATACTTCAATATCAACATGACTGATATGGCCTTGATTTTCTGGAGATTTTTGGAAGATTTCCCCTTATATTCATGTATTCTGTAATATTTTAGCCCCAACTTAACCCCAGGGTTCAGGAAAACAAAATTAATTCACACAAATTGGACCTGTTTGCATATTGACATGTTTTAGTGTGGCCCTGCTACTCTTAAAAAAGATAGTTTTAAATTTTTTTTATATTCTAATGTAAAATTTTAAATCCCTATTGAAGCCCAACTCTAGTCAAATATAAATCTACACTATATTGGAAAGCTTGCGTATGAATATGACTAATCAAGGTCAGTGGTGTTTCAGAGGAAACTTTCAGAGATTATATATATTCCAATGTCAAATCTCGATTCCCATTCTAACACCTCTCCTCCCCCAGGCCATAATTTGAAGAAACTTTAATCTGCAGTACATAAGGATGCTTGCATATTGATATGACTAATGGACCTGCTGGTCATGAGATTTTTAAATATTTCTTCATACATTGCCATGTAAAACTTTAATCCCCTATTGTGGCCCTATCCTACCCCTGCAGGTAATGATTTGAATAAACTTTAATCTGCACTATTTTGGGATGTTTGCATATCAATATAAGTATTCATGGCCCTGTTGTTCTTAAGAAGAAGAATTTTAAAGACTTTCCCTATATATTCCCATGTAAAACTTTGATCCCCTATTGTCAGCAGGCCCCACCCTACTCCTGCAGGACCAATTTAAATTTGTACTACCTGGGGCACTTGCATATTGATATGAATAATCATGGCCCTGTTCTTGAGAAGAAGATTTTTTCAAGATTTATCCTATATATCCCCAGGTAAAACTTTGATTCCCTATTGTGGCCCCATCCTAGTCTCGCAGGCTATGAATTTAACAAACTTCAATATGAACTACCTGGGGGTGCTTGCATACTAATATGAGTATTCATCTGTTGTTCTTGAGAAGAAGGCTTTTTAAAGATTTATCCTATATATCCTCATGTAAAATATTGATTCCCTATTGTGGCCCCATCCTACCACCACAGGTAATTGAATCTACTCTTTGTAAAGAAGTTTCATGTAAATTTCTTTTTTTCTGGCCCAATGATTCTTGAGAAGTAGAATTTTCCTATATATTTGATCTCCTATTGTGGCCCCACCCTACCCTCGGGGGCCATGATTTAAACAACTTGAATCTACTCTATGTCACGAAGCTTTCATGTAATTTCCACTTTTCTGGCCCAGGCAGTGGTTCTTGAGAAGATTTTCAAATGACCCCACCCTATTTTTGCCTTTTCTTGATTATTTCCCATTTTGGAGGGAGCATGGCTCTTCATTTGAACAAACTTTAATCCCCTTTACCCACGTAGGATTTGTGCTAAGTTTGAAATTGACCATGTGGTTCTTGAGAAGATTTTTAAAAGATGCCACAAAATGTTTACTTCAAGTGTGTGGCACTTCATTTGAGAAAAAAACCTGAATCCTCTTTTCCCAAGCATGCTTTGTGGCAAGTTTGGCTGAAATTAGCCCTGTGGTCCTGGAGAAGAAGTTGAAAATGTAAAAAGTTTATGGCCAGACGTGGAACAAAAAGTAATCAGAAAAGCTCACTTGAGCTTTTAGTTCATGTGAGCTAAAAAAAAAAAGCCAAACAAATAACTTGCATTAAAGTGAGTGAAACTACGACATTTTGTATCAAGTTAAAAGATGTTAACCATCACTATATAGGTTTACTATTGATTTAGCAAATGTGAAAATCTCTACTACTACGTATCGGATATTTTAATGTGAGCTGTAGACATGTAGAACATGCTTAGTATCGAGAGTTTTACAACAAAATGTAAACAAACCTGTACAATGTGGATTCCTTTAAGAGTGACCACAATGAGGTCATCAAGGCCATCCCCCACAATATCAAGTCTGTCCACCCCTATGACAGGGCATGAAAAACTCTTCTGCCACAGCAGATTGTACTTTGCCTGTTGGACATGCATGCATGCTGCATTGTCGTACATATTAACCAGGCAGGTGCTGTCACAAGTCTGGGAATCTGTAGAAATGTTTTCCTGAGATTTCGTTTTTCTTGATAGATTTGTTTTCATGAAGTCTTCATCAAAGTCAATAGAATGCTTGCATTCATTAGATTTATGGCGATTACGACTGTCATCCACCGAGTCTGTTGTTTTAATAGTTTGACCATCATGTGTTTTAGATTCTTCACTGGAATCAACAAACTTGTAGGCTAAGAGTTCCTGGAATTACAAGCAACAACAAAAATTCAAATCACTGGAATAATGACCATACACCATTTTTCTGTTGCCTCTGAAGTCAAGTGACACTGTGTATTAGACAGTACCATGCTACGAGTAGATGCCATATTTGCAGCATACATTCTGTCTACCAATTCCAGACAACACAATTGCTAACATTCTTTCATTCACACACTACGTCCACACAACATAGTCATACACACATTCTGTCCGTCAATTCACTCGCTACATCCATACAACGCAGTCGCACACATTCTGTCCGTCAATTCACTCGCTACATCCAGACAACGCAGTCACACACATTCTGTCTGTCAATTCACTCGCTACCTCCAGACAACACAGCCACACACATTTTGTCCGTCAATTCACTCCCTACATCCAGACAACGCAGTCACACACATTCTGTCCGTCAATTCACTCACTACATCCAGACAACACAGTCGCACACATTTTGTCCGTCAATTCACTTCTACATCCAGACAACACAGCCACACACATTCTGTCAGTCAATTCACTCCCTACATCCAGACAACACAGTCACACACATTCTGTCAGTTAATTCACTCGCTACCTCCAGACAACGCAGTCACACACATTCTGTCAGTCAATTCACTCACTACCTACAGACAACGCAGTCACACACATTCTGTCAGTCAATTCACTCGCTACCTCCAGACAACACAGTCACACACATTCTGTCCATCAATTCACTCACTACATCCAGACAACACAGTCGCACACATTCTGTCAGTCAATTCACTCGCTACATCCAGACAACACAGTCACACACATTCTGTCCGTCAATTCACTCGCTACATCCAGACAACACAGTCACACACATTCTGTCCGTCAATTCACTCCCTACATCCAGACAACACAGCCACACACATTCTGTCAGTCAATTCACTCCCTACATCCAGACAACAGTCACACACATTCTGTCAGTCAATTCACTCGCTACCTCCAGACAACACAGCCACACACATTTTGTCAGTCAATTCACTCGCTACATCCAGACAACGCAGTCACACACATTCTGTCCGTCAATTCACTCGCTACATCCAGACAACACAGTCACACACATTCTGTCCGTCAATTCACTCACTACATCCACAGTCACACATTCTGTCAGTTGTGTATAGAAAATGCAGTACTTAGCATCACACATATTCAGTCATTCATATATCACATTAAGATGACACAAATGATAGTCACACACACATTCTGTCTATCATCACTATGTCCAGACAACACACACACACACATTCTGTCTATCATCACTATGTCCAGACAACACACACACACACATTCTGTCTATCATCACTATGTCCAGACAACACACACACACACATTCTGTCTATCATCACTATGTCCAGACAACACACACACACATTCTGTCTATCATTACTATGTCCAGACGACACACACACACACATCATGCACATTCTATCATCACTATGTCCAGACAACACACACACACACACATTCTGCCTATCATTAATTTGTCCAGACAACACGCACACACATTCTGTCTATCATCACTATGTCCAGACAATAAACACACATTCTGTCTATCATCACTATGTCCAGACAACACACACACACACACACACACACATTCTGTCTATCATCACTATGTCCAGACAACACACACACACATTCCGTCTATCATCACTATGTCCAGACAACACACACACACACATTCTGTCTATCATCACTATGTCCAGACAACACACACACACACATTCTGTCTATCATCACTATGTCCAGACAACACACACACACATTCTGTCTATCATCACTATGTCCAGACGACACACACACATTCTTTGTAACAATCTGAAGGTATATGTATATATATATATATATATATATATACCAGTATTAAAGTCTATAATGTACTGTCTTTGCACTGCATTTTGATACATAGTTGTAAGCTGACATACATGTAATGACTGTCAACATTCAGTTTCCATAGCTGCAACGTTAAACTTGCCTGTCCATATGTGCCAACAAGCAATTCGTTCTGTCCATCGAAATCTACATCCATCACACAAACACATAACGGAATATCATAGGAATTACTGCCAGGCAAAATCAGTCTGTCTTTGAGTTGTTTGTTTAACACATCTCTGTAAAATTAAAATAATCTTATATTTAGTTTTTCAAGTTTCAAAACAAATGACCTCAGTATAAATGTAGAATCTTAAGGTCATACACGACATTCTATAATTGTTCATGTTTCAAGTAATTAACTTGTATCCCATTACATGTACAAAGTATCTAGTTTCTTAAAACAAATTCTTGGATGTATATTACCAGGTCTGTTTTTGAGTTTGCATATTTTGATAGTTTCTGGTTGAGGCAAGTAAATATGTCAAGTCTACAGACGGTTGTATTACTATGAGGTCTGTTACTGTCTACAGAAATTTGTCAGGTT
>NC_079168.1:44190961-44255961 GCF_947568905.1 Ostrea edulis | reverse complement strand
ACCCATGATTTGAACAAATTTAATTCTACCTGAGAATGTTTTCATGTTAATACTAAATGCCACGCAAGTGTTTTCCTTCAAATATACTCTCTGTCATACTTGTGTAACTAGCAAAGAGGCCACAATAGTTATTTTATAATTTAATTGAATATACATGATCAAATTTAGCATAAAATGCTCAGGTGAGCCTTTTACAACATTGCCAGAAATATACATTCCTAATGCACATATCAAGATGTATTGATTATTCTGATTATGCCCCTGGGTCATCTCCACCCCACTCTTTCTATGATTGCTCAAATATCTTCAAAACAGACGAGATCCTCACCCTATACCATATTCTTGCTGCATACTGATATGTCAAGGTGCATTGAGTATCCTGTTGGGCAAGTGCCCATGGATCATCTCAAAACTTATTTCATAACTGTTGAAATATATTTTTAAAAAACAATTGAGGTCCTTAGCCCTAAACCATATTTTGCTTCTTGTGGGGTGCCTCAAGGGTCAGCTTTTGGACCAAGACTTTATGCAATGTTTGCAAAACTAACAGGTGAAATCTGCCGCAGACATAAATCATGTATCATTGATATGTTGACGATACTCAGGCATGCTTAGTTTTCAGATATGTGGAATATCATTGCAATATGGCTACATTATTAAATCATGGAAGAACATCAACCTACTAAATGAGGAAGGGACAGAATTTATAGTGTTTACTTCGAAAAATCAATCAAAAGTTCTATCATCTTATCAACTCTCTTTTGGAAATGCCTTTAATACCAACTTGGACTGTGTTAGAAACCTTGTTGTTTTCTTCGACACAGAAAGTGTACTTTCCATTCCATGCACACTGTTCGCATTTTGTGAACCGTTCAAAGTTCCATGCAAGAATTGTTTCATACCATTCCTTGCAAGTGGTGTAGTATCAGTTTCAGAGTTAGTATTATTTGATTTGATTTGAAACTGTTGTCTCACCTCCTTGTACAGATGAACCCTGTTGTCACTCCCACCAAGAAGAAACACATCCTCCTTTTTACCTTCTGATATAATTCTGCAGAATACACATTTATGTATGATACTTAATTCCTTAACTACAGAGAAGGTACTGATAATATTGACCAATTTATTCTAAGATAATGCTTTAACTTCCAACAAAAGCAAAATCAAAGAAAAAGAATAAAGTTTGAATAGTGAGTCTATATATTTGCTAATTTTTAATGCTCTCTGGCAGTAAATAATTTTAATCTAAATATCTTACTGTGTGTGGGTTAGTTGATATGGAACAAAATCCAAGTCTATTGTCAAACATCCCTCTGAAACAGAGTGAAATATGTGTCTATTGTTAAATATCCCTCTAAAACAATACATGTCTATAGTTGCACATATTTACAAACCGTTGTATGAATCAATCAGATTTTATGGGGGAATGCAATTCCTGCTCTACTAGCATTCCATTCAGAATATAAAATCTTACGTGCAATACTATCCAAGTGTGATTCTTCTCCTGGTTCACATGAGGAGTATATATTAAGGTATTGCGTACATGAACTGTCATTCTCCTCTATCTAAAAATGATGCAAAAATGTTAGAGTTACAACCTTTCAAATTACATATACCATAGTCATCTTATTGAGCGCCCCCAGGCTCTTAGAAATTTAAGGGGGCGGTTATCTAGAACTTAGTTTTGAAATATTTCCAGTGTAATTTTCACTTTGAGAAATGTCTGATTAGATATTAAATTCTAGATATTTATTCATATGCCTTGACATATAAGGTATGAGTTATTGTGATACTTTCCCTATAATATAATCAACTTGGGTCTTATTCATTAATTCATAACTTCAAATTGTCAAAACAACAAAGTAAATAGACAAAGATAAAGTAGCAATCAATAGTAAGTTGTATTGTATTTAAATGGGGGGCTCTTACTATTGAGAGTTGAAAAAAAGCCTGGGGTGCTTATAAGGGTAGAGGTGCTCAATAGGATGAATGTGGTACATGTATATATATTGTGCATTATAGTATTGTATAACAATTGTGTCCTTGTCATTTCATTTGTAAATTAGAGTTATTAACTAAGGAATAAAAGTTTAGTTTGTTTGTATCTTATTTTGGGAGTATATGCCTCCATTCGCTTTTATATCCCCCATAAGACAAACAAATTTGACTTTTAATCCTTATATTCGTATTTTGTAATTTGACATGGGTTAATAATATAAATATTTAGGTTTAACTTTTTATGTTAAATTGAAAGGTCAGTGTTTTTCTTTAGAAATAAAATACATTATAACAACATGGAATTTTTTTACTGACAATTTTTTGGTTTGATAAATATAATTATTATATATATATATCATATACTCAGTTATTGTGTAGAATTGGACCTCACAAGCTTTGTCCACTTTAAGATGTAACAACCTCAGGCAATCATATTTCCAGATATTCAGTTAAAATATTATGCATGATGTCCTCTGGGGAAGAATGGGTAAAATATATGCATCTTAGATTAATCATTGAAATCTATATTCATAAATGTTATAGAAGATTATTACATCTCTAGAAATTTACATACCCCTTGTTTCTGCTTTATAAATGTGATGCCAACAATTATTCCACTTCCCTGGTTGAATTTGCTGATCACATCAAGTGAGATAAGTTCAGCATCGCCTGCAAAGTTGTAACTCAAGTTTACAATTAGGGGTAAGGCATTCTGAACATTCAATGCATGAAGTATACTTTATCGTTAATACGCGTAAATACATACACCAGTGTTTGGTGGCAGATATATTTTACTATAACACGTGTGACGTGTCCTAACGTTTCACTTGTAAATTTTAAACATGCATGTCCCGCCCCCTGTACTTGACAAAAATTTATAGATCTCTTCGTTCTCCATCCGAGTACGGTTGGTATCTTTCTACATTCGTTGTCATGCACATTTGTTAAACTATAATAACGCACCTGGTAAATATGTGAAATGTATTTCTTTCGTCGAAGGAATCAAGTTATCAAAATTTCTCTGGTATTCAACAACCACTATTTTGCCAGCCAACGACGCAATGATAATTTTATTTGCTCCATCCGGGTCTAAAACTTTTGAATGTAAATATATGTTCGTTTGCGGGGTTGTTGTTATTCCAAAGATGTTTTCATGTGACGGTAAACTTGAAAAATTTGCATCACTCCATTTCCAATTCTTTTTTGACATAGTTTTTCTTCGAAACTGTGGAAAAAATCTGTGTCAAGGAAAGTTCCTGCACCTCATGCTATGTAGATCGTAATATTAAACGCTCTAGTGAGTCAAGTAGGGCAAGGGGTAAATATTGGCCGAAAGTTCCGAATTGCGATTTTTCAATATTTTTCTCTTAAGGATGAATGCTACACCAGAAAAAAATTATTGGATGAAAGGTAGAGGATATGTGCAACAATACTTTGAAATTGAAATTTTTTTTAATTTACTTTATTTAGTCAAAAAATGGCAGTTTTAGTTGAAAGCAATCTGATTTCCCCCCCTTAAAACCCTAGCTGCTGGATTCGAACCCGTGATCTACAGTTCAGCAGTTGACGCGTGCTAACCTACTGAGACATTCAGCTAGTCATTGATGTTTGAAATGAATAGACAAATATTGCTGATATTTATATTCCCATCCGTATTTTAAAAGGACGTCAGCCATTAAAGTATCTCCTTATTAAATTAACGTAAATTCCACCCCCTCCTGTAACGTCATAAGATTTCGCAAAGTTTAGTTTAGTAATTTAGGAATAGGCACATTTACAATATAAATACAAGACAATATCACAGAGGAACACATAGTTAAAACAAAAGTTTTTGTTAAATACATGTATATAAGATAAAAAGGTAAACTTTAACAGCTATTTGATTTTAAGAGCACAGTGAATAAATTAATGTATATGCCTATATGGAGTGCCAAATGAACATAAACTCAAATAATGAAGAATCTTCAATTATTTGAAGATATCATCAATTCATTTGATGCGTGTAACAATTGAATGCAAGATCTCTTCAAATAATTAATGATAATGATATCTTCAATTCTGAATTATTGCGCGCAATAATTGAATTGATGATAGCATTAATTCTGAACAGCTGAATTTAATTGATGCGCACTTTAATTGAATTAATGATCTCTTTAAATGTATTAATGATATTGTGATGGTTTTACATATTGCTCACTTAATTATAGGTTTTATTTATAGTCTATTTTACCCTCTTTATGCATTTCCTTGATTGTATTATTGAGTTATTGCCCTTTTGTGTATATCCCGACCGGGTTGCGGCCGTCCGGGTTGCACCCGCCCTGGTTACGCCCGTCCGGGTCTGTTGATCCCGGCCGGGAATTGTTATATCTATATATATACCTGTTGGACGCAGATTGAGAACGGTATTGAGTATAGCAGTAATTAGTAGCAGTAGCAGATTTGTATATTTCGGACACAGGGGCTAAATTTAACTATAACGGTAATTATCACACTCCCTTGGATTTAATATGATCATGCTTCATATCTAAATCATGTTATTTTATACATGTTCAATTACAACAGAATATAATTATTTCTAAACACTGAGTACTCGTTATCCTTTCTGGACCTGGATGTAAAAATGTACGGGATTACCCTAGACAGTCCCGTTACAATATCAACAATTGAATTGATGCGCGCTACAATTCAATTGAAGAGAGCAATAATTGATATAATGCGCGCATTAAATCAATTGATGAGGGCAATAATTGAATTGATGCGAGCATTAATTCATTTGATGAGAGCAATAGTTGATTTAATGCGCGCATTAATTCAATTACTGCTCTCTTCAATTGAATTAATTCATTTGAAGAGAGCAATAATTTAAGTCTTTTAGAGAGAGCAACTATATAATTAAAGATATCTTCAATTCAACATATCCACAATTGAATTAATGATATCTTTAATTGAATTGTTGCTCTCTTTAAAAGAATTGATGCTCGCATTAATTCCTACAAAAGCATTGCAAATGATTTAAAGATATCTTCAATTAAATTAAACAGATCATCAAATTATTTATACCGAGCTCTAAATTAATTATTGTGAGCAATATTTCTACTAAATTGATGCTCTTATCAATTGAATTGAAGAGAACAATAATTGAATTAATGCGCTCATCAAATCAATTATTGCTCTCATTAATTCAATTCTTTAATTGAATTGTTGCTCTCTTTAAAAGAATTGATGCTCGCATTAAATGCGCCCATTAAATCAATTATTGCTCTCATTGAATTCAATTGATGCGCGCATTAATTCAATTGATGAGAGCAATAATTGAATTGAAGCGCGCATTAATTCATTTGATGAGAGTAGTAGTTACGTGTAGTTACGCCATCACGTTATCCTTCCGGCTTTCGACGGGACTACATTTACCAATTGCCGTCGAAACAGTTTGTTTACCAATAATCTCCCTTTGGTAGTTCTCTTACGCCACCACGTGAAAAATGGCAACACAGGCAGTTGACGGAATGAATCAAAATGCGAGTGAAAAGGAATTTACAGTTGTCAGATCAAGGAAAAGGAAATTGAAACCCGAAACAGAGACTTCAGAGTCAGGAATGGACACATCTGCCCCTCCTAAGAAACCCCATTTTCCGCCAATAAGTGGCGACAAATTGACAGTAAGCTTGCAAATTTTTATAAACAGCTGATAAAAGATTTTTTCCCCATAAGTTTCACAAGTCGTTCTTACATTTATATTATGTTGTGTCAAATAACAATCCCAGTTAAATTACAAGGAACGGTGACGGACTACACGTTACACGAATAAATGATTTCTTTGAAAATGATTATTATATATAGTAGTACATATCGCATATCGTGTAGCGGCCAGTATAAGAGGAAACTTACTGCCTGGCTAGTGAGCTAGCTTTTCTAGTGATGTGGTAGAGTCTCTCTCTTCATCACGCAAGTTAAGGAATGGTGAGCGTGATCAGCACTTGGCTGGGTGACCGCTACACATTACAAATTGGTGGCAGTGTCTGGTGTTTGATGGAAAGCCTACTTCAGGTAGAGTCTCTTTGGAGCTCTGGGTTTGGATATGGTTTCGTCCGGAGACAATGAATGATTGTCGTCGGTAACCGTGGATGCTGTTGGTGAAGAAGTGCCAAACATTCAGATAGAACTCACGCTAAACTTTGGGATGAAGCTTCCCTGAGCAGGGGGGAGTGTAGCGTACAGTATAAAAGGGAACTTATACTGCCTCGCTGGTGAGCTAGCTTTTCTAGTGATGTGGTAGAGTTCTGTCTTGATCACGCAAGTTAAGCAACGGTGAGCATGATCAGCACTTGGCTGGGTGACCGCTACACGTTACAAATAGGTGGTAGTGTAGTGACTCTGGTATTTGGCGGAAGCTAGGCCTGCTTCAGGTACAGTCTCTTCGGAACTCAACAACCTTGAAAGCAATCCTCTGCTTCAAAATCTGTTAGATTGCCAGAACTGTTGTTAAATCATTGTGAAAGTTTTCTCTTTTTCTTTCTTTATTCATTCATTATTGTATTTGTTGCTTGATCATTCGTCCATATACATGTGTTCTTGGCATTTTACATTCAATCTCATATAAATGTGCAGATCAATGTCATGGTATTTAGAAGGAAATTCTGAGCTGACATTTGTGAAAATATCATAGGAATTTTGTGATAAATGTCAAGGATGATAATATAATTCTAAAAAATCCAAAGAAATTGTACATATTTTTATATATAAGTAATTAACTTTCTCTTCATTACATGCTTGAAAACATTTGCATGTAAAAGAAAACAGTGAGAATATTATGATTTAAAAAGTAAATATAGTGGGTACGCATAAATTATATTTGCCTCTCATAAAGTCTGTTAGTCATCTATAAATAGCCCCACGTACATCAAGGGAATCCCAACATAATTTATATAACTTAGATGCAACTAACTTACTAGGTCTGAAAGAGCATAATACAATGAATTACCAAGAGGTATTTGATTTTTTAAAATTTCTTTTTAACTTCGGCACGGTACTATAGTAACAAAACACAGCTTTACACAAATAAGGCCACCAATATAATCTCTGACCTCTGAAAGTCTGAACTGGACGCTTTATTTGTGAATTAGAAATGGTTTGAGTGACAGTTGTTTGTAAACACCGATTTAAAATCCAATTAATTATAATAATAATTCTGGTTAAAACAGGTGAAATAATGTATGACATGTTGTACAGCCTATAAGTGCAATGATTTAACAATGTTCTTAAAAAGTGGAGAAAGTTGAAATGGACCATACAACTTTAATCTCCAAATGGACAATGTGTCACACTCATCATTTTTAAACATCCATTTTGAGCAGCAGTGAATCTTTTGTAGCAGGCTACAGATATTTTCATAAATTTTTAATTACACTGTAAACAAAACATGGTTGCTAGAAAGTTGAAGTTTATTCTGCGGTGTAAGTTTATCCTTTTCATTCCTTGATTTGCTCATTTAAATGTGTCTACCATCAGATATTTATAAACTTTACGAGGCTGATTTTACATATCCTTAATATTTGACCACTTTGACATTTCACCAGTAGACAATACAGAGCACAGGACTTGGGTAGTAGGTACACATGTGTAATTCACATCACAATTTGTTTGTGATAGATACTGCTAATCATGGTTATTTCTGATTTCATGAATGTAGACTTATTCTTAAACTTTTCTTCTGGACGATTTGTGAGAAATCACTGGAAATAGACATGGGTATTATTTTGGTAGAAATTATATACTCCCTTACTGTGGTGCCATTTTACATGTGACATAGCTCCTTTAGTTAATTGGTGAATATGCAAAGTAGCCTTATTTGGTGTATGTAGATTTGTGAAAGAGCTATATTTAATTACAGGGAGGAAAGTCTGAATTCAGAAAAATACCAGTACCAAGTCACAGGTACACACCATTGAAAGATAACTGGATGAAAATATTTACACCAGTTGTGGAAAAACTCCATCTTCAGATCAGATTTAACCTTAAAACTCGTAATGTAGAGATCAAGGTAAGTGTCTTTTCTTTATTGTTTAAAGTACTTAACTTTAAACCATTGTAGGCTATACAGTAATGATTGACTTAGTTGCCAACATTAAACAATCTCAAAATGGGTATTTTGTAAGTTAAAGTCAGTGATAATGAATTTTGTAAATTAATAGTGTTGTATATGTAAGGAATCACCAAAGTCTAGAGTTGATCAGAGGAATATCGTCAGAAATTATCAAAATTTAGAGTGTGTCATTTGGCTGCTCTCAATCCTATGTCAATGTAGGACACCTAAGATACGCAATTTCTATTATAGACCTGTAAAGACACGAAAGATATTGGATCCTTACAGAAAGCAGCTGACTTTGTGAGGGCCTTTACACTAGGATTTGACATTGATGTAAGTTTTGGTTTGGACAGCTTCTATGAGGGTTACAATTTCTCTATCGTAGTGTTAACTGATATTTCTATACACTGTAGTGTTTGTTTCACTGAAAGGTTTTTCAACAGTGTACCCTATAAAAGCAAGATTTCTCAGCTCAATTCTTTGATATAAGATTGTTATATGCTGATAGATGATGGCATTTTTCAACATAATCTTTTAAATAATGTCTTAAGTGATGAGAACAGAACTGGAAGGATTTCTGTTATATTTGATAATCTAATGTTTAGTCAGTATTGGTACACACTGTCCCTTACAATCCCTTTTAAGTATTAGTCAAGAGGTAGCAGTTTTGGTGTATTTTGATTGTCTTTATCATTGGAAGGAGGATTATACAATCAAATTCCAATTGATTATAAATGGATATATTTTTTGAGACTGAAGAAAGGACCATGCTTGGAGATAAGGGTGTATGGATGACTCTGAAAGATGTTGCATGTAGTAAATGAGGACAATCGTTTGTCTCTGAATGCTTTTGTTTGCAGCGGATGGGTGTAGATGTGGCTGAATGCATTGAATGGGGATTAATGTCTCCAGATGTAAGCAGGAAATAGGATAGGTCTGAATGCTGTTGATTTTTTTTTCAGGATTCCTTAGCTTTGGTTAGACTGGATGATCTCTTTTTGGAATCTTTTGATGTAACTGATGGTAAGCGTTCTGTTATTATTTTTTGGAATCTTTTGATGTAACTGATTGAAAGCGTTCTGTTATTATTTTTTGGAATCTTTTGATGTAACTGATGGTAAGCGTTTTGTTATTGTTTACAAATTGTTACATTGTATAGAGTTTTAGATGTATACAGATTGTAGTTTGCATTGTATTTTTACTCAAATATAGAAAGAATAAAGATATTATTGCTTTAGACTAAGGTAAATTATGCATATCATGATATGAGTATAAACAGAAGGCAATGATTGATTGATTGATTGTATAATCAGTGACTTAATCAATGATTGATTGATTGTATAATCAGTGACTGATTGTTAATCAGTGATTGATTGTATCATCAGTGATTGGTTGATTTGTATAATCAGTGATTGATTGTTAATCAGTGATTGATTGTATAATCAGTGATTGATTGTATATCAATGATTGATTGTATACTCAGTGATTGATTGATTGTATACTCAGTGATTGATTTTATACTCAGTGATTGATTGTATAATCAGTGATTGGTTGATTGTATAATCAGTGATTGATTGATTGTATAATCGGTGATTGATTGATTTATATAATCAGTGATTGATTGATTGTATAATCAGTGATTGATTGATTTGTACGTGTTTGGAATTTCTAATTTGATATAGCTGTATCACTTTTTTTTTAGTAAAACCTTTGAAAGGTGACCATTTATCAAGAGCTATTGGAAGGATAGCTGGTAAAAATGGAAGGACAAAATTTACGATAGAAAATGTAACCAAAACCAGGATTGTGTTAGCAGATTCGTAAGTAAAAGTATAATTTTCGATAACCCTAAGTACATTGTATTTTATTTCTATAAAACTTTAACCTCCAAAATTCTGAAAGGCAGACTGAAATTTTAGAAAAACCCGACAATTCTTCGTAAAGTCAACACCCCATAAACATGTCAACTTCTCAAACCATGAAAACTTGACGTCATTGAAATAAGTTCGTTATCTATATTGTTTCAGGAAAATACACATATTAGGATCTTTTTCAAATATCAAGATAGCTAGGACAGCCATTTGCAATCTCATATTAGGTATGTATGCAAATATTTTCTTATTTTTGTGCACATGGTTTTTCTCATTTCAGCAGTATTGTGGAATCATTAAATTTTGTTGGGGCTCAATTTACGTGGACTTCGTGGGTAACCCCATCCCAAGAATTTCAAACCACAATGAAATACAAAATTTATATGATGTTTCAATGTACAAAAACCTTAACCATATCCACAATATTACATCCCAATGAAACTGTAACATCTTGCAATTCATGAAAACTGGCCCTCATGAATTGAAATGATTCCGCAGTATTGTATATTTATTAGATCACCTGAGTCAGTCAGGTGACGTATTGGTATTGGTCTGTATCTGCCATTGTCTGTCATTCATTAACTATTGAACATTTTTTTACTTGTGCTTGGTAACTGCTATTCCAATTCTTTTCAAATTTGGTATAAAGCATTTTTGGGACAAAGGGGACATAAATTGTAAATTTCAGGAGTTCTGCATTCCTGGTGCTTTAGATGTAAAAAGTGTCTAAAATTGACCAATTTTCAAAAATCTTCTCTACAACTGCAATATATTAGAAAAACAAAATCCATAGTCATGTAGAGCAGATAGGCCTTTACCAGAATTGTAAAATTCATATCCATAAGGTATTAAGGTTCTGATTACAGGGCAGGTCCAAACTTTGTATATAGCGTTTATGCGTAAAAAAAAAAAAATAAAAAAAAAAATAGCAACTTCTTTAATGCTGTTGATACTAAAAATGAAACAATATGGATATTTAGAAGGGGCAGATAGCTCTCTGCCAAAATTGTAAATTCCATGATCCCAGGGATAGTGGTTTTGGTACCAGGGTGAGCCAAAATGGTCATAGTGATGAAATGTGTGTTAACAATTGAACATTTTCAAATTCTTGATAACTACCATTCCAATTCTTTTCAAATTGGTATGGTATGAAGCATCTTTGGGACAATATTGTAAATTTCAGGACTCTGGCACTCCAGGGGAGAGGCATAAACTGTCCAAAATTGTCCAATTTTCAAAAAGTGTTCCCTATAACCACACATCTATAAGAAAACTGCATAGTCATGTAGAGCAATACTGTAAATTTCATGATCCCTGGGTTGGAGGTTCTGACTACAGGGCAAGGCCAATCTTGACATATGGTGTTTATGTGTAAAACATTTGAATAACATCTTTTTTAATGCTATTGATACTAAATTGAAATTATATGGATATTTAGAAGGAGCAGATAGCCCTTTACAGAAATTGTCAATTTCATTATCCGAGTGATTTTGGTTCTGGAGTGGGGCCATATCATCATAGTGATTATTGTCTTTATCATTTGAAAGACTTCTTCTTTAATTTTACTGATGCTGTATAAAATCTAAATGCATATTTAGGAAAAGCAGAAAGGGATGTACCAAAATTGTGAATTTTGCAACTCCAGGGTTCTGACTTTAGGGTGCATCCAAAATAGTCATAGTTTTAATATAACATATACATGTACCAGTATTATATTATGTAAGGTCTTTCATTGGTATGAGCACTTTGGGGGGAATTTGTGTTTTAAGGAGGAATACTACATTATCATAATAACTGACTTCCTTTTCAAACTTACATGAAAATATAAATATCAGCAATACATGTATATTCCTTTTAAATATAATCGCCTAGCTGAATAGCTCAGTAGGTTTACGTGTGGACTGCTGATCTGTAGTTTGTACATTTGAGTCTAGCAGCATGCACAGAATAATACACAAGAGGAGACTACCTCCCAGGACTACAAGTAAATTGTAACACCCCCTCCCCATCTAGGTTTTAATTTTTTAGGTCACCTGAGTAAACTCAAGTTACCTATTGCAATTGGTTGTCGTCCGTCGTCGTCCGTTGTGCGTTAACAATTGAACAATTTTTAACTTCTTAATAACTACCAGTCCAATTCTTTTCAGATTTGATATGAAGTATCATTGGGACAAGGGGACATAAATGTAAATTTCAGGACTCCAGCACCCCTGGGGCCTTAGGGGCGGGGCAAAAACTGCCCAAAATTGACCATTTTTCAAAAATCTTCTTCTCAAGAACCACACACATGTAAGAAAAACTAAATTCATAGTGATGTAGAGCAGGAAGGCCTCTACCAAAATTGTAAATTTCATGATCCCTGGGGTAGGGGTTCTGACCCCAGGGCGGGGGCCAAACTTGTTATATAGTGATACTAAATTGAAAGTAAATAGATATTTAGAAAGAACAGGTAGTCCTTTACCAAAATTGTAAATTTGATGATCCCAGAGGTAGGTGTTTTGGTATCAGGATGGGGCCAAAATGGTCATTATTAAATGTGTGAACAATAGACATTTTTAACTTTTTCTGGATAACTATCATTCCAGTTCTTTTCAAATTTGGTATGAAACATATTTGGAAAAAGGGAACATAGGTTGTAAATTTCAGGATTCCTGCACCCCTGGGGCCTTAGGGGCAGGCCAAAAACTGTCCAAAAATGACAAATTTTCAAAAATCTTCTTCTCAAGAACCACACACATGTATAAAAAACTAAATGCATAGTGATGACTGTGATGTAGAGCAGGAAGGCCTCTACCACAGTTGTAAATTTCCTGATCCCGGGAGTAGGGGTTCTGACCCCAGGGTGGGGCCAAACTTCGTATATAGTATTTATGTGTAAGTTTGCTGATACTGTATAAAATCTAAATGCATGCTTAGGAATAGCAGAAAAGGATGTACAAAAATGGTGAATTTCACAACCCAAGGTTATGACTTTAGGATGAGTCCAAATTAGTCATATATTTTGATGTTTTAATGTTAATACACCTATTATTTAAAGCCTTTCATCAGTGTATGCACTTTTGAGGGCAGTGACGTTTTAAGAACACATCTTGTTTTATACTGTTGGTGAACATTAGAATTTAGCTTAGATATTCAGAACAGGAAATTTTTTCTAGATTTCATAGCCCATGGAAGTAGTGATACTTTTTCACTAGTATTCAGGTGACCGATAAGGCCTGTGGGCCTCTTGTTTCAAATTACTTTCTACTAGAACTGCATTTTTTCACTAAATGAGGTAAATTTGAAACTTTTCGATTTCAAAATATTATTGTACATACCTTCCACTTTCCATCTACATCAAATTTCTCTGGTGTATTATTTACATATACATGTACCTGTAATACTGCGGAGGATTAGAATTAAGCTTAGGAATGCAGAACAGGAAAATTATAGATTTCACAGCCCTTGAGGCAAGATTGAAGTGATACTTTTAACTAATACTCAGGTGACTGGTAAGGCCTGTGGACCTCTTGTTACAAACATAAAATCATATTTTTACTGGTTTGGATAAGGAAAGAATTTTATACTTGCATATTAAGGTAACCTAACTTACTTCAATCTAAAGTATGTAAGATATTTCTTTCTTTTTAGGAAGCCCACCATCAAAAGTTTATGGAAACATGCGGAGTGTGGCAGCCCGGTCTTCAGAGAGATTCTAATTGTTGTTGTGAAAATTTTTATATAAAAATGGAGAACTGTTGCAATAATGGTGGCAATTAATGTTTATTGTTTTTTTTTTTGTATAGATGCATGATGCTAGCTTTTCACCAGCATTTGTGCAGAAATACAAAAATACTTGTAGAAATCCAAGGTTGTAGCTGATTAAGGGGGTATCGTTTGCCCAACCCCATTTACTTTCCAAAATGGGGCAGAAGAACATGGTTGTGCCCCCTCTTGTTGTCAATATATATCATTTGCCATGCTGTGAACATATATTAACTCTGAAGTGTCCAGTTAGCTGGCTGGGTGTCTATGAGGAGTAAGCATCCTCTGTTCACTGGTCACACCCACTCGAGCCCTTTATCTTTATTGATGGAGTAATCTGTAGTCAAAATCAGTATGTAAATAACAGACTAACACATTGGTATGAAACACATCAGACAGCATTCAAACTACTGGTAATGACAGTTGTATTTGTAAATTAGATCATTTCAACAACCATAGACAGGGGCATAGCTAGGGGATAATTGATGTAAAGGGGGTCTGGACCTTAAGGCCCTTGTTGGCCAGTATATTTTCAACATTTGTGGAAGCTAAATTTAAGCTTCCAGAACAAGAGACGTACAATAAACTAGTACTAATTGTAACGGGGACCGTTACAGATGTTCCCCAAACATTCCCCCATTTAGCAAGTAGTGTCATTTGTTTCAATACAAGTGGTTTTGACCATATATCAATCTGTGAAGCGTCTGAATATATAACTATTTTATAATGTTCAGTCCATTTCATGCTAAAACAAATCTGTTATAGACAACTGACAATTCTGTGTGTACGTATGTGCATACACGTGCTGCAGGTGAGTAATTTGACCATGTTGATACATTACAAGTCTAGTTATATGACTACAAGAGAAGTTTCACAACAGTTCAATGAGAAATTAACAGCAACTCAAAACTACAACGACCAAAGTCAATGCATGTGCATACACGCACGCGTGAGTATGACATAGCATTTTTGTTGATGCTATTCTAAAGACGTGAACGATGTACTTGCTGTATGAATTTGATATCGATTGCTTAATTTATAAGAAAGTTATGTGATTTCAAAATCATCCAATCAGACTTTAGTGCACGTGCAGGGAAGTGATTTTGACACTATCAATAAATGGAGAGGCCCAAAATATATTTGCAACCTAAATTTCAAAACTATTCATTGCAATCTAATAATGTTATAGACCAAGACTTGAATTTAAATGTCAAAAATCACAATGCATGTACGTGATTTTGATAATGAAATGTTTGTTGACACCATTCAATAGGCATTCATATCATAGATCTAGCTACAGGATAAATTTGAATTCATTTGAGTCTTTAATTCAAAAGTATGGCCATTATAATACCCATAAAATGAAAAGCTCACGTGATTATGAGTCAGCATCAATGTTGATGTCGTTCAATATACATATAATAGATATACATGTATACTTACCGTATAAATTTCATATTGTTTCCATCATTTATAAGAAAGTTAAGCTATGGTGATGTGAAAATCGTCCAATCAGAATTTAGCACACGTACATGCACGTACTGGAAAGTAATTTTGGCTATAGACGTGAGTTAAGAATATTAAGATAACATTAATTTATAACCTAATTTAAGTCTTAAAGGATTCTGTAGAAAAAAAGTTATGGTCATTTAAAGAATTGAACATTTAATTAGCTATACCCCTGATAGAATTTGCAAAATGGTGACTTTAAATGAGACTGTTGAAACCCCTGTAACATTAATTTACTTGTCAATAGTTTCCTTTAGCAGCATAGGAATCATTATCACAAGCCACGGCTGCATATGATCATCTGCCCTCTATAGCTCCCCTTTCAGAAAGGAAAGAGGAGCGTACGTACATTCCAGCCGTGCATGGTTTTCGACTGGAAGTTAATGTAAATATATAGTATGTGCATACTATATATTTACATTAACTTCCAGTGCCCGTGTATGAAACTGAGTCAATTAACCATAATTAATGAGTATGTAGCATTATAATTATCACTTTTGTGACATTTAATTTTTATTGTTTGGTGAACAGTGCTTTCATTTTTCTGTAACTCTGAGCAGAGTTATTTGAAAAATGTAAACGTATAAGCAAATCTTTGAAACTTTCTCTTCTGAATCATGCATAGCTAACAATCGTCAATGTCATACGACGTTTTCTTTTCTTCATTTGAAGGAAAAGGCCATTTTATTTGACAGGCACAACTTATGGCATGGTGTTTTTACATTTATTCCTCTTTATAAAGATATCTCATAAATTTTATAAGATACATGCATGCATGTATATCTTATTAAAGTTATAAGATATCTTTGAAAGTTTATGAGATATGTTAATAATATCCTTTATAAGATATCTTATCAAAGATATGAGATATCTTCTATTTTTTCTTTATATTAAGATATCTTATAAAATTACACGATATTTTATAATGTTTTGTAAAATATCAAACTTTATATATCCTTAATATATCTTATAAGATATCTCATAAATGAATTTTTATAAGATATCTTATAAACTTTATAAGATATCTTATAACTTTTATATAATAACTTTTTAAATTATAAGATATATATATAATAAAAGAAAGTGATCTAGTCATGTACATATTATCTCATAAACTTTATGAGATTATGGTTATATGGCATGCTGTTTTTACATTCATTCCTCTTTAAAGATGTCTCATAAATATAAAAGATATCTTATAAAGTTTATGAGATGTCTTATATGTTTATAAGATATCTTTTATAAAAGAAGAAAAATATGATATCTCATATATTTTATATATTTTTTATAAGATATTATATATTTTATGAAATATCTTATAAATTGTAAATCATATGAGATATCTTACAAAATTCATTAAATATCTTACTATAAGTAGAAGATATCTCATAAATTATATAAAATATCATACGACAGCCCTTTATCCGGAAAACTCAATCCGATATGGGTAAGAAACTTAAGTTTACCGGAAGCAGTAATATACCCCGCGAAACTTTTTACAAGTAAACAAAGCTCTTAAAAATGCCAAAAAGACGAAACCCATTTGGTGACGGGTCACCTCTTCAGCTGAAAACTCACATAGGCAACAAGGAGTTAAATGCTGGGATTAGTGGAGAGCAGAATCTTAAAGCTATTTATGGTAAGCGATTTTTACTTGTTGAGGTAAATGAGATCGCCTTCGATGTCAGTGTTGGCTTAGGTCAGATGCCTGAGATGGCAATCAAAGGAAAGGAATAGATCGATATGCTGACAGTGTTACCGTATGAGCGAGCGCGCAGCTACATATCTATTATGTAATGTCCATGGTTTTGTTCAGGTTCAATTTAAACAATGTTTGTGTACCATTTAAGCATTTACATGAATGGCCTTGAGATTGGGGCAGCAGAGACAGCCTGTTTTAGCCCTTTCTCATGGTTTTATGTTAAATTATGAACATTTCAAGTCGTGTATTAGGTTCTTGCTAGACTTAGATCACATGAATTTGGTTGAAAAATGTATATACTGCATGTATGTTTATTACATTTCTATTGCCTTCACTGTGACATGCTTAATCTTAGATTGCTTGTTCAGGCCTCAAGACCATACACTGAGAATAGTCTCAAGTCAAAATTTTGATTTACTTGCATCTTATATCTCAAGAGTTATTTAGTATAAATGCTGAAAGAACTGCAGGTTTATAAAAATAATCAAATGTAAATATCATTAACTGCCCTATTTCGGTGACTGACCAGAATCGGTGACCTTTTGTTTACGTGTTCGCGTTGTCGTTTCTGGGTGTAGATTGCGTCATCAATTTCGCTGTAGTGTTTGCAAACATATATAGAGTACGTCTTCAATCAGGGCTCACACTGGACCAAAATTTTGTGTTGCAACCTGGTGCGCGTGCATCGACTCATACTGTTTACTTGTAGACCTATTTCATGTATATTATTCAAGAGGGCATATACAGCATATCATATATATGTCTCTGATTATTCTTACAACATAGCTTTGTTCAGCTTTTATCATAAATCACTATTATTATGATAGTGTGAAAATTGTATTTCAGCAGATTGCTTATCAGTCAGTCTAGATGACATTGCAGCACATTCATGGTTTTATTTTTAAATATTGTTGTTGGCTAAGTTGATTCAATTCTATTTCATACCAGGAAAAAAATTGGGAGTATTTCATAGCCTAACTGGCTACATTGAATAAAGACAATAAATGAGATTCTATATGCATGTTTATTAATCATGTTAGTAGTGCAAATGACATATAATACTCATCATTAACATTAAATTTGCAGTCTATAAAAAGTCACTGATGACAAAGATACTGAAGATTAATGTAATACATGTTTCACAACATCACATTCTTCAAAGAATTCACTGATTTCATCTTGAATGACAAGGCGGTCCTTTAGTGAATATCATCATGTTGTAGAGAAGGGAACTCAGAAAGTCTGAAATAAAGTTTTAAATGGCTTAAGATAATGTGAAGTCAAAAGATGACAGCATAGCAATTTCAGAAAAACCTACAATTTTGCGTTTCCTCATGGCCATTTTCCATATAGATCAAACCAATGACCTAAAGAATGATACAATTTCCCCAACATTCCCCCATTTATAAACTATACTACCGTCAAATGGATTAGAAAATGTAGCTGAACATTCGATAGGCCTAGTTTAATTTTCTAGATGAAATTGTTTTTGTACCGACAAATTAAATTTTATATGTTTTTATTGACACGGAAGTATCTTCCATTTACTAGCTTGTGTGCATAATCACACGCTTTTTATTCCTCCCAGTCTAAAACCGGTAGCTCCCCAGTAAGCTACACAGAATACTTTATTATACCCCCCGCAACAAATTGTGGGGGGGGGTGGGGGTGGGGTATACTGGAATCGGGTTGTCCGTCCGTCTGTCCGTCCGTCTGTAGACGCAATGGTTTCCGGACTGTAAAGCATTATCCTTTCCACCTACCGTCACCATATCATATATATGGACTACCCATGGGATGAAGATGTTCCCTATCGATTTTGGGGTCCAAAGGTCAAGCGCACTGGACATCGAAGTAGTAATATGGTTTCCGGGCTCTAAAGCGTTATCCTTTCCACCTACAGTCACCATATCAAACATATGGACTACCCATGGGATGAAGATGTTCCCTATCGATTTTGGGGTCAAAAGGTCAAAGGTCAAGCACACTGGACATCGAAGTAGCAATATGGTTTCCGGGCTCTAAAGCGTTATCCTTTCCACCTACAGTCACCATATCATACATATGGACTACCCATGGGATGAAGATGTTCCCTATTGATTTTGGGGTCAAAAGGTCAAAGGTCATGCGCACTGGACATCGAAGTAGCAATATGGTTTCCATTTAAATTCTGTAATGGCTTTTTTCATCGCATGGAGATGCTGTGTTCCTAGATACCTTTTGGATCATAATACTGAAGTTTTACCTATTACCTACACCCTTTGGGAGATTGGGGTAAGCGGGGGGTATTCTTAGTGAGCATTGCTCACAGTACCTCTTGTTTTCATTATGATATGTAGGCACATGTAAAGTTAATTTCATTCACACATACCTGCACACAGAGGATCAACCTTTTGTCTTGTGTAAACTGCTAAATAAACAAGACACCCCTACATCTATTGTTCCCATGTGACAGGGTATCCACATTCTGCACAGGTAAAACAGCCCTGATGCTGTTTGGATGCCAACAGCTGAAATCCAAGATGGCGCCACGATTTCTAAAATATGAAATGTCCGTGTTGCATTTCCAGAATTTGTGTCGCATTTTCCCCTGAAAAATCGCAAAATGCGATGGGCAGCGCGAGACCTGTTCAATTTTTTTCCGAAAATGAACTACTAGAAGGAGAGTATGCAAACAATCAACACGAGCACCCCAAAAATAAGCCAATTACTTATTACTTTTTCAAGCAAACCTTCAAATTGATATAAAGTATACCAAAGTTTAGAATTCTACGCTATGTTATTATATTCGTTTACATTTAGTTGCACATTCCTCCTGTATATACGTTTTAACTGTTACAAACTTTTGGTAAACCTATATTAACAATGGTCACCAAAATAGGTGACGTCAACATTTTAGGACCATAAAGTGACATGTGTTTTGTTACGAAAATATATTCAATTAATGTACCAATGAATTTGGAATTTTTGGATGAAAGTAAAGGACTTTAATTACTTTAAAGCTAGGTGTGTAATTTATTTATTTAATCCAAGTGATTAATGAGAAAATTGCGGATTATCACTAAAGTGACCGAAACTGGTCAGTCGACGATATATTCTGAAAATTTTAATTGTTTTGAGAAAATTATTTCAAAAGTTAGCTGGATTTGAAGTTTAGGCTTAAGTCTATTCTCAGTGTATGGTCTTGAGGCCAGTCTGCAGAATTGTATGCTATAGACTGCCTCTACTTTCCTTATTTCTACTCTCAATCTTTCAAAGTCACTAATTGTGTGATAAAAATGCTCAAAACTGTTCTTCAAGTATTTTTGCAAACCTTTCAAGTTTATAAAACTGAGTGAACAGCACTGCCTGGGGGCATAAAAATACATATATCAATATAATGATAATTCAAATACTACATTAGATATATATATATGCATTCCTGTAGATGAAATATTAATTAAGTAAATTGGAAAAATCCAATAATATTACTCATACATGCACAGATCCAGAATTTTTCTCTCCTTTTAGCCCCCCCTTCTTTATGCGCACCCATCTAATTTTTTAAAAAGGGGGGGGGGGTCCGGAAAATTATATGAAGTGTAATGAAAATTGCACATTAGGATGATAAAATCTTCAAAAAACTCCCTATCTAATGGCAAGAAGGTAATTATTCTGAAAATTTATATAATCCCCATGTAGCAATGACAAAATTAGAACAATATTATAATATTGTATAGAATCTTAGTTTTAACACAATGATTAGATATTTCAACATTATGATTATAATTATTAAGTAAATTGCTACATATTTGAGCCCTCCCTATTGTTGTTGTAAGGATACATGGAGATTTATTCACAAGCCTAGAATTAATTAATGAATTTTTCAGTCATGAACAGCAAGTGGCATGGTTGGATATCATTGGAGGGGGGAGCTATGGTTTGCATTACCGGATATGCCAGGGAAATAGATTTGAGCAGTTATTATTTTTAGATGTGGATAAAACAAAGGCTTCTATTTTCTATTGCATAAAATAAACTCTTGATTTAGATCCACCACCGCCACAGTTGTATTGTGAAATCAAAACGTAGACATGACATCATTCATCGTCTTACCCAGTCTTTCATGAACATTGCATTTTGTAAAACATTAGGCCTAATGTTGCACTATATTTTGGAGCTAGGGGACCACAAGACTTAGGATGATAATCCACGTGAAATTCACAATCTTAGACCAAGGTATGACTTTGTGAGATCTCTGCCATTTTTACTGATGGACATCTGGCTTTGGTGACCAAAAAATAATTTCTAGACAAATATACAGCTTCAGTATGGACTTTTTCATGCACTTTGTCATTAGTGCTTGCTGGCTCAATGTGCTTGCTATTACTCCAGAAAACACACACACATACAAATTCATATGAAATAATTGAGAGCTTGTAATCGCTATTTCGATAGTGAAATTGTACTTCGTATCATGAGAATGTGCAGGTCAAATTACTATTGTAGATCACTTTTATTTTGTGAGACCTTGTTTTTGTGTGGATATAATGATGTAATTATTCACAAGACACAACTTTCATGAATCATTATTTCTTGGGTATGTCTTCAATGTGTAAGAGCTTATTTGCGAGAACTAAATTTTTGCAAATGACTAGTCTCATGAAGTTGCGTGTAAATAATGTTCTCGCAAATAAAATATGATTAACTGTTAATAACAGTATGTTTTTTTTTTCAGAGTTATGCCTATTGGACTTAGAAATTCAAACAATTCCCACTTTCCTCTCATCATCATCTCAGTCATACATGAATATTTTGAATTGAATTTTTGGAGGTAGAGACATCCTGATATATCCTGAAAATATACACTCCTTGTATGGGTCCACTTGGATAAATTTTGGCAGAGTTAGAGCCCTATGGTAGGGGCATTTGTGTGGCTGTCACTGTGACACATCTAGTTGGTGTAATCTTGCTTACAGATACATGTAATGCTTTGATGGAGATAATATACCTTTGTTTTTATTTTTTGCAGAGAGGACGAGAAATAAGCTTTACAGTGGAGTTCAAACTTTATATAATCCTGACACAGTGACTGCTGATGCCAACAGTAATCTACCATTTATCACCAACTATAATGCCATGGAGACCACATCACAGGTTCCTGGTCAGCTGGTGATTGACCATGAAGGTCAGCTGACAGTTCCATCAGCATTGAGTAAAGCAAACAGTGATGATATGGATACCAGCCAGCCCACTGCATTTGGGCTACACAATTCTAGTTCATTCGAATTTTCAAAGGGTAAAGTGTTTTCATGTATCAGATAAAAAGCATGCATAGAGAGAGATATCACATAGAGAGAGATATCACATAGAGAGAGATATCACAAAGTTTATTCTCATGTATCAGATAAAAAGCATGCATAGAGAGAGATATCACAAAGTTTATTCTCATGTATCAGATAAAAAGCATGCATAGAGAGAGATATCACAAAGTATATTCTCTATTTTCTCTCAGAACATTTAACATTAGTACAGAATGTGAATATGAATTTCTTGTAAATTAGTTATAGTTTGAAATGTATTAGTCCTCAATATTTCCATGACAATATAAGATAGGGTGTGGATAGTTCTCTACATTTTCCTGATCATTTTTAGGTAAGAAAGCTGTTGAAAGGAGACGATTGCCCTCAGACGAGCGTTGTAATTTCTGTGAGAAAGCATTGAGCCGAGAGCAGTCATTACAGTGCTGCTATTGTCAGAGGAACTTCTGCCAGCTTTGTTCTGTAATAAAGTGAGTAGCCGGCTCCTGTTAATTCATTTGATATAAAGTTTCTTGTAGATAGACACTTTCAATAATGGAGTTGCTCTTGAAAATTCATTAAAAATGTACCGTACTGAAAAGTCCTTGGAAATTGTCCAAAGTTATATTGTACAGTAAATATAATGTATGATGTGTGCAGTCATCTCTGGGTGTGTAAATACAGCAATTATAAACATCTAATGGTTCACTGCGATCAAAATTATTAACATTAATATAAAAGACGAAGAAACTGCAAATATATGAGATTCATTGTGGCTAACCTGATTATTGTTTAAATGTAATTACTTACTGGAACTCTTTAAAATTATGGATGAAAATGTGGCAAGAATTTTCGTCATCATCGAATATTGATATTCATAAAATATATCTTCAGAACAAATTAAGGTCGTTGAAATAAAGTCAGCATTTTATTTAAACTGCATCGGTATTGGATGAACCTACAACTATGTTGTTTTTTTTTATCTTTTCAGCTATGATGAAAGTTTTGAGAGAGTTTTCTGTTTGGGTTGTTCATCGTGAAATGTCTCCTATATTAGTTCTTCCAAGTCTTGTTTTAAAAAAAATTATGCAACATCAAAGAGTTACTACCTGTACCATTATCCTGCTGCTGAAAATACATGAGGGAAAGATTCCACATTCATCAGAGGAGTTCTGCATCTGTTTAGGCATCGATGAAATACCTGACTTTGCTGAAAATTACCTCATTTGTATATAAAACTAAATCTTTTAATGTTCTTTTTTTTTTTTTCATTCTTGATTATGTTTTGTAGTAATTTTGTTGTTGTAAATGCACAAAAGCACAGATGTTCATATTATAGCAATTGAATCCAGACTCAAGCTTGCATTTGCATGTTTGTCCAATTTCAGATATTTTCTGTTAATAACAAGTATGTCAATACAGGTGAAAAATTACCAGCATCCCACCCCTTGTACAGCTTGGATAGAATTGTCAGGTTGATTTTCATATTCATGTAGATTTCATTAAGAATCAAATACGTCTCATAAATAATTTTCATTAAGTAGCTGCACAGATAACAAAAGTGTTATATTCACTGCTCCAAGTTTTGTAGGCATATTTGTACCTATTGTTCTTGTTTGCCAATTAACAATGTAAAATGATCCAAGTTTTATATAGATATATATTTTGTTTTTGTCAAAGTTTTAAGCCCATCTTTTCGTATACCTGTATTTTGTACAGAATCCAATGTGTATCATATTTGTAAAAACAGTACAGTGTATTTGTATCCAGCATACATTGATTATATATACAGAATAATCAGTGCTGTTGAATTGTGTACAGACTAAATCAGTTTGTTATTGAAAGATAGGATTATGTATGATTAGAAGAATATGTTTCATATTTGGTTAGAAATATAATCACAATGGCCCCTTTCATAATGTACCATTTTAGAAAATTTGGTAATGAAAATACTTTTTATAATCGGAGATTCTTGGGCATATAGTTTTTAGTCTGTTTGTCCGTAGAAACTGTAACCTTGGCCATAACTTTTGTATGGATGGTGATAGGGCTTTCATATTCCACATGTGTACTCCTTGTAACAATACCTTTCTTTTGGTACTAAATTTTGACCTTTTGTTTTTGAAAAACTTCAACCTTGGTCATAATTTTTGAATGGTTGGTGATAATGCTTTCATATTTCACTTGCCTATACCTTTTGACAGAACCTTTTTATAGGTTGCAAAAATTTGACGTTATGACCTTGCCCTTGGAGTTTAACCTAGGTTTGAAAATCTTTAACCATAGCCATAACTTTAAATCAAGAATTCATGATCCTAGGGGTTGCGGTTTTGGTTCCAGGGTGGGGCCAGAATTATTGTAATGAATATTGTCTTTATCAGTTGAAAGACTTCTTAATTTTGTTGATACTGTATAAAAACTAAATGCACATTAAGGAAAGGGAAAGCTGGGTGTACCAAAATTTTTAATTTACCAACTTCAGGGTTCTGTCTAGGGCGGTTTCAAAATAGTCCTATAGTGTAAAATATTAAGTACATGTATATTATGTCGTCTGCCACCAGTATGGGCATTTTTGGTGGCGTTTGTGTTTTAGAAATATTAGAATTTAGCTTAGATATACAGAAAAGGGAAATTTTGATAGATTTCATAGCCTTTGGAATTAGTGATACTTTTAACCAATACTCAGATGACCGTTAAGGCCTTTGGGCCTCGTTTCTTAGAAAGATTAAAGAATTAAATTGAAATCTTTGCACATTGAATGGTAATGTAATCTTTTAATAAAATTGATTGTACTATTTGTGCATGTATATAATTTTGATATTTCTATTTGAGATAGCAATATTAAAATCTTGAAAGTGATTTGTGGTAATTGTGTATTTATTAAGTTTCCCAAACAAAGTTTGGAGACTTGGGCGTTTTTGCTTGGCTCTCATTATTCTTCTGCTTCTTTCTCGCGCCTAAAATGTCCACAGCTGTTCTCTGTAACCTGTTGATGAAAGTATTGGATTTTCAAGAATGTGATAGGCCATGTATCTAGTTGTGCAGAAAAGGTTTTGTCATCAGATTGAGGGGGGTTGGGATACATTTTTGGGGTGGGGTGGATCAAATGGGGATGGGTTCTAACATAGAACTGTTGTTCCAAAATTCAACAGATATGACTTGACAAATATGAAGAGTCCTGGGAAATGAAAAGAGAATGACAGAGTATACAAACTAGTATCAAGGTCAAAGGACTCCAGTGACCTTCTGACCATGAACATAAATGGCATAACTTTAGATCCAAGTCTAATAGCGACATGGGATCTTCAGAAATGATAAGAGGGCGATAAGGCCTACAAAGTGTCAAGGGACTGAACATGAATTTGGTAATTCTGAACCAGGTCTGATGGAGAGATGTGGGATCTTTGGAAAAGATTATGGGATCTACAAATCGGTATGTATTGACATAAAAGTTTCCCGACATAGTGCAGATTCAAGTTTGTTAACATCACCACCCCTGGGGATAGGGTGGGGCCACAATAGGGGATCAAAGTTTTACATACAAATTTATAGGGGAAATCTTTAAAAATCTTCTCAAGAACCACTGGACCAGAACAGTGTACATGAAAGCTTCCCGACATAGTGCAGGTTCAAGTTTGTAAAGTAATGCCCCCCAGGAGTAGGGTGGGACCACAATAGGGATCAAAGTTTTACATGTGGATATGTTGGGGAAAATCTTTAAATGTGATACTCGGGTGAGCGGTATGGGCCTCTTGTTAATGTTTACATTGCAAAACTTGGATAAATTCTACTGGTCAGCAAAATTTGAATGTCAAATGTCGAGTTACAAGAAAGATACAGAGCTCACAATTCAGCTCGTGTCATGTTTTTGTAAAATACATGGGATGAATATACAAGTACGAATTTTTGATTGAAAGTCCAGTATCTGTTGTGAACTTTCCACATTTACATCTCCAGAATCACTGGGCCAACTTGAACAGACACTGAACAAAAGGTGAAGATATTTTTTCAGTGCTCAACTGTTAAACAAAGGCTACATGTGTAGCCAGGTACTGGTAGTTAGCAATTTGCAATCGTGTACACTTCACATGTGTATACTTTTCTAAACAGTCACAAGTAAATACATTTCACATTAATGCATAAATTTATTAATTAAATTATCTATATAAAACAATTTGTTCATGGCAACTAAGGCATTTGTAAATAAATGGGAATCATTACAAAATATATTGCATTCAGACTGCACTATTTCAAATCAGTCTCACTAACAACACTATGCTTGAAGCGTAACTAAAAAATAACACACAACAGGCACATAAATATCCATTTACCAGAATGGAATGCATTATAATTCTAAATCTTAGCAACAATAAAAAGCAGTGAAAGATTAGGTGAATAGGTACATTATTATACCACAACTTTGAACTTGTTTTGGTTGTTTTTAAAACTTAAACTGGGGACACAACTTCATAACAACCAGCCATTGTGACTTAGTCACTCATAAAAACCAAAAAATAATACATCACAACTTCAAATCTCCATTTGTACATACAAATACATATACATGTACTAGATGATAACATGGAAATGAGAGACTATAATCAGCTAAATATTCTTTTATGGTTATTGCTTGCATTTTTAGAATAAAAAATTCCCTCATATTAAACCATGGTAAAATATAATATCTACTGTACCTAGAATTAAAGAAAAATATGTAGATAGTACAGCATTGCACAGTCTTATCCATCAGATCTCAAGAAATGTATAAAACAACAGAGTATACTTTTTCTCACTGCCACTATCATTGTTTCCAACAAAAAATCAAGACTTCAATTTGGAAAGGTGGTTTTATAATGACATGGAAGTTGCATGTGTACATTTATAGTACATATAATTATTTCTTCGGCCTACATTGATACCACAGAAGAAAGCACAAACATTAATAACTGTGCATCTGAATTTCCATAAACATGAATGTGTAAAACATGTTAATTTTCAATTTAGATATCTAATGCCACTAAAATATGATCACAGCCAGTTAAATGCACTACCACACATATCACAGAGTTTTAAAACTTGTTCATCAGGTTACTCTTTCCTCACAATGTTGGTTATGTCTGTCAAACTTATTCTCGTTCCCAACCACTATAAAAAAAACAAACATCCACGATATTCTTATTACAGTCTCTTGCCACAGGCATCTATAGAAAAACATACATAAAATTAGTTAATGTAGATGGACAATTCTTGCTCTAGTTGTTTAAGCAAAATAAATCAAAGGTATGTGAAACATTAATGATCCAATTAATATTCCAAAATATGATTTTCAATGTGATGATTTGAAGTTTGTCATTTATACAAAGAATCAATTGAATTCTGAATATGTGTTGATAAAAATTTGTGAACCTAAACAAGTCATTCTTTGCTCCATGTTGAGACTAGAATATATATATATTAAGTAAAATTGAAATTTACATTTCTTTGAATTAAAAACAAAACTGTCTTAATGCTTAGAAGAATTCATCTGCAGTTCCAAGTTCTTCACAATCCGATTCAATGGAGGCCTGATCATCCTTGACAAGCAGAGGCTTGGCTATTGGCTGGAAGCCCGCTAATTCACTGCGGATCCTCTCAATTTCCTGCAGGTACTCCCTCTTCTCTCGCCCAGATAGTCCTGGTGAATCCGAACAGCTATCATCATCTGGGTACAGCGCCTTATTCAGCACTGTAAAAAGATTTATAAAAATATTAAACAGTTACCAAAATGACTGCTATTCCTCATAATGTACAGTTCTCTTTGCACCATTAAACAAACATAATTTCTGTTTATATTATCTCGTATAAATCCTTCTGACAACTGTTTTCAACTATTTTAAAGTCTGCATGGGCCAAAATTTTTCAAAGCAGGGTTGTGGTTGGGCACTTGTCAATGTGAGTAAAGTTTCATGTAGGTAATACTGAAAACCAGGTCACTCACACGGCAAACGTAGTTTTCCCAAAAACATTCCCAAGTTTTGTTCAGATTTAAAAAAAAAATATTTTTCCTTTCACTTTTCATCAGTCAGTTTTTTTTAGAACAGTTTTTTAAAACCATAATGGCAAATGAAAAAGAAAGTGTGGCGGTTTATCAAAAAAGGTCTCAAAGCCCCTGAAAGATCTGCTGGAGATTGAGGGAAAATACAACAGAGCTTGAGAATGAAAGTGAGAGCAAAGAAATTGTGTTTAAAAGATTAAAAGAGATACAGGAAGAGAGAGTAAACTTGAATGCTAGTAGAGTACAAAACAAAAACAAGCATTCTGTTAAGTATTGTATAGCAATAAATATCCCCCCCCCCCCCCCAAGTTAAATTATCTGTGTATATTCTACATGGCTACATTATTGCAGTTATAAATGACTATGCATTTAGTTTTTCTTACAGATGTGTGGTTGTAGAGATGACATTTTTGAAAATTTGTCAATTTTTAGCAGGTTAGGGTGTGCAGGAGTCATGAAATTCACAATTTATGTCCACGTCCCAACTGTTTCATTCCAAATTTGAAAGAATTGGAAGACTAGTTATCAAGACGTTAAAATTGTTTAATTGATAACAAACACATTTAATCACGAAGATCATTTTGGCCCTACCCAGGTTCTAAAACCCCTACCCCTGGGATCATGAAATTTAAGATTCTGGCAAAGGGATACCTGCTCCTTCTAAATATGTATTCAGTTTGAATTTAGTATCAATAGCATTAAAGAAGATGTTATTTAAATGTTTTACACATAAACACCATGAACTATTTGTTTCTACCAGCAAATCTCATGTCACACTACAATGTTCGGTGATCCTGGAAATGCTTGGCAGCTGAGTGACAGTGGTGAAAGGTGAGCCTCTGGTGCATTTAATAACTAGAACACGTAGCTAAGGGAAGGAAAACTTTGACAGAAAACCACGGGTCCTCTTCATTCCAGGGGGTGTCTGCATGGCTAATCACCAGGCTGACCAAAAAACTTAAAAGATTAAGGAAACTCATTGGGGACTTATTTGCCTGCAGGTATGAAAAGGATAGGTGAGGTGAGTTGTCAAGAAGTGCTAATGTATGATGGACGACAATGGAAACTGACCAATAGTGTTAGGTCACCTTAGTGACTCCGGACCTAAATAGTCAGGAACCCACATGGCCCCAAAAGTTCCAACTGCAACCCTGCAAAGTCTTGAAATGGATTTAAGACCACCCCCTGATTATCTTAGTATCTACTCATTTAAATATCATTCCTGCCCTTACTGTGTATTCTGTGCTCTGTTTTCCTCAGATTGGTGAGGATGGCAGCTAACTCCTGATTGGCTGTCTTCCAGCCAGGAATATCGCTGTTGGATGCTGATTGGTTCAAAATGTCATCTATGGGAGATGGTGATGACATATCCTCAATTCTCTGATCCTCTCTAAAATGTTCAACAACTTCGATATAATGTACTTACAGAATTCTTGAATACGGTATTGGGTAAATTCAGCATCAGGAATATGCGGTGGATTTTTCTCAAACTAAATAGATCTTGTCGCCTGAGATGATATTAATCATGGTATACATTGACTCTCACAATAAGGAATACCTGTACTGAACATCAAAAGTACTATCTTTCACAGTTAAAATGCTCTAGGGTGTGACAGACAGATAATGACGATGGACAAAATAATCTGTAAATGACGCTATACTTCACAGAAGACACAAAAAGAAGTTGAAATATATTTCAAATCTGAGTGGATTTTAATTTCAGTTATATGACTGCCAGTGACTTTTATTCATCAACAAAAAGAGTCAACATTTTAATGCCAAAATTACCCAGTATATGGTAGTTTGAAAGACATACACACAGATTCCTAAATATATTCCTAAATATATGCAAAGAATTTATTTATCATATAATTCTACGAGAAGTATAACTCACTAAATATAATTACTCGCTTTCATTTTTCTGTTATACAAGTAAAACTTTTAATCGACATTTCCGAATTCATGTTCTCGTGATTTGATGTCTACTAGTAATTTCACGAAATTAAGTTCTCATGTAAAATAAGGAATTCACAGTAATTCTAAACTATCTTCAATATTCAACAGATTAATCGCTCACAGTCAATCAGTAACAAAATTTGTACAATATCTTTTGAGAAAAATAGGGCACCGCTAAACCGGTACATGATACACCCACATACATCATTGACCCAGGAATTGAACAAGTAAGAAAGGATTATCCACAAAAGGATTTCATCAGAGTTGCAATAACAATGTATTTTGCATTAAAGAAATCTAAGTCCAAGGGCTGTAACTCCTTCAAAATTAGTGGGACAGCATTCACCTTGTAATATGCACATCTACAAATTGTAATCTTCCTTTGTACTAAGTTTCATTGTAATTTCCCAATGAGTTTAAGAGGAGTTGTGAAGACAATGTACTTGCATAAAATAAATCTAAGTCCAAGGGCCCTAACTCCTTCAAAAACCTTGGACAGCATTCCCCTTGCAGTATGCACACCTCCACATTGTGATCTTTCTTTGTACCACAATTCATTAAAATCTCCCAAAAGGGTTTAGGAGGAGTTGCGAAGACAAAGTTAAAGGGACAGAAAGACGGACGACAGCGGTATAGAATAATACGCCCGCATTTTTATGCTGGCGTATAAAAATGAGTTTCAAATTTGAGCCCACCATGACGCATTTGAACTGTAATCATCAATCTTTCTACTACATGACTTACCTAAGCTTCATCAATGTTTTCTCAGTGTTGGTTTTGAGTTTGAGAGACAGCTGATAAATGGAGGACACCAAAATGTTGTCATATGACTGTAAAATAAACAAGACAACTTAATAAGTTGCATTGGACAAAAACAACAATTCAGAAATCTGTTATGTTACTATTGGCTTATAGTATATATTAAAACCTCTCATGATTTACAACAGAGAAACATTTCATTGAATATATATACATATAAATATACATACATACGAGTAGTTGTTTATTTGTAAAAACATGAAGGTATAGATGATCGATACAATAAAGTAAGATGAAATATTGTTTTGATATATAGTCTTTCTTGATGTTCTTCAGCAAACATTAACAACCATCACCAAGAAAATCTGACTACCAAACAAGAAACTAAACTGCCTTCACCACAATTTTGGTTCCATACAAAAAATTTATGTTACATTGCAAGGAATTTCTGACACTGCATTAGCTTCTTGTTCGTATTTTTCGAGTAATTGAGAAAAGAAATATTTTATACATACGATAACAGATCTATTGATATGTATATGTGTATATAAAATACAATAAATATAGAACAAACTATATTGGGAAATACAGAACTTTGTGTACCTTTTGTTAACATACACATATCCCAATTCTAATTCTCCCCACAAAAAATTCGGGCAAAAATAGGTGAAAAGAAAATGGGGCAAAATTTTCCCAGTATAGTCCATAACTATTGATTGCAAAGGTCATTTCAGTTTCATTCCACAAATCTTGGAATCTTTAAACATAGCACTGATGAATCCTTTGCTTATTCCTGTTTCATTAGAATGTTGCAAACTGTAGACAGTTAACTTGGAAATGCAGTATTTATTGCACTTTGCTAAATATTTTCATGCAAAAAAGGCACAATTATGATGATTTTTTTTTCTTTTTAAGTTCCATATTAATTTTAGGAATTATAGAAATTGTGTGATAAATTTAACATCCTCACATATTGTTACTTAAGTACTATGAATTACACAACATTCAAATGTGCTATGAGATTTACATAAAACTTGGCTGCTCAGCGCTCATACATCTAAGCTACAATTTTTTCATTGATCAGATGCAGAGGAATTACATTATGGAGAGGGGTTGGTTGGTACATAAAAATAGTTTACAAGGGCTAAAGCCATATTCGCACTAGAATTGGATTAGCAAGAGAGAAATTACAAAGCATTAGGACAAGATTAAACAAGAGGTACTGTGAGTAATGCTCACTAAGAATACCCCCCGCTTACCCCAATCTCCCAAAGGGTGTTGGTAATAGGTATAAACTACCTCTTTTCTGAGTGTAAATAAAAAAAAGGCACGACAAACCGAACCATATTGCTACTTCGATGTCCAGTGCACGTGACCTTTGACCTTTTGACCCCAAAATCAATAGGGAACATCTTCATCCCATGGGTAGTCCATATGTATGATATGGTGACTGTAGGTGGAAAGGATAACGCTTTAGAGCCCGGAAACCATATTGCTACTTCGATGTCCAGTGTGCTTGACCTTTGACCTTTTGACCCAAAAATCGATAGGGAATATCTTCATCCCATGGGTAGTCCATATGTATGATATGGTGACTGTAGGTGGAAAGGATAATGCTTTAGAGCCCGGAAACCATATTGCTACTTTGATGTCCAGTACGCGTGACCTTTGACCTTTTGACCCCAAAATCGACAGGGAACATCTTCATCCTATGGGTAGTCCATATGTATGATATGGTGACTGTAAGTGGAAAGGATAACGCTTTAGAGCCCAGAAACCATATTGCTACTTCGATGTCCAGTGCGCATGACCTTTGACCTTTTGACCCCAAAATCGACAGGGAACATCTTCATCCCATGGGTAGTCCATATGTATGATATGGTGACTGTAGGTGGAAAGGATAATGCTTTAGAGCCCGGAAACCATATTGCTACTTCGATGTCCAGTGTGCTTGACTTTTGACCCCAAAATCGATAGGGAACATCTTCATCCCATGGGTAGTCCATATATTTGATATGGTGATGGTAGGTGGAAAGGATAATGCTTTAGAGCCTGGAAACCATTGCGTCTACAGACGGACAACCCGATTCCAGTATACCCCCCCCCCCCACAACTTGTTGCGGGGGGTATAAAAAATGGACTCTTTTGAAATTGTACATACATGTACTACATTAAAGTTAGCTGATGTTGAGTTTTTATTATGAAATCTACTGGATTAATTGGTTAGGAATAGATTCATATGAAATCAATTTTGAGGTATGAATATCTACTCATGTACTACGACTGATGCCAGGTTGATGAGCTTAATTTTTCTGCCATGTTTACTTTGAAAACTTGCTCACTTTGAATGACAGTGAGTTAAAAAAAATATACCAAGAAACATGCTCAAACTCTCCTGACACCATTGAAAATTCAAAATCAAAGAAATAAAGCTTGCAAATACATTCCTTTATACATACTCGAAATTCAAACAAGCTGGTAGTATTGAGTATACTTGGGGCAACTCTGTGGGACAAACCTGCTGGGGCTCAAGCTGAGCTTTGTATCTGGTGACGCCATGACGAGTCTCGTGACTCTCAAATGAATTTCTCTTTTTATATACTGACAAGGGCATTAAAGGGGGGGAAGGGGCAGAATTCTGGGGTGGTGGGGTGAAAGCCGATTTATAGCGTCCACAAAGGCCACTGCTTAGGTCCTAAAAACATAACATTATAACAGTATTTAGACTGCTATCACAAGTAAACATAAAACAAAAGTATAGATTTTTTTCACTCAGCTAAAATTTCTTCATCCGACATCAAATATTAGCCCCATCAAATAAGCAATATCTTGAATTGTTAATGATTATGAAAGATTACACCATACCAATTTACATATAAGTATATATACACCGCTACATGTACATTAATCAAAACCACAACATCTACACAATGAGGATAAAAACCATTAAAACAAATTTCTCATACAGGGAATATTTAGGCCAACTTATGTCTGGGAAACTTTATCTTCGCAAATATCTGTAAAACAGTCGAACAACATTACATATGGCATTCAGACATTTACCTGAGTTGACTTGACAATCAAGCTAGCCTCATCCTCCTCTGAACTTGGAAAGATTCGACTTGACTGTGATCGTCCCGAGTAAGGGATGAAGCCTCGCTGATACACACTGTCCGACACAGTGTCTGCACCTTCACTGGCACAGCTCAAATCATCTGGACTTGACACAGCATCCTTCTGTTGAAGAGCTTGCCTTCTATACTTCTGTAGCTCAGCTGTATTGGTGAAAGATGCTGACCTGATCATTTTGGGTTTTCCCTGGTTATCCAACTTGATCTTGACATCCTTTGCTTTGGCCTTGGCCTCTGCAACTGCTTTTCTAGGGTCATACTCCTTCCTCCTTTTCCATGCTACCTTCTCAGCAGATTTAGGAGAATTTGATCGACTTGAAGTTGACGTAACACTACTTCTGTTACTAGTAATGCCTGTAACTGAAAGACCGTATGTGGGAGTGGTTTTTAACTTTGATTTTACATACTTGAAGTCAGGTTTGCGTGAAGAAGTATTGCTACTGTCAAAATTTATGGAATCCTGTGAACTCAGAGATCTGTTAAGCTTAAGACTGTAACGCCCACCATCACTTCTGTTGAAAGAGTTAGACGCACTTCCTGAGGGTTGATTGCGGGATGCTTTATGAGCAATTTGAGCACCCAGACTAGCATTACTCCTTGACGAGGATAAAGTACCCTCTCGGCTTTTCTGCACAATGGCAGCGCCTAAACTCTCCTTGCTCCTTGCAGAGTCCTGTTTAGTATATGGATAACTCAGTCTGTTAGCAGCCTTCATGGATTTTGTGGGAGTGGAACTTTTTATAGAACGAGAACTACCAGAAGATACAGATATATTAGTCAGTGACACACCCTCCGACACTCCTGACTTCGGGGTATCTTGAGTTTCTCCATCTGCCAAGGCCCTCCTTAACTGGAAAGCCCTATTAGGCCGGGTCATGCTAATTGTACCCTTGCCCTTTGAACCAGATCTATTGAAACTAACACCTGTATCACTGCATTCACTGGTTCTGTCTGATGACTGGTTGAGATCACAATTTTCACTTAACACATCTGACACTACTGAGTTTTCAGGAGGTGTAGTGCTTTTGTAGTTTCTTTCTCGGAATGCTTGAAGTCTCTCACTGGCAGAACTACCTCGAGACACAGGTTTATGTTGCAGCAAGCCTCTGGTCTTCGCCAGAGATTCCCGAGGACTAGTATAAACACTGGATTTTACAAATCCTTCATGTCCATTCACAAGAGCTGCTGTGCTCTCCGTGTCAGATAAATTATCACCATCATCCTGAACATATCCATTTTGCAGGCCACCCGGCTTTGAATCCATGCGAGCTTCCATGGCAGCCATGACAGTTTCTGTATCCTTTAACAGAACTTCAGTGTCAACACTTGCAGTACTCCGTGCCGTATCTTTGGGAGTCGAAAACTCATCCATCTGTGTCACAGATGTCACTTCAGTATCACTTTCAAATTTTGTCCTAGATATTGATTCAGTGTCTGTGTCTTCGTAACGTTTGACCACATGATTAGATATTGTAACAGCCTTCTGTTTGTCAGCAATATTGTTGTTTTCTCCATATCGTGGTGTGGATGGACACCTGGGACTCTGACTGTCTGTGCTCTGACTTAATCGGGAGCTGCAGTTACTCCCATCTGGACTTTTTCCAGGAATTGTGGGTAATTTCCTGCCTGTTCCTGGTCGCTTCCGACTCGAACCTTTTGAAGGCTTTTTTGAATCTGGAGACATCATGGTATCTGAAATCATCGAACAACTGTCATTAATTTCCAAATGTCAAGTGTATGGCATCTTAAAAAAGGAATAGACCCCCCCATCTCAAAATATAAGTTATTTCCATGTCAATGTTGATACATAACCTTATTTCATGAATGTCTTACATGCATAATTAAATATTTAAACTTATTTTTATTCTGACACTGATAGCCATTATACTAATAGTGCATACAGTGAACACATTATGATTCATCACAACAAAGTTTATTAAAATAATCTCCAGTTATAAAACTGAATCATTCTCTCTATACCTCAACCCTTAGTATGGAGTACACCTTAAAATGTCTTTTTGACAATGTACCTACTTGTACAAACTACCATACTTTCAGGGTTGTATGATACAGGTGAACAACTCTCCTGAGAAACCAAACATTTTTGAGACGAGATACAGATTGTCCCATTAGACCCACCTTTATCAGACACACTGCTACTGGGACTGCTGGGTTCCGATGTTTTGCTTTTATTAGTCAAGGCTGCCCATTGTGTCACCCAAGTTGGTGCACTGCTCGGTACCGGATCACTGGGGTTCTCCTAAAATCAGAGAAATAAGAAACACATGAAATGATCTCTAGCTACTCTGAACAAAAGTAAATAGAATATATCAAACACATGACTCAGGTAAACCTTCATCAGGTGTTTATGTTAAGGTATGGCTGTTCTAGAGTCTGATCTTACCTGTCCAACAGAGAGAGAAAAAAGCAGAAGAAACCTGTCACTATGTAATGTACACAGATCTTTTATCATCTTCAGCATAAACTAGTACTTTAAATAACGCTCTCTATGAGAACCCTTTTTAACAAATCAATGTATTCAAAAGAGATTTGCTAACAATAGAGTACACCCTCTGAATTTAAACAGCATTTTATATCCTTCAATTCCTCCTCTTTACACAGAACATGGAATTTTATTATTGTTTTCTCAACAAACAAGCAGGATGATCCAAATTATACAGCATAGTTCAATCTATGCATGACTATAAGACAAAAACCATGCCTTTGGATGTACAAAGTGTAACACCCTAAATTCCACAAATAATTTTCCTCTTTCGCCAGTGTTCAGCACAGATGTCAAAACTATCTCTCAGAAAATCAGTTAATAAATTAACAATATAAACCAAAATGTTCAGATTTGACACCAGAGACAATACCTGTATGACCAAACAACAGTGCTAGTGGACAAGCCAGCTGTGTAAAAACTGTCACTGTCTGCCACATATGGATCCCATCACATCAGTACCTCTCTAGATATATAATAGTCAACTTGTTTACTTGGTCAGGAGCTAAGAGAGTTAGGCAATGTATACTAACTTACTGGTAAAGTTTTCAAAATATCACAGTGTACAAAAGTTCCTGAGAGGTGGAAGGTAGAGTGGTACTGGTCCATGGTCTAGTTTATATAAAAATTTTCAGTTGTGTAATATTCATGAAATCAGTGGTGAATTTCTCTACACATTAAATTGTAAAGTGTTGATAGCTGGAAGAAAACAATGCTTACTGCCTCAATATGTTAAACAGAGTAAAATCCTTTCCTTTGAAAACACCATGAAAACGTAGTATTTTCCCCCTTTATGAATACAAGCTCTATATGTGAATCTCTGTTCAATCTAAAAGAAATATTAAACATGAGAGACTTGGATCTACCTGCATTAAAAAAATGAACACCATCTGTCTACATGTGAATTTAAATTCTTGCGCATTCTCTCCAATTTTTGCACATGCTCCAACAATTTTCACATTCTTATCTACCTTTGTATACACTTGACTACTTGTATGACTTGGCTAAAAGCTTACCATTTAAAAAACGATTTCCCAATCTACTAGTGTAAAGACTTAACTTTTCCTATTGGCAAAGCTTTAAAATTTCTATTGTACTTCAGCACATGTACTAATGACAAAACACAACATGGAAATCTAACATTCAATTACTGATAGGTTAAGATCATTGCTTGATAAATCTTGGGTGACATCCATTAAAGCATTTCACACTTGACCACAATTTGTTGATAAATTCACATTTTTAGAAATTAAGGGGACAGGTCTTCTTGATACAACATGGGAAATAAATCTCTCAGGCAGTGAACACACCATTCAAGGAGTGACACCACATTTAAAGCGATAACATATAGCTCATAGCAACATATTTTTGTGTCTGCCAAAATCAAATCATTTTGTCTCCATTACCTTCAAAATAAATGTGCAATGCATGTTAAAAGTACAAACTTTAAGATAAATACTGTCTAATTTGTTTTATAAAACATCATTGGAAAAGATTCTTCAACCTCTTTAACTTTCACTGATTTTTTTCTTGAAGGCTTTTGTTGCATCCAGTATCGTCAGCAGAAATGATGTAATATTGTTTGAGTGAGGTCACAGAATATGCTTTTATCTCTTGTCCAAGACGCAAAAATTATTTTAGCTGTGAAATACTCTAGCTGTTCCTCATTAAATAAGAAAAAATGTGTGAAATTTATGTCTAGACAAAGAAAATTTTTGACAAAAATTTAAGGATCAAAAGCTACATGATGAAACAGTACATAGGGCAAAAACTCCAGTCCTCACACTCAAGGTCACATGGTTACCCATGTTGTTAATCAACCACACTTGCCACAAACAAACTTTTTCAAAAATAAAATAAAAAAAACTAAATTCATATTTTAATTTAAGTGAAATGAATACAATTTACTGTACGAAATGTAATTTCCATGATTTCTCAATTAAGTACAAAACAGTGGAGAAAATCTATATAGAGTTATATAAGGAAGGGTAATATATTTCAACTTTTGTCCCTATTTTGGTTGTTTTTTTAAATTTCATATGTGCTGATTACAACCAACTAATTAAGCCAAAAACTATATAATAACCCATGCATCCATTCTTTTGTTTGTATCATGTGTCCAAAAGACTTAAAGATTCACTGTTTGGACAACATATACTAAATAAATTAAGATTATTGATCAATGTTAATTATAAAACTTCACAGCTTAATTTGCAGACATGTCTGATTTTGAGCCATGACTTAAACAAGACCTATCAATCCCTCAACTGACATTTCCTTTCTCTGCCAATCATGACAATGTACAGAAAACCAAAAGTGGTTAATCTCATAAATACTATAAAGAATACAAAATTGAGACTATAGGGCAAACACGGACCCTTTGGACACACCAAAGATGGGATCAGGTGCCTAGGAGGAATAAGCATCTCCTGTTGGCCAGTCACACCTGCCATGCACCCTCCATCTTGATCAGGTAAATGGAGCATTCTGTAGTCAGTATATAAAGAATGACATAATTGGTATGAGTCACATCATACAACATTTGAGCAGATGACAGGTTATATCATAATATAACAACCATAGAATGAGAAAAAACTGAAGACTGTTGAAAATCCTTATTTCAATAACGAGTGAAGTATATATAATTTTGTTGACAATACTATCATGTAACAAGATCAACGTTTTCTGTACCACAAATACAGGATAAAAAAAAAGATTCCAGTAATTAGCCGATAGTGTGAATCACTGAGACATACCTGCTTTGATGAAACACAATCCTGTCTCCAACATTTGATACACAGAAATATTTAACTAGAAATCAACACCAGTTACATGATATCGGAATGCATGGTATAGTGGTACACCTACAATCTTGCTCATTAGAGATTAACTTAAATAGTTTGCCAAATACACATACACCGAGATATTAATTAAGTGGAAAGGCTTACTCAGATAAACATCTTCAAACTGACATGACATGTTTATGCTGGCATTTTAGGTATGTATGCAAGGTATTTTTATAGATTTCTCTTTTTTTTTGAAAAATTTAATTGATATGAAAATCTACGTTGTTCTATTCATTTTAGAATCAGATAGATTATATAACAACAAAATAAACTGACCTGAATGGTACAAATAGGATAATTCATCCACAAACGACTAGCCATGACAGGGCACTACTAGGGAAAAAGCACTATAAACAAATACACAACATTTGCTGCTGCCTGGTTAATCCAGTTAGATTGCTATCTTGTCTATATTCCACCTCACCTCTGGAGAAGTAAGGGTTCAAATAGTACCTGTCTACAGTTCACAAAGTTTGGCTATCAAAAAATGTTCGTTTTTGTTCACACTTCCTTCAACGAACACAAATCTACAGGTCTATTACAATTTCCTGAAGTCAACCAAGCATGACATTTTAATCTTTTATTGTTAGATCTAGGTATTAAATTACCGGAAAAATGTGCAAATGTGGGGGTGAAATTTAAATCAAGTGATCTATTCATCTAAATGTGATATTTACAGAACTACAAGGAATTTCTTAATTACATCATATTAGTGTTTACCTTAACTTTGTTTTGAGTTACTATGCAAAAACCTATCAATCTAGGTAGGAGGAAATCAAATATGCAAACTAAATCAAAGTATTGAGAAAACTCAGGGGGGTTCAACTAACAAAATTTCCAGTAATGCTCTTTTCCTATACATTGAAATTAACCTCAATTTCAACACATCGTACTGCATTTTATGGACATACTTTGTTAAAGAAGCACTTTTTAATTGTATAGATTATTTATATATTTTGTTTTTTCTGACCATAGTTACCGACTGAGACTGCCCACGCATGCACGCACACACACACACACACATCCAATATTTTTGCCTTTGATATGTTTACAAATTTAATTGTATAATGATAGCCATTTCCTCATAAATAGTAGTCTATTTCAACGGCTGGGATAATCGACAGAAATATTAGTAAAACGTATAAACATATAAAATATAAATTTCAATTTTGAAAATACATAAACAGTAGTAACACTTCATGGTTTAAATAAATTTGATAATCAATCAGCTTGATGTAAAGGGTTGTGAAAAATATTAAATCAATTATTAACTATGCTATTGGGATTATTAGGTGTATTACATGTGAGTGTATTATGACAAACAAGTTTGCATATGCCACAAGGTACAAATTCATCATGGCATCACTGCTGCCCACAACCTATCAAAACATGTCAATAAAAATAAACTATACAGACCAATGGAAAATATCCATCTGTCTGTGAACCAGGTGGCTCTTCAAAAAATGCTTACGAAGAGAAAGTTTAATCTTTTAATCCCACAACTGTAATGAATCGGGGTGATTTTCATTCAAATATTAAGTTTAAATCCATGTTATGATATTGTGCAAATAATTCATGGTATATGGTTCAAGATCAAATTTGTGTTGTATATATGAACTGAAAATAAGGTCAATTTATATCATTTTTGTATCATCAATCCCCCACCCATAAATTTTCTTTTCCTAGACACTTCCATCTAAGCTCCCATAATTACTTCTCACCTGAAGAAAAATATTAATATCCTCTCCAAATTTCATAGTAACACCTCAGAAAGAATATATCACAAGAATGAGGACAGAATTATCATTATTTTTTAACTTAATAAATACTCCTGTCACCAAAGTGAATTTCCTTTTCACACCTAAAAAATGTCCTTTTAAACATACATCAGCAATGTAAATCAGTGGCCCATCCATGGACAGTGATACATAACTAAGTGACGGTGTCCCAAAATCCCTGTCTGGGCCTCTCAATTACTGGGGCCATAGGGAGAGGTGAAACAGACCGCTCTCTCAACCTAATCAATGTTACTACAAATTGTTAGCACAGTGAAGTGAGAATGTGTACTTTTTGTATATTTATCCATAGAATACCATCAAACCAAGCAATTACATTTAATCGGACCATATGAGTAGTCAATAGTTCACAAAAACCTGTTCAGACATACCTCATTAACAGTTCTCACTACCTAGACTGGGAGCATAATCAATGTCCAATTATATCCTTGTTTTCCTCTGTTTTGCAATAAATATGTCACCAACAAAAATGACATCAAATGCAATACACAAAGCCAGGGGAATGATCTATACATGGGACTGTATAACATGTATATAACCATGTATAACAGCATACAATGCACATGTCCACGTATGCACTCACACACAGTCAAATCAATTACTCGTAAGACATTTTATACAGTCAGTCATTTGTTTTCATGATGAGCAGCTTTTCACTCATCTAATTAAAATTTACAAACAATCAAAAGGTAAACCACAAATGCTGACATAAGCTTGCATTGAAGACCGTGAATTAGTCATCATAATGTATAATAATCAAAGGAGGACTCTGATGCTAAAAATAGGGGAAAAAACCAACCCTAAATGTTGTCAAAAGACAGAAGTACGTAAGAGTTTGCCACTAAATGTGCTCTCCTTTGTACCTGGGTAACTAGCGAAGAAGCCATAATAAATCTATAAAAAAATCAATTCAAGAACAGAAATGGCCAGGTTATTTTGAAATACGTTTTACAGGAGTTGGTTACACAAAGTAGGTACCATGCTTAAAAAACGACCAAGTTCAACTACATGTAAATTTTCCTAAAAATGTCTTATCTCTTTCAAAAGACACATGCACATCTTCAATGTGTCCATAACAACTGTACAAAGTTTGAGGAATGTCAAGTTAGAGGTGTGAGAGGAAATGATTCCACAAAGTAGGTACCCTATTACAGCAACGCCCACCTACCAGCCAACCCATCCGCTCGCCATTCACCATTCTATGAGCTGGATGCAACCCGGCCAAAAATGATTGAACAAGGTGAGGAAAATGCCAATTCATTGAAATACAAACTATAAACATATTTTCTATCATAAATTTTCTCTTATGATGAACTGATATTATTTTTATTGTTTAACAATATATATATATATATAAAATTCTGTGATAAAATTAAATATATTAGCCACAATTTTTTTTTATGAAAATAAGGGATATCTGAGGTATTAAACCCAGAATGATCTACTTACAAATCACCTTTGTGTCCAGTAGTTTAGACCACTTAACCAACATGTTAAACAATATTCATAGGGATTTAAATCATGCATGGTATAGTCTTCACTGCCATGGAATGGGCTATTTTTACAAAATATCATTACCAGTTATTTTGTAAAAGATTTTTACATCTTTCATATGTAATAGGCTATTGCTCCATATATTTGAAGACTGAAAAATGTATGTTTTTAGTTGTTGTTTTTTTTTAAAATAGAACTATTTGATTTCAAAACAAGATGTGTTTGTAAAACACTGATGCCCCTGGATTACAACATTATAGTGAATAATTTTCAAAGTAGGTCAGAGGTCAATTTCAAGGTCACAAGGTCAACAAATTTGGTACCAATGGAAAGGTATTCTCACAAGAAATGCACATGCTAACTATGAAAGCAGTGTCTTACAGTTTTAAAAGATATGGCTTATATTAGGATTTTCTAAAAGTAGGTCAAAGGTCAATGTTAAGGTCACCTGGTCAAAGATTTTGGTACCAATGGAAAGGTCTTGCCACAAGGAATACATATGCCAAATATGAAAGCTGTGCCTCATCGTAAAAGATATGAAAAAGGTTGAAATTTCCAAAAACTTGGTCAATGGTAAGGTCACAAGGTCAACAAATCTGGTATTGTTGGAAAGGTCTTCTCATAAAAAAGGCACATGCTTAATATAAAAGCAGTACCTCTTGCGATTTGAAAGATATAGTTTTATTTACATTTTTTAAAAAGTAGGTAGAAGGTCAATGTTTAACCAGGTTTTGGTGGAAATTTAAAGGTCTTGTTACAAGGTATACACATACCAAAGGTCTATCTCTTATGGTGTAAAAGATATGACCAAGGTTAAAGTGGGGTTTTTTTGGCCACAGACAGACGGACGTATGGACTAGATGCTCCTGAATCTTTGATTTCGGGGGCATAAAAATGGAGAGGCGACCCACAAACATTGAAATTTAACTAAATGTGACTATACAAAGGTTAAATTTGATAATATCCACCATGTTCTCATTTTCACATTCCAATATCTCAAATAATTCAATTGCTCGAGTGTTTCAATCTAACCTATGGTAGATATGAATACTTTGAAACTAGTTGACGAAATTCAATACTAACTCCTTTTGAGAGTGATTTTATTTATCTTTGCTATCCACCCACTCATAAGTACTTTTCTCACCTTGTTCACCCATCTTCTTTACATAAGTATTATAAAGGATGAAAATGAAAATTCCAAAACCCTATTACACATCTACTGGACACTGCAAATCACATTCCATAAGATGAATTAAGAGGAGTTTGAGGAAGAAGAAAGTGTGACAGACAGACAAACCAGGTAGAATCTGAAAGTGCCGATATAAAAAGCCAGGTTTGTTTTTAGTATTCATATAAAGTCCTTGGATGATTCATTACTATTCAAGTTTTATACCATCAAAAATCAGGACAATATGACCTTGTCTGTAGTACTTTGTAATGATTTGTATGAATAATTTGGCCTGCCCCTCACCTGCTCCTCTGTAATCTGTAGGTCTGTGACAGCAGAGCTTCCAACTTCCACCTCAATACTACTGGCCTCTGGACCTTGGCTCCTCCTTTTCTCCAGGATCTGTATGTTCTCATCCTCATCCTCCAGGTTTTCCAGAGTTAAATCCCCAGAAGGTTTTCTGTCAGTGGAATTTTCACTTGGCTCCACTGATTCTGAGACAACTGATTGAGTATCCTTAATTCCGAACACCAAGTTGATCTTCTGACGAGCTGCATCCTCTTCTTTTGATGGCTTGTCACCTTCTATGGTATAAGTACCGGTTTCACTCACATTGTCCGAATTATCTGGAGGAGCAGCAGTAGCCCCTGGCAACACTACCTCTTTTTTCTCTGGAGACTTTTTTGAGACAGGAATGGTTTTGTTGGAATCTTTCCTTACAATAACTGGCTTTCGACCCACTTTAGTACTCTGTGGTTTTGATAAAGAAGAATCAAAAGATTTTGCCTCCAAGTACAAAGAATGTTCACTAAAGCGGTCTGAAGATTTGTCAGTTTTCAATGATCTTGGAGTGCGTCTGCCTTTTGCTGGTGATTTGGTATCACTGGCAAACATTTTGTCAATCAGAAATGAGGCACTGTCGACTGTGGCCGCTTCCTTTACCTTTGGTTGTTTAGGTGACTTTGGAGTGCTGACTTCTCCATTCTCCTTCGGTCTGGACAGTTTAGCTGGAACTGACCGCCCTGTAGACAAACTTCTTCTGTGCAACCCTGTTTTTTGTGCTGGTTCTAAAACAGAGAATCATGATTCTTATAAATTAAAAACAATGATTAACGGACTAGAGAATTTTCCAAATGGCTGAGGAATACTGCAGCTACTGTACTTTCTTGTAAGGTAAAATCAGCTATACAAAATGTACAAATCTGTAACAGCAATCTTACTTTTGGGAGTGCTCTCTGGTTTAGGTTCCTGCTCCGTGGATCTGGCTGTTCTCTTTAACTCCCTTGTTTTCCTCTGTGGGGGTGACCAAATGTCCTCTATCTTTTTCTGCTGTCCAGGTGACATTATATCAGTACTCTGCAATGCAAATGTAGCAGATTCCATTATACAAATTCCATAATACTTGGTTTGCATCTTTTCAATGCTGCCATCAAAAGACAATCACATACTTTCTCTGTCAATTTTGATGACCTGTGCTTCAACATTTCTCAAGCAACATTAAAGAATAAACAATGGACAAACTTATCCACAAAATATTCAGTGCTTTTGCATACTATGTAAATATTTGTCCAAGTCTTGAATCTGAAATTAATGTATGCAACACTATACAACTTGTCAAAATCATTTTGTATTTTCCAGAAAGGAAATGCCTGCTTTCTAACCTTTTCACTGCCTGGAGAGGAGTCTTTGGAAGTCACCTCTTTGCCTTTTGTACTCACGACCTCTTTGCCTTTTGTACTCACGACTTTCTCTTTTCTATCCTTAAAGCTCTTCCTGATCTTGGAGGGCATAAACTCACTGAGGGATTTTCCTGACATAGATTTATTTGGAGATTCCTCACCAAAGTCTACAGTGAAAGTTGTGCTTGCACCCCCTTCTGGTATTTTAGAAGGAGGTGGCTGAACCTCCTCAGAAGTGGATTTCTCTGGGGAGGAGGCATTCAGAAGACTGTCCTTGGAGATGGAGGAGTTAGAAGACATAGTATGGAGGTCTGCAGAAGGTGTGGTCGTGTTATTGGTGGGAGGGGGATATGTCTTGCTTAGCGGCAAGTCACTAGGTGGCAATGTTGTCTCTGAATATAAGAAATAGTATATATTGATTTCACAAAGTTCACCAGCATTATTTTTGGAAAGTAACCAGTTCATGCCCTCTTTAAACCAATTCTTTTTTTTAAAATCTTAATTAATATTCTCTATATAGAGTTCTTTCAACAGGTTGTATCCAATTGACCAAATTGCTGTTTTTGAAAATTAAAAAAAATTGGATATTTTATCCAAACTGCGATATTATCTTACAATCAAGATGTATGAAAATATCCCAAATATGATATTGCATGGATATTTCACTTCTTCCAGAGTTCATATATCACAAGGTGTCCTATGTTGTATGAACCTGAATAACAGATGTTTTTAACATAAAGTGATCACTAATTCCTGAAATAATGGCTTTGTGAAAAGAGACGCTACATGTCTTTGCACATGTTTCAGATGTACTCATATTTTACAAGTGTCACTATAATGACATATCTTTGAGTTATGCTTTCTGTTATACATTTATGCTGTTAAATAGTAGAACTCATGTAATAGCTTCTATTACCCAGAAAACAATTGTGTTCTATTTTCCAATGGGATGGAGTGTCAATTTAATTTTAATATTTTATTATGTATAACATATATTGGGCAGCAGGCAGAGCCTATATAAGCCTTTTCCCAAAAATATGGAGTGTCATACCAATTATGAATCTCTCTAAAATCTTTTATTTGCAAACAAACACCTTTTTTGTCATCTAGAAAAAAAAAATTCATGTAAAATAACTGACAACCTGTATCACTCTTATACTTGATATGAGATGCTTTGAAGATAGGACACGATTTGAGCTGAACATTTTCAAATTTTATTGTTCTATCTTTAATGTTTAGAATGCTTAACTAAGGCATTTCTAACATTCAGCAAAAATTTGAAAGTTAACATGTGTTAATACATGATTAACAAACTTGAATCTGCACTATGTCAGGAAGCTTTCATGTAAATTTCAGCTCTTCTTGCCCAGTGGTTCTTGAGAAGAAGATTTTTCCTATATATTTGTATGTAAAACTTTGATCCCCTATTGTGGCCCCATCCAACCCCAGGGGTCCATGATTTTAACAAACTTGAATCTGCACTATATCAGGAAGTTTTCATGTAAATTTCAGCTCTTTTGGCCCAGTGGTTCTTGAGAAGATTTTTAAATGACCCCACCCTATTTTTGCATTTTTGTGATTATCTCCCCTTTGAAAGGGGAATGGCCCTTCATTTGAACAAACTTGAAAGCCCTTCACCAAAGGATGCTTTTGGCCAAGTTTGGTTATAATTGGCCCAGTGGTTCTGGAGAAGAAGTCGAAAATGTAAAAAGTTTACAGACAGACAGACAACAGACGACCAGTAATGCTCACTTGTGCTTTCAGCTCAAGATTGGCCCCATCCTGGAGTCGGAACCTCTACCCCAGGGATCATAAAATTTACAAATTTGGTAGAGGCCTTCCTGCACACATGTGGGGTTCTAGAGAAGAAGATTTTTGACAATTGGTCAATGATTGGCAGTTTTTGCCATGTCCCCAAGGCCCCAGGGCTGCAGGAGTCCTGAAATTTACAATTTATGTCAGCCTTGTCCAAAAAAATGCTTCATACTAAATTTGAAAAGAATAGGAATGGTAGGTATCAAGAAGAAGGTATAAATATTCAATAGTTAACACATTTAATCATTGCATTATGTTTTGGAAAATTAAGTCAAAGTCCAAAGTAAAGACCACTAGGTACCAAATGAAATGCCTGGTCACAAGGCATCTTCTAGTGATATATCAAAGCTCTATCTCCTTTGGTTCAAAAGGTTTTTCCCTTAAAAGTGTGATGCCAACACAACATCTGGGTCATGACAATAGCTCTCCAGAAATTTGATCCAGTGAGCTAAAATAATTCCTCTAAACATTTACAAACACAGGTGGTTACATTTTCTTAGAGTCTCAGATTCTGAATATCTTGCAGATATCAGCAGTTTTATAGACAATTATAAACATCTGCTAAATTCTTTGTTTCTGCCTGTTTTCAATTATATATACTCTTTCAAGTACACACATGCACTTCGTAAAAATCCAAATGATTCTGCTTGATATTGAATTCAGTTTGAAATTGACAAATATTGATTACATAGTAGTGTAATGCTTGCCTTTGACATTTCTGTCGACCTCTTCCTCACCCCACCAGTCAGGCTGTCCATAAAGAGGGGTGCCCTTCTTCACTGTTTCTAATTCTGTAGAAAAGTCCAACACACCATTCTGTTACACAGAGCACACACAATATTTCCTTCAGTAACTATCACAGTACTATCAAAACTCTTCAGGGGTTTTAATCTGCCAGTCTAATGCTCTTGGTCAAGAACAATGTAAGCTCTGCTCTGACCAAAGATTATATTGATCCCTGTATATATCACGACAGACTAGTGTTCTGTTTAACTTGAGACAGAAGGGTTAATCTCTTAAATGTATTGTATGTAATCTCTAAAATTAACTACTGGAATTAAAGCTTCACTATCAGGGAAATACATGTCTGAGGATTATCAATAAATATAAAGGGAATCTCTAGTAAGAAATAGTACAACTGTCAGCCCCTCCCCCTCTCTCATCTACACTTATGTAATCCATGTTGTCTGCTGCAAACTTGTGTGAAGGAATATGAAGTCAAGTGTACTATCAGTGTATGTAGAAATAGTCCCACCACAGTCAGTGTACTATCAGTGTATGTAGAATCAGTCTCACCACAGTCAGTGTACTATCAGTGTATGTAGAATCAGTCCCACCACAGTCAGTGTACTATCAGTGTATGTAGAATCAGTCCCACCACAGTCAGTGTACTATCAGTGTATGTAGAATCAGTCCCACCACAGTCAGTGTACTATCAGTGTATGTAGAATCAGTCCCACCACAGTCAGTGTACTATCAGTGTATGTAGAATCAGTCCCACCACAGTCAGTGTACTATCAGTGTATGTAGAATCAGTCTCACCACAGTCAGTGTACTATCAGTGTATGTAGAATCAGTCTCACCACAGTCAGTGTACTATCAGTGTATGTAGAATCAGTCTCACCACAGTCAGTGTACTATCAGTGTATGTAGAATCAGTCCCACCACAGTCAGTGTACTATCAGTGTATGTAGAATCAGTCCCACCACAGTCAGTGTACTATCAGTGTATGTAGAATCAGTCCCACCACAGTCAGTGTACTATCAGTGTATGTAGAATCAGTCTCACCACAGTCAGTGTACTATCAGTGTATGTAGAATCAGTCCCACCACAGTCAGTGTACTATCAGTGTATGTAGAATCAGTCCCACCACAGTCAGTGTACTATCAGTGTATGTAGAATCAGTCCCACCACAGTCAGTGTACTATCAGTGTATGTAGAATCAGTCCCACCACAGTCAGTGTACTATCAGTGTATGTAGAATCAGTCCCACCACAGTCAGTGTACTATCAGTGTATGTAGAATCAGTCCCACCACAGTCAGTGTACTATCAGTGTATGTAGAATCAGTCCCACCACAGTCAGTGTACTATCAGTGTATGTAGAATCAGTCTCACCACAGTCAGTGTACTATCAGTGTATGTAGAATCAGTCTCACCACAGTCAGTGTACTATCAGTGTATGTAGAATCAGTCTCACCACAGTCAGTGTACTATCAGTGTATGTAGAATCAGTCTCACCACAGTCAGTATACTACTGTGGTGCCTGTAGTTAAGTTTGTTTCCTGTGTAGTTTTTCCACAAGTAATTGCATCAGATAATTTATCCTTTCATTTTTATGAAATTAATATAAACTCACACACACATAAAACCTCTTCTGTACGTCTATATGTTTATGCAATTAAGTTAGTGCAATATGATGACACCTGAACAAAACTGGAAAGATTCAAAGTAATGATAGAATATTGAAACTGCCGAAGGTGCAGCTTTCTAAATTTTGAATACTGAAAGCAATTTTTAATCTATTTATACTAAAACCAACAAAGTTTGGAAATCAAAGACTGACTAAGGTCTCACAGAATCAAATACTTCAACAACAAACAAAAAAACCCATTGAAACTGTGCTGTGTTAAATGGAAATAAATCACTGAAGAGTTTGCTTGTGTAAACAATATTTCCACAGAAGAAGCTCAGGGAACATGTGTAAATAGGTGTCTATTTAAATGTGCATACATTAAGGTCGCTTTATGTAAAATCAAATGAAAAATCACATCTTCATGCATCACACAACATAACAATCATGCTCAGTGAACCAGTGAGTGTCATGCAAAAAGACATTGGCCCAATTTACATATCTGATAAAGTTTGCATCAAATCCAGGTTTACTCAATTTTGTGGCACGTTTGTACTGAAATTTGTTATGCCCACAGAAAGTACATCTTACTTTAGTAAAATTTGTTGTTGTTTTTTTTTATTTTGTGCATATGCATATGAAGTGTTTATGATGTACATTCATGAAAAAATTAATGTTAATTTTCCATTTAATGTGAAATTCTTAATTTCTTAAAGGGACATTAGTTGTGAAAATGATGACCTTTTTTTCCTCAAAATCTCTCAATGGCTTAGGAATGTATATTAATGACTAATAAAAACATTTATTTTGTACAAAAACAAGAGAAACCTAATAAAACTACTTTAGATAACCACTTTTAGTGTAAAGAAATATATAAGGAAGAATTATTGTCTTGCAAGACAATTACTTAATCACCAAAATTACATATTCATGTGCCTGTTTTGAGGTTTAAAAGTATTTGAAAATAATTAAATACTGGTGTTATACTGAAATATATAATATTGAGCAATTTTCATTGAATTCAGTTTTTTGGTGACAAAATGACAGCTAATGCCCCTTCAAACATATCAAAATGAATTCATATATATACCTATCATTTGTTTCATTCTCACTTTTCTGATGCAGTCATGGCTTCTCTGTACAAGTTCTGACAGCTATTTTTCATCATATGCACATGTCCCCCCCCCCCCCCCTTCAAAATGTTTCATACTAAACTTGTTTACATATATGATTTAAAAATCAGTACTAACACTGTACTGTGATTGGGCCTGTGCTAAACCCTGAACCAAGACTAGGTCCCGAGTCTCCCAACTATAAAATAGGATCTGTAAACGGGGCCATAAACACATCATCTAAATACAGACAATACAGACATAAGTACCAAAGGTCCATATCAATACATTTTACCAATTCATCTCACTTTCTTCAAAAAATTCTTATGCTGCAAAATAAACTTCCTGTAATGTCAGCAATATGTAAGAGAATGTAAAAGCATTTCTTGCCAGTTTTACAATGAATTATTGCAAGACCAAATAGTACTACATGGGAAATTATCAAACATAATTTATACAACCACAGAGCTATATGTAATCAACTATTTAACTTTAATATTAAACATTACACTAGTCACAGTAGCCTAGTGGTTGGTGTTCACTTCGTAAACGTGAAGCCCGGGTTCGATTCTCTATCCTGGTGCCACATCAAACCTGAGACATTTAACATAGGAAGGGATTGTTCCTTCACCAAGCACCTGGCATTACAAGTGAAAGTCTTTTGGATATGACCGCGATATAGAACCCTCACTGCTACAGCTCTGAGCGCTCATGCATATAGGTCAAAGTTTGAGGTACCTAACCTACAGCTGGTGACCTCAATACATGAGTGAAGAATTCTTGAATGGGACATAAAACAATAAATAAACAAAATATTATCAAACATTAGAGTGGAACGGTTAACGAAATACTCTCTTGATAAAAAAGATCTGTTCATGAAATACTATGCTGTTCAGCATGGTCAAGTTCGATTGTAGTAAATCTTATTAACTTTGAAATATGAGCTTAACCTTTTTTGGTCACACAGCTTTGACTCTGAACTTCATGGGGTCTTCATATTGTACAGTTCAAAAGTTATGACCATGGTCAAAGTTGCTGGCAGACTGCAAATTATAATGACCATAATGACCAATAACGATATGCCTCTGATCTTTGGATTAATTATGGTTCGTCAAAGACAGTCTATATATATATAATGTAATTAGATATGAGACCCTTGATACAGGTGAAAACAACATACCTGGGGGGAGACTGTCTGGGTGACCACCCTCTCCCCTCAGTACTCTACTGCATGCATAGCTATTGTCATCAATACTCATTCTAGAACCAGCTATATCCTCAAGGAAAAAGGTTGTGATATTGGTGGTGTTACGGATCCGCTTACGAGGCCATGTGTTAGAACCCAAACCTGACTGAATGCTCTTACTCTGTTCCTCATGCTGGGCGGTCATCATTTCCCTTCTGCTCTGTACATCCTGTCCACTGTCCTGATATTCACTGTCCTTCACATACTCACTGCCCGGGGGATAGTCTATTGTTCTCGGATAGTCCCCTCCTCTGTGGTATTCACAACGTGCTGGTGGATATTTACTTGAATGTTTGATCACATGCTGTGAGTAGTCTTGTTGACTTTGGAGCACATGAGATGTATGTGGCACACTTGCTGTGGGGTGCACATGTTGTACTTCAGCAGCCAACTTCATCTGTTCTTTTTGACTAATGACATTGTCTAACGTATGATTTCCACATGTGTGTGCAATTCTTTGCTCTGCGATACAACCCTACAACAGCATAGTTCATTTGTGAAATTGAAGACACTTTTAAATTGATCTGTTTCTCAGTTTCATTGTATTTTATGTACATAAGCAACAGAAGTTCTTTATTTTTGTGTAAACATTTGGTATGCCAATCATTGAACTACTTCCAGTGGTATAAACATACATGTATTCATGCTAAAAACATATTTTGTATGTACTTTATCACCAATTTACATGTAAATGAATCAGTGAACATGCCTAAATCTAACACCTTTACATAATTTAGTTGAAATGAAGACAGATATCAATACAACATATTCTTTAAACAACCCCATCCAATTTTTTTTTTTTTGGGGGGGGGACTGTTCACAGACATAACTAACCTACGAATTTACTTCTGTATGTACAAAAACATGTAAGAGTAATGTTGTTTGATGATAATAGGAAAACTAATTGAATACCAGTAATTTACCATTAATAAAGCTTATCAGTAGGTGAAAATGAAAGCATTAAGGTAGCTCTATCCTCCTGTGACAGCACAAGTTTTTGCAAAATCTTTAATTAATAAAAACTTTATGCATGATACAAATAATATATCTTTTGTATGAATTTTATTCACTAGGTACAATACAAACAATTGGTAAACCATCTGATACTCAAAAAGTTTAATTTTCTATAAATAATCAATTAGAATTGTCAAGGGCCATACATCCTATGATATCCTTCTCTCTATTGTATGTCTATCATACTATGATTTCCCTGATATTCACCATTAATTTACATATATATTTATAAAATAAGAGTTGTTTTTTTAAAAACTGTTAGAATTAAATTTTGTCACTTCAACCAGATTTTATGCATTTTCTATTGTGCTGTTTAACAAAAATGCAATTTTCCGATGTTGATATATACTTCTGTCTATATATGTCTGACAGCTTTAAAAAGGTGGCAACATATTATTCACTTTCTTTGGTTATTGATCAAATTAAGCTACAAAAGTGGAAATTAATACAGTTTTTTTTCTACTTTGAACCCATAATAATGAGATGTCACAGGAGAGAGGAGTTACCTTCACCAATGTAATTCACTTGAAACAAACGAGAACAATCAAGGCAGCTGAACAAAACATGAATGGAGTCTAACAATGAGAAAAGTTCTGGCACAGAGAAGTCATGATGCAGACAGAAAACAGCTGAGATTGGCACTGTATACCAGTATTCTGTGATGATTGGGTGATGTTTTGTTCTTACTGCAATTGTAGTGCAACAAGTGTTTTTAATTAGGCTGCCTAAAGTTAATTCTACGTTTAACGTCACCCGCGCGCGTAGGTTTCGGCGAAATTGCCGTTTTGAAAAAACAAACAAATCCGGATTTGAAGTAGTCGTTCGTGTTTGGTTTTTCATTTAGCGACTTGATTCTACTTCCCGCGTAAGAGGGAAACGCATGCAAAATTGAATCAGAGGTCCTTACGTGAAGAAAATGGAAGTATATGCCACTATTGAAGCAAAGAAAACGTACAAAGATGGTTTGAACCGAACTAATCTCAGCGAGATTCGTCGAAGCTGGACTGACGCCTCTTCTGAATGTCAGACCAGTGTCACACAAAGTGAAATCTTGCCTGAACTTCGGCCACTTTTTGCGATTAAAATGGGTTAAACTGAATTCCTTGACCGCTTCAACTTTTCGCCTTCGACATCCTATTAACTCCCCATCACAATGAAACATGCATTTCTTACCTTTACATAGTGTAAATCCCATAGTAAATAAAGATGGTTATTTTCGAAGCCGTTGCAAACGGCCACCATTTCATATAAAATTTACCTTCTCAACACTGAAGAGTTCCGATATACTATTTCATGATAGTTTGTACTATGATTGGAAATACATAACTTACTGATTGATAATTACTTTGTACAAAGCATTTAAAGGGACTGATTCACCATTTTACCCAAAATTTTGTTTTTCACTTTTAATGATCAAAATCTACTGTCTAATATGTTTGAAAGATTTCATATGGAAATCAATGTTATACATCATCACAGAAGCTCATTTTAGAGAGTTTATTATTTGTTTTGTAAACAAAGATTGCGGTATGATATTATTTACGAAATTTTCAAAAGAAATGGATATCGATCTAAGTTTATTATATCTTTCACATTCCAAGCATTTTTGGGGTAAAACGTGTCATCTAATAATAAAAATTTGTGACTATACAACATTAAGATGCATTATATCACAAAATCAATAGTTCACTTGTTTGTTTGTGTACATAAAAAGACTCGAGTCTTTGTTTACATAACATAGATTTAAGGCTAAAATATTGCTTTCATTCTTGCATTCAGAAGGTCAAAATTTTGGCTGTCAACATTAAATGAGTTACATTTCTAATGTTTAACATCAAAAATGAAAAAAATATTTTTATCAAAAATCATGAACCAGTCCCTTTAATCATAAAAATTAAAAGCACTAAATAGAAAACTGTGCAATATTTTAATCAATTTATCTGAAGACGTCCTAAACTATTGGAATCCTGCCTTGTATTTGTAGAAGTGAAGGTACAATCCTGATCTTTAGTTGTGGTACACCAAATTAGCATCTTTCAACACTGATTAATAGTACATAGAAAATTGTATAACAAAAAACAAACCAACACAAAACAAAGTAAAGCATATTTTAAACTTTAAGATGTGTCATTACAAAAATGTATGAAATATTGTCATAATAATTTTAATTGTAACTGTGGGTCACGTGTGTCTAGCAACTATTTCCACAAAAGGAAGTTTTCCTTTAGTTTGCTATGTTTGTGGTGATGAACATCCATTGGATGTACCACCTGATGTTATCGCAAACCACTCCTCCGCTCACCCAATCTGCATGGTGTGTTCGCAGAGGGAATACAAACCCAAATTAAGGAAAAAGTCTTTGCTGGGAAAACGCCAAAATTTACTTGGACTTGAAAATCAAATCCTACAATGTGTTTAATTTGACATATTACTTTTTTGGTCACTAAATTGGGTGATTTTAATTGACTTGGACTTGAATATAAAACCCAACAATATCTATTATTTGAAATTGTTGATTTTTGGGGTCACTGAATAGGTGATTTTTAATAAGTACACATTTGTTTAAAATTTTTGTTTGTTTATTTTTTTCCTCCCTCCCTCGTAGGTTTTGAAGTTTTGAGGTGACGTTAAACGTAGAATTAATTTTGAACAGCCTTACTTACTAACAGGATACTAGGTATACATGTGCTTAATGGAGATAACTCTTCTACAATCATCATATTGTGTGTATAGAAAAACTCTTTAATCTGATATCTGACTCTAGTGTAGTTATATGCATAATATAAAATGAAAGTGTTATTTAAAACTATGCCTTACATGCTATAATTACAACAAAAAATAAAGTTTTCTTTACTATGTCTTACAACACTGAAGTAAATTAATAGATAAAGTAATAATGGGATTTTTGTATTCAAATTAATACAACACTGACAACATTAATCTAACATACCAAACAGGTCATAATTGGGTAAGTAAAAACAAATCCTCGACAAGGTGGCTGACAAAAAAGAAGTTAGCAACAGGTCAGAAATTGGTACATGTATCATTAAGTTAGTATATAATTCTGATGGTTGGACTCTTCTCATACTTGTTGGATGCATTGTGATGTGAAATTTTGTATACAACAACTATAGAAAACATGTACATATATTCAAAAGTGGGCGTCACAGTTCTTGTTTTTGTATCAAATTATAAAAATATATTCTTTATACATGAAAGGTGGTTTGCTTATAGTTGGTTGAATCTTTTACAGGATATCATTTTTAGGAATACATTGACCCATTTATAAATCAGATCAAATGTTCACAAGAATAAGCTCAAATTTTCATACTAAAATTCCATCTTATTTTATCTTCTGATTCTTTTTCATTTGATTACATTAATATATGTACTTAATTATTCACAACTTTACAGCAACATTACCATGAGAAAAACTCCCTATTTGCATAACAATTATTTTTCTTGCATGTATTTGAACTTCTATCACATATTGAATAAGAAATATACTTCCTCGTCATATACTTTTGCATTATCGATCTCCATCCTACTACCACCGACCACAACGTTTTGGCTACATGTACAAAAATTCCCTTGGCAGTAGGATGTATTTCAGACATAAACTTCTGTCCCAAATCAATTTTGTGACCAAAATTTATTTGGAATCCAAAAAATCTTACTTAAAAGGTAAGTATATACAAGATGTCTATAAGTAATATCAATCCATGATGAAATCTATTCATCTATTCACAGAAAAATCAACTACACCAATCTAGTGAAATAAAATATATGTAATTTCTATTTCTATATCTACTATATCTAATGTCAGCTCTATAAAATGACCATGCCAATAATTAATAAGAATGACAAGTACCTTTGTCATTAATTTTGTTGTAACTAGAGTATAACAAATCTTTGGCACCACAAATTTATCAACAACATCATGATTATCCAACCTTCATATCTAAAAGATGTGTTGATGAGGGTTAATGACAGTAGGACTAGATTGATATGAATATAATACTAGAACTATGAGGTGTCCACCTTATGAAAGCTTTGCATTGACACATGGTACCCAGTCAATTGAAAGTCAATTCATAATTCCCTTTTACTGTCACATAGCAATTAACGGTAATAATTCTAATTACCTGACATTCCATCATATGTGGAAGTTCTCGTGAAGCCCAATGTGGCATAGAATGAGCAGTCCTCTCTATCTGAATGTCCCCAGCAGTCCTCTCTATCTGAATGTCCCCAGCAGTCCTCTCTATCTGAATGTCCCCAGCAGTCCTCTCTATCTGAATGTCCCCAGATGGAAACTCCGAGTCAGACACCCTCTCTACATGATACACTGTGGAATTTACTCTCAGTTAAGAAAAAATATTCATCCTTAGTTATCCTTAGTTATGCATTTTGCATGACTTAGAATCTGTTACTGTCAGATCCACTGAGACTCACTTCCTTAAATGTAATTCTGGGATTACTTGTCTAGGAGACAGGTCAAGTAAAACCAACTTATCTGTAAAACTGGAAAATGAATTAAAATGATTATCCCTGAAGATGCTGGCACACCATCTGAGCTACAAGTCGGATCGATACATATATACTGAAACTAATGCCTCTGTAATTTATTGAAGGATATCATTGCCGAGTCTGACGAAGTCCATGTGATCCAGTGTGACGTATTCCTGGTCTTGGATCCTCTTGTCATTCACATACGTCTGAAATATTAATAAAATAAAATTATACAGAAATTCCAACAACAGCATCACACAAGGGCATTTACCGAGGTTACATGTACCAGCATTGTTATTCTATTGCAGTATAGGAAAGCAATGAAATGCTCTGCTTTTTGCTGATTTTGTTGAAATTGATTTGCACATCAACGTATGAGCTGATTTCAAATCATAGCTTGTACTTTCATGACATATTTCATACACAAAGTTCTTGTCACATAAAAATACATGTACATTTAAAATAGATCTATCTCTGCTGTTGTGGTACTCTGATTCAAAGTAATAATTAACCTACTAGATATAACCACCAACTTCTGACCAGGGTGCGGGAATAATCTTTTTTTTTTTTTTATATAGCAATTCATCCTACAGGATGAGTAAGATATGTCTTTACGTATTTTGTCATTAATAAATTGACAGTTTAAGTCATTAATCAGTGTCTGAATCACATACAGGTGAAATTGTAGTCTCTTTCAACTTAAAACTATAAATAAACAATTAAAATATATTTTAAAAAAAAGAAAAGAGAAAGAAAAGATTGATTTTTGTTTCTTCAACATATTCCTAAAATGTTCCTAAGGGATGTTTAGTGATATACATCAATAGTCAAACCCTTTACTGTTGCAGTCTAAACATGCTCTGAATTATTGTTATTCCTCATATAAGTAAATCTGTTTGTATGATTAAATATACCAACAAAATATTATAAAAACATCAACTAATTCTCTATTTACCTTACTTTTGAAAATAAATAAAAATGTTTAAAATAGTAATCCGGATATGGGGTTTGTCTATCATGTTTGTAAACCTTCCAAATGTTGACATATTACTGCGGTAAAAAATAAATTTTCAAACAAGATGTGTTTGTGAAACACTGATGCCCCCGGATTACAAGAAAGTGTAACTGACATGTAAGACATTGTAGTTTTTCTGATAATGTCCAAAAACTAGGTAAATGCATGGTCAATGTCAAGGTCATAAAATCTGATATTGATGAAAAGGTCTTCTCACAAAAAATGCATATGCAGTAATGTAAAAGCAGTACCTCTTATGATTTGAAAGTTATGGCATATATTTGAATTTTCTAAAAGTAGCTTAAAGGTCAATGTAAAGGTCACAAGATCAAAGATTTTCAAAGGAAAGGTATTGCCCCAAGGAATACACATACCAAATATGAAAGGTTTACCACTTATGTTTTTAGAACATTTCCAAAAACTAGATGAAAAGTCAATGTCACAAGGTCAACAAATCTGGTATCATTGGAAAGGTCTTCTCACAAGAAATGCACGTGCTTAATATAAAAGCAGTACCTCTTATGATTCAAAAGATATGGATTACATTCAAATTTTCTAAAGGTAGGTCAATGGTCAATGTTAAGGTCACCAGGTGAAAGATTTTGATGTCAATGGAAAGGAATACATAATACCATATATGAAAGGTTTACCAAGGTTAAAGTTTTCTGCAACAGACAGACAGATGGACAGGCCAAAAAACTAGATGCCCCCCAATATTTGATTTTGGGGGCATAATAAAAGTAAATTCAGCTGTTACAAACAATAAATATCAGTAAAACTGAGGATAGATGTTCATATAAGTGCATGTAACCAATGAACAACTTCACATGATGAATGACTTGACAAAGAGATGTTTCTACTTGTAAAGGAAATGTTTAGTGCCCAAATATGTTTCTACTTGTAAAGCAAATGTTTAGTGCTAAGACTTATGATTGCAGGTTTGTAAATGAAAAAAATTGTTGAAATAAAAAGCCTTTCTCATATACAGCAATGTTTGGAAATACCTTGACCTTTCAAAAATGACCCTGAGTGACCTTTGTCCAAAAGTCATTCATACAATGGTTAATAACTGTTGAAATTATTTTTTTTCCATTTAAAAGGTATATATTCTGATTAACCTTGACCTTTACTGGTGAAATGAGGACTTTACTCATATAAGGCATATGTTCTGAGTGACCTTGACCTTTACAAAATGACCTTGAGAGACATTTGTCCGAAATTCATTTGCCCATTGATGAATAACTGTTAAAATATTATTGAAATAAATCTTTTTCATATACATTAAGGATATGTTTTGAGTGACCTTGACCTTTGTAAAATTACCTTGAGTGACCTTTGTTCGAAAGTCATTTGCCTTTTACTTATTTGTGTAATATATGACCATTACATTTTAAAAAAAACTATTGAAATAAGGACGAGTGTGTTATGACATTCACTCGTTCAGAGCCAATTTGAACTCATCTAGGGCAAGCGGATAAAATACTTTATTCACATCCTGCTGACTATACTTCCTTGAAATTTGTCTAAATATATACAGAATATGGGACATGATTTATCATGGTATGAACAGCTTCAGTACAAAAATATTTCAGATTGCACAATAGTTAGACACAGTTCATCCTGTTAGTGAAGTAAGGGCTACTTCCCTCACTGCTAACAATTTCTCTGGTATACATCAGCAGTTGTATAAGATGGTTACAGAATATGCTCCTTACCCCATGATTTGTGCTGAGATCTTTGATTTTAAATTTGTCCAGGTAGTGGTCAAAGGTAATCACAGCATGCCGTTTATCCACACTGGGTGTCTACAATCACAATGTTAAATTCCTTACAAACTTTGCCTCCAACATATCAATGATCTATATTCATGTTCTAGTCCTAGGACATAACAGATTCATTCAAGATCAATGAATATGAAATTTTGTGTGACTGTAACATTGTCAAAAGAGCTATAAAATCAGAAATGAAAGGCATGATCTACCTTGATACGCTGATTATTTAGGAGAATTTTAAAAGTCAAAACACACTTTAATATCCATAATGTTGAGTGATAAATACAGGTGCATACCTAAATGCAAAGTGTGTCTCTCTTTAAGAAAAAAAACCCTCACATATTTTAACCATGTCTTTAAAAACAAAGTTACATTATATCATCATATCCATGAAAAATGTTCAGTTTATATCGTAATGGCCCTGATAGTTCATAAATGACACATGTATATATTCCATTTTAATGCAAAAAAGTTCACATGTGTGTGACATCAAATTGTAAAATGCAAACCTTTAAACTTTAATGCATCCCCCCCCCCCCCTTAAAAATCTTGATTCATAGGTCATCGACTTGTAGACCTTGCATGTCAATGTATTTGTGTATTGGTCACAGTTAAAACCTTCAACCTTGAAAGTGGACATAAAAATCGACACTCCTGAGAAACTCAGAAATCAGAAACTGACAACTGAACCCTTTACATGCTATGAAAACATCTGGGGCTAATCGCGATAATTATCATTTCTTCCATGTTTTTACTATTCAAATTTCAATGGGCGGATACTACATGTAAACTCAGCGTGGACTCTCGAGATTTCTAATGCTGTATACTATTAGGCAGGAACATTTTTCAGTGTGGACGATTTGAAAACATGGGATACAATTTCCAATTTTGAAGTTGTTTTTCAATCACTTAGTTTTACACGTATTGTATTAATGAATTATGAAGATGAATTATGAGCACTGTTTTTTCTTACTTTCTTCATAAACGGAGTTCCATAAACATACAGTTTTCTAGAAATGTAAACCGTAAGAACATGCTTTAATGAGTATACAGATCACACACATGTGGTAATTGAAAATTAAGTTTTATTTACCAAATATTTACGTGTAAATTGTATTTTAAGTTTAAATTATTTCATTTAAAAAATATACGTATTTGATTTTTGCACATTATTGAATTCAAAATAAAAATATCTTACATAAATATTTTGTGCCTGGAAATAGCTAAATATGGATTGAAAAATACTTTAGAAAGTTTCGTTGTGACTAACTGATGAAAATCACAAATGCTGTATATTTCATTTCTTTGCCATTTAATGTTCTGCGGTCTCTAAGGTGATATCACACCACATATGCATACTTCATCATCAAATTAATAGTAAATTAATCTTTAGTCTCACCTATATTTCATTACTGTATGAAACTTTGGAAAATGGCTCAATTAAGCCCCTACCCCCAAAAGTTTGTGACCTAGCTTGGACAAAAACCTTGATTTTATGAGTAAATTTAAATCAGCCATGGTCTGGGTGACCACAATCCTTGCCTTATCTATCAACTTAGAGAAAGATGAATGAACACACCAATGTAAATTGATTCTTTTAAAATTCAGTAAACACTGCCATTCAAACATGGATCAGAAAACAAGTTTCCACTTGTAAATAACTACTTACTCAGTTCTCCTCCATAATCAAATATAGGTATTGGATTTTAAGTAAAACGGATTAAATATAGGCATTTCTAGCTTTTTCTGTGAGTGTCATGGTGTGTACATATAAGATATTCTGTAGACATCTCACCTTAAGCTATCCAAATCAACAGAATTTCACTTATACTGCATAGTTGCCAATACACACACCCCGTATCAGTAACCCACACATTAATCAAGATAACAAGATAAAAATTCCAAATATTTCACATATATTTCAGTTACATTGATTAGAATTATATGTATTGATGATATTTTCGTATTGAAAACAGTTTGATTTAGATATTTTGACAGTGCTGTGATTTTTCCCCCAACCAAAACATAAGACATTAAAGACAATCAAACAATACTAAGATTTCTGTCTGACAGTTATAATAGCTTACTTGTCTATACATTTCGAAACTCATATCTATATGTAATCCTACACTTAGTTAATGAGATATGGAATTAATATATTAAAGACTTCACCCCTCCATGTAACTTTACCAAGTACTATCAAAGTTACTCAAATTTTTTAGAATCACAAAAGTAATTTCTTACTTTGAATGCTACTACATGAACATCATTTTCTGAGCTTTTAACACAATCTGTGTGTACCACATCCTCAATGTTACACTAACAGAACACTGGTTCAATGGCCATTCTTGGATATAATATCAAAAGCCTAAGGACAAAACCAATATGATTTACATATCTATAAAAAAGCCATTTAATAAGATAACAACAGGTTTTCTTCTCAACTGATCAAAACAAGTCAACTGTCATCTATAAGTCATAAATCAACTGTACATTTCCAGTAATTAGTGCATAAAGAGCAAACACCAAAATAAACTTACGTAAAGATTTCCTATGAAGGTACATTTGCCAATATTGCCTGTCAATAACTCAGGGAGTCTTAACATGTGATTTATCACATATCAAGTAGCAGGACAGTGAAGCCTGTAATACTGTCATGTGATTAACTAACAGACATGGTGAATCTATATACATAGTACCCCAAAATCAATAACACTATTACCAAATGAAGCATAATCAGATCAATACAGACATACAAGTCTCTATCAATCTACATAGAGAAATCTACAAGGTGCATATCAATCCTATAAGAAAGACAAATGGACTGAATACAAACCTTGAACAGGTAATTTTTAACACTGAAAAGCCCAAACCGGTGAGAAAATTGTCTGAAAAGAAGTTAGTCCTGGTAGGGACAGCATACATGAGCCATGTGGTGACACTGTCAAAAGTGTGTATCTACCATAAACAGTCATAGTTCAATGAAGCCAAGCAAAACTGGATGAGAAAGCACAAGGGAGGTAACTCCAATAAACTGCCAAGGCCAATCTTACCATAATGTGAAACTTCCAATGATAAACCACAATGTAGAGATGAAATGAATATCGTCAAACTGATTCAAATTACCAAACTGAGTCACTGTGTAACAGAGAGGAAGTGAAAATTGCCAAACTGAGTCACTGTGTTTATTTACATTGGAGGAAAAGTGAAAGTACTGTGTAACAGAGAAAAAGTGAAAGTACTGTGTAACAGAGAAAAAGTGAAAATACTATTGGCTGCAGAATTTCATGAATGTAGCGTTGAGATGTTAAATTTCCATCAATAGCTTAAAGCTGAGTCCTTCTGTTAGCAGAAATACTGGCCAACACCATCACAGAACCATTGCTGTAGGGATCATGTTCCCTCACAGTAGTGTTAGAAGAACGTTCTCCAGGACGGCGGAATACACAAACTCTACCATCATTAAAGCGAAGATTAAATCTGCTTTCATCAGTGAAGCACAAAGGTGGGTCAAAGGTACCCTTACTACTGGATGCCAAGAACGAAGGTTACCAACGTGCAAACGGTTCCTTATTGTTTAGTCCGAGACATGCATTACGATTGCATATCTCAGTTCGGTCTGGAGAGACCTGGCTGATATACTTCGTGTTCTTAAAGCAAGTGTACGGATGAACCTGTCTTGTCATAGAGTTGTTTTCTTTGGACATCCTGGTCTAGGCCTGTCACTGACAGAATTATTCTCCCTGTATCTCGCCATTAACTTTGACACTGTGCTTTGAGCTACCCCAAACATTCTAATTACTTCATATGTTGATGAACCTGCTTGCAGCATCCTTACAGCTCGAGATCTTTCCGCGGGTGACAACAAAGGTCATTTACCCATGCTGACACTGACATTCAGTAGCAATACGTGCGTGTTCGATATTGATTTTAATACTCTTCAAGGTGTTGTTTAAGGCTGACCAAACATAATATAAGCCTAGGTACAGGTTTCAATACCAAACCAAATTCAGGAGCTAGCTGTTTAAAACAGGTAGATTTTCCCCCAGAACACACTTACATTACATTTGAGTGACGTTTGTGATAAAATGACGTTGTCTAGATAGCCTTACTAATGATATGTATGAAACTGAACGACATTCCTCACTTTAATTAACTTTAATATTTTGTGATATTTTATCATTGCAGCAGTGATTATTATACGGGTGATTCTAAACTTTTTTTGAACAGTATAATTCCAAGAAAGATAGTTATTACCTCCGAAATGGAATAAATATTGTGATATTCAATTTCAGCAATCTCAACGCTGTCTCTAACAATGCCAAAATTAAGTCCTCACTAAAATTTCTCTTTATACAGTATTTATTTTTTCTCATATCTACACATGGTATGAAAGACATTTCTATCTGTCATATCATGTGACACAGTCACACAGATGAATTCTTGTACTCGTTATAAAAACACCAATCATGACAACATGATGTCCAGCATCCTTGAGATTTCCGCCTTTAAATGTAGATGACTTCATAAAGGCTAATGAAAATAAGAATACATTGTTGAAAACAGCTAGTCACTTTAAATTAAAGACGGAATTTCTTCTAAGAGA
>NC_079168.1:44063461-44188461 GCF_947568905.1 Ostrea edulis | reverse complement strand
TGGACGAAGTAACTGTCACCGTGTCGGACAAACTTGCCAACGGTGTAACTTTTGAGCCAGATTTTGAAGAACAGATACAAGTGGTTCACAACTTTGATGAAAAATTGAAATATGTACAATTTGACGTGATAAGAGACTTAGAACCAAATAACAATGTACCAAAAGGTCAAAATCCTCCTACATGTCCTACAGCTTTCGATGTTTTGATGAGAAAGTCCAGCACACTGACAAAGCTCCCTCAAAAGATTGATGAAGCCTCTCCCAGATTTACAGGTAATTTATATGCATTATTATATTTCTATCAAGTAGGTTTGAGATGGTGTATGGCTCATGTCTTAAAGTTATAATTGAGTCTGTCCCACACCATTTCATTTCTTTCTTCAATGTTCCCAAACTTTTGGTCTGGGGAAATTTATGGTAGGGGGTGTAAAAACGGTAAATTCGTAGGGGAAGTGCTGCCCAAATTTTTTTCAACATTGGACTTTGTCATTTTTTCACATTTTAAAGGGTCGCAGCTATACATTTGTGAGGGGGTGGACAGGGGTGTCTCCAATTCCCTCGAGATTTAAGAGCCTTGAAGCACACAACAGATAAATATGACTACACTTGCGGGGCAATTTTAGCACCAGAAGGTTTGTATATTTATTGACAATATTGTGATTAAATGACACTAAATAAGACTGGCATTTCTGACAGAACCAAAGCACAAGTATGTTCATTTGTTTATCATCATGATGATCAATATCATAAACAATGGATACATGAACTAAGATGAATATTCACTGTTCAAATCTTTTTAATCAAATGACAAAATGTCAGAAGAACAGAAATTGGATTTGTGTGTTTGTCCACATTCAATCTGTATCCTTGCATTGTTCAAAAATTTAAATGCTTTTTGTAGGCCTTATATACATGTGCAGGATAAAACATGTTTGCATCTACCATGCATATTCCCCTTTTTCACTCTCCAAAAGGACATTCAGTATTAAATGCACAATCTGTGGAAATTATGTTTTTGGCAGCCTTTATATTTACAGTCATTGAATGATAACATCTTTATAATATTTGTATCATTGAAGTAATGGAAGTAGGGATGAATCTTTGAATTTAACCTTGGGTAATCTGAAAAAGAAAATAAAGAGCACAAAAACATTAAAATCAATTTTTTTCTCTGACAAGTGTTTTTTTTTTTTGGTCACTTTCAGGGGATGTTCTACATGGAAAAGTTTTCACAAGACTCCAGCTTGCATGTACCAGTCACATTGAATTTGCATACTACAGCTCGGATGTTGGCCGCAAAGACATATGTGCATATTGTGTTGCAACAGAGATCCAAAAGGACAAGGACTTGTGCAAAAACTTTAAAGTTGTGCTGCCAGTTTGTGACTTGTGTCGTTCAAAAAAATTGGAAGTCCCAAAGAGAAATCCAATTAAGAAATAGTTAATTCTAGTCTGACAATCAGTTAATTCTAGTCTGACAATCAGTTAATTCTAGTCTGATATTCATCCTCTCTAAGTCATTCTTTTTAACATGTTGTTTATGATTTTTGTTTCTACTTGTTTCTATACAAGAATAAATGTTTTTTGTTTATTTTCATTTATTTCTTTAAATAATGTTTTTTAAAGAAATGTCGGAGTAAAGAAAACAGAAATTACACATCCAGAGCATTCATATTAGCATACAGATTCAACGCCAGCAAGCCATTCCAGGATTTTGATACATAAAACATTGAAGCTCAACCAATCCTCAACATAGTAGTATAAATGTTCTCTTCTCCAGATGTTAAGCATTGAAGACAATCAGTGCCCTGTTTGACAGATCTGCTTTTTTTCCGACAATACATATAAAATTATATGAATTTAAAAAAAAAAAAATATCACCTGCCTGCCTGGTCAGTTTCAAAAACTAGACCCGGGGGAGGGGAAACAAACATTCTTTTAATTGTGGCCTGATACAAGTTTGAAAAATGTATTTATTTCCATTCATTAGAGTTAAAACTAACAAATTATCAAATAAAATACATAGGTCATCACACTTTTTAAAATATGAGACATACATAAACAGAATCAAATATCACCGTCAGAAAATTTTCCTTAAAGGGACTGGTTCACGATTTTTGAACAAAATATTTTTTCATTTTTGATGTTGGATAACTCATTTAATGTTGACAACAAAAATTTTGACCTTCTGAATGCAAGAATAAAGGCTATATTTTAGCCTTAAATATGTGTTATGTAAACAAAGACTCGAGTCTTTTTACGTATACAAACAAACAAGTGAAATATTAATTTCGTAATATAAAGCATCTTAATTTTGCATAGTCGCACATTTCAACTTTTAGATGACACATTTTACCCGAAGAATGCTTGAAATGTGAAAGTTATAATAAACTTAGATCGATATCCATTTCTTTTGAAAATTTCGTAAACAATAACATACCGCAATCTTTGTTTACAAAACAAACAATGAACTCTTTAAAATGAGCTTTTGTGATAATGTATGACCTTAATTTTTATGTGAAATTTTTTAAACATATTAGACAGTAGATTTTGATCATTAAAAGTGAAAAATATAATTTTGGGGAAAATCGTGAAATCGTAAACAGTGTTATCAAAATTTCATACAAACTGGTTATGACGATATAGTAGCATTCATAACAATTTCACGAAACTTTATCTTCACAAAAATATACAAAATGTCTGTAAAAAATAAAGGAAATCTATCTCATAATAGACTTGATAAAGAAATCAATAGAAACAGAGTTATTGCCCTTGGATTAAATATTTTGAAACGTATCATTGATTATTCATCTATAACTTAAGACTTTAAAACAGTTTATTTTTCACAAGATTTTCTACAATAACTATCGGAAAAGACTCCAACAAAATTTATGTTCCCATCATGCATAAATCTAAATAAATCATTGATTTTGCAAAATCTGATGACATCACAGGAGGGTGGAATTACTTTAATATCAGTATCAATGCTGCTTTCAATAGAAAACGTGCAATTTTGATTTGGCCTAACTGGAACTCGGTAGAAGATCAGATGACTTTGCACTAAAAGATGTAGGAAAATGACATCATGTGTCCTCTCGATATTGATTTAGGCCTAAAGTCTCTCGATTTTTGTTTGTTTTTTGGGTTTTTTTTTTTTTTTTTTTTTTTTATACATATATATACTATAGTTTTAGCTATTGATGTTACCGTTTATAACCAAATGTTTGCATTTATAATGAAGAAATCAGCAAAATTACAAGTACTATTTTGTATGTGTGCAGGCATGAAAATGATCTCTTAAGTTTTTATTCAAAGAGGAATAACTCTAATACTATTCACTCAATCATTAATACTTCTCATTACCAGCTCGTTAGAGTTATCGCGCTTTGATGACTCTTGTGTGTCATCGGTAAGAAAATGCACAAGTCTCGCGAGCAAGTGCGAGATTACTGGGACATAAGCACCCCCCCCTTTTTTTAAGAGTTAAAATACATGGTGTATTTTTAAATAAAATAACCATTGGTCAAACTGCATTTTTCAAATATTCTAACACAATCTTATTAAAAATGTTACATGTTTTTAAACTCCACCACACCTATTTCAAAAATTCTAAACAATGATGTTCTCTGTCCTAAATCCATCAATATTTTGTAATTTTCAAAATAGTTTGAATGCAGTTTGGAAACGCATTAGTTGTGTTAATTAGTGTTATAAACGTCTTAAAAAATGCAGTTTGGCATATATATAACTTGTTCTAAAATATGGAAATTGAGAGGGAGGGGGGGGGGGGGGGGGGGGGGGGGTAGGGGGTGTTCGTGTACGATTACCAAGTCCATGCCATATGAACCTGTCCTAATTATATGATAAAATAGAATGTCTTCATAGTCTGACAGAATAACTTTAAAAACATATTACTCACATTAAAAGTTTTTGTGTTGGATGTGCATATAGGTTTTTCCCTTCACAGTTCTTTTGCGATTGATGCTTTATATCGATCAGATTTGGCAGATTTAGTACCTGCACTCCCTCACATAGTTTAATAAGTTCGTCTGTTTTCTTGTAAGAATAATCAATTCCTAAATTTGACTTTAGAATTTTAATCAGTGTTGTGGTTTGCAGTCGGTTAAATATAATATGTATCCGAAACCATAATTTATATTATGTATGCCTAAGTAATGTTTACGTATGTTGTCCCGGTAGCACGACTTTACGCGCCTTTAATTTGAAGAGTTCCACTAATGGAAATGATAAGTATTGGTTGATTTTCTGTCAGCACAGTAGTTGCCAAAATTAAATTTGTAGAATCCAATTCTGGGGTCAATTGTTTTAATGTATAGCGAAAATTTAATCAATTTGTGGCATCGCTGGGCACAAGGAAAACCAAAAATAATCTCTTATGAGTAGCCATGAAATATTCAGGCAATTCCACCCCCGGGATTGCAAAAAAGTGGTAAAACTCTTGGCAAAGCCTCAGGTTTTACCACTTTCAGGTGGAATTACCTTATATTTCATGGCTACTCATAAGAGAGTCTTATAATCTTTTATGATCAGTTATCCAAAACTTACGTTATTAAACACCTTTCTGATTCTTCATAATCCAAAGTTGATATCAACTGATGATATGAGTAGATTACCAGAACCACAAGTTGTCATGTCCTAACAATCAATCAATGAAAATCCCTGTCCAAAAAACTTGCCTTTTCCAAACATAATAATCATCATTTCCATGAAACATGCATCAGACATCTCTGTTATCCACCTCCTTATTGTAGCAACTCATCATACAGTATTCCACATGGGAATTCTTTCTGATTTCATGCCTACATTTCCTATTCATTATCTGTGAACTGAACTAATGACATAAATATAAAGCTATTAAATATTATAAGCAGTACCTTGACTACAATGTCACACTCCTCACGGCCCATGAACAGCATGGTTTTCGGGAGGCGATGGTGATGGCCACTTTTGTCCACCAGGCTCCAGTCATCGCTGTGGGCTGAGGTGGGATCCTTAAATGAAATGCATGCACAATGTAAAAATTTTAAAATCTACAAAAATTCTGAAAGAAGACATACACACTTCACAAATTTCACACTATAGGATTTTGTCCAATTTTGTTACTGTACATATTAAATATAATCAATTACTAAGTACTCACTAGGCTGTATCTAATATTGAGATACAAAGTTTGATAGACACATTATGGCCAAATCATGATGGATTCAGAAAGTGGTCTCAAGGTTTGACCCTCAGTCCCTGCCCTAAATTACCCAGTCTTTTCTTAACTCCATAGTAAATATCAGTCTCTATATAACATTTTCAGCCAGACTGGGATACCGTGAATTCCAGTTAAGTTCCCTACCCTAAGGGTCATAACTCTCCTGATAATAGGTCACTCATAATTAGACCTGTCATAATGGGGCTGATAACCCCCCTCCCCAATGGCTTATTCCTATTGGGTATATGTGTTGTGGAAAGCATGAAAGTCATGTGAGCTTCTATATACACAGTATCTCTTTGCTCATGAAGTAAAACGTACACATTACAAATGGCCCATCGGCCAAAAACCTCTGTGACTTGTACTGCTCTTTGAATATGGCCAGTTTATTGAATATGAACAAAAAACAGACATACACACCGACAGACTGAATGAAACCAATTAATTGTCCCATCCTTTGGGGAGATGAGTCTTTGTTTATAGATCAAAATATCAAATAAATGTTTATTCAGTATATACATACATACAAATAATATATATTGTATAGGATAACCCATGACAACTTGGAAGCTTACTTCCAATGGGGTCCTTTGATGCAAGGACGTTGGCGCTAAGGGGTCATCGAACTATTAAGTGCAGTCAGAGCTTTTCTACAAGAGTGTGGAAGGTTCAAACAAATGCAATAATTTCATAATCATGTACCTAGGGTGTGTATGCTCAATGCATGTATCTACTAGTGACTCAATTTAAACATCTCTTATGTTGGAAACATGAAACTTGAGCTGTGAATTGTAAACATTTATTATTTGCATGGCTATTTATACTTATTTTTGTCAAGGACAGGAATATCTAAACTTTTAAGAACTTGTGTCCAATCCTTTCAGCTCTTCTGTCAATAAAATATGTTCTTCAACTGTCCCATTACCAGATGGATGTATGAAAAGACAAATAGATGGAAATGGTGAGACTAATGCACCCTCCAAAAGTTGTTTGAGAGTCCTCGAGGATACTAGCAGAATGTACACAAACGTCATGAAAGTATAATTACATTCCAAAAAATGGCCACAAGTTTCTAAATTTGAAAGAATGAATCTAAAAATACCGGTACTCACACATTTCCACAGACAATAAAGTGCACTACTAGGGTACATGATATGCCGATCTGTAACTACATGTATATGATGAATATTTATGTTTGCATGCTTGAAGTCACAAGTGGTGATGCTGTCTATTCCAAAATGAGGCCAGTGACCTACTTTTGGGGTTATGACACCCACACCCAATATGCATGAAATGACCAAATTTGATGATCCTAGGCCTCACCGATCTCAAGGTATGATCTGGAGACGATTTGTATGTGTGTATATGTATACCCATAAAAGTTCTAAAAGAGGTCATAGTGACCTACTTTTGGTTCATGGCACAGCTTCCTCTCCCCAAATGCATCAAGTGACCATGTTTGATAGTCCTTGGCCCCACAGTGTGCAAGATATAATCTATACATGATATGAGTATGTTTAGTTATAGAATTTAAGGAGATCAGTGACCTATTTTTGGTTCACAACCCCATCAACTGACTAATTTAGATGGTAGATGGTCCTAGGCCTCACATTGTGCAAGATGTGATCCAAACAATTCGAGTATGTATGATGTATGGCCATAAAATTCCATAAGGAGGCCACAATGACCTAAAATACATTTTGGTCACCCCCCCCCCACCCCCCTTGCATCATATGATCAGTTTTCATAGTCCTACGCCTCACTGCAAGAAAGATATGATCCGGATGTATAACTATAAAATTTCAAATGAGGCCACAGTGACCTGTATTTGGTTCACTACACACATTCTGCCAAAGATGCACCAAATGACCCGTTTAATAGTCCTAGGCCTCACAGTGTGCAAGATATAATCCATAAACAATTTGAGTATATATATGCCATAAAATTTCAGATGGAGGCCAGTGACCTGTATTTTGGTAATGACACCCCCCCTCCCTAGACACATCAGCTGACCGAGTGTGATGGTCCAAGTCCTCAGTGTGCAAGATATAATCTGGACACAATTTGAGCATTCATTGCCATAAAATTCAAGGAGGCAGTGATTTATTTTTGATTCGTTGCATATCCTTCCCCCCAAAATGCATCAACAGTTCTAAGCCTCACAGAGTGAAAGATAATACTCAGACACAAAAAGCTAACAGATGGACGGACGAAAAAACCTACATCATAACATGGCCCATCAAAAGATGGGCATATAAAAAGTAAACGAAGAGCCTCTGAGAAAATCTCTGGACAAAATACATCTATTGATAGACAAAGCAAAATCAATAAACTCCCCCCCTTCCCTAACTTCATTTGCAGGGTTATAATGAAATCCCTCAATATCAATACAGAAGATCAGTAGAAGTGTACAAATTTGCACCAGATATCAGCTCAACATTTGTGGATACTGTGAAAAAGTCTGAAAAACTACAGAGAAATGACAGATGAAAAGAGGCAACACTCTAGATATACCCAACATTTCATGGTGGAGCATTCACAAGATACAAAATGTCATGACTAAGAATTTCTCTAATTTGTATAGAGATCAAAATCATTATAAAAAATCATCATAAAACTGGTACAGGTTTCAACATCCTTTCAATGATGGGGTTCTAATATCTAAATCATTTCCCCATATACCCATCCCTTCATTAGCATTTTGCTTTATTTTTGTTATTAAAACTGTCAGTCTGACAAAAGAATGAAAAATGTCCTTTTTCTTCCTGGCCAGACATTTAATGTTTACAAACATTATATAAACCAATAAAGGTGTGTTAATGCACCACAGTTCATCAAGTGCCATGAAATCTGAGGAGCCACACTGAACAGTGAATTATGACTCTTTAGATGCACACTGTTTGCAGAAAGTGATAAACACCCATGGGGAAAGAAGAAATATTTCTCAGGGAAAACGAATCAAAGATAAGAAAAGTTCTTCCAGACTGGGAGTTGTAATTTTGCCACTATTATGTTTTACTTTCCATTTTCTTCAGAACATATGGTGGGGTTTACATCCCATTGAGCTCTATTATACATCCACATTTCTGGTCAAGCACAATAACATCATACAATAAAAGCTTCAAAAATTAAACTGCCCACTAAAACTAACTCAAATCAATGCACTTTGAAAAACTTTCACAACTGGAACACAAAATATGTGCACAGAATTACGCATATTTTATACAAAACACATCTTCTTGATATCATCACTAAATATTCCCAACAACATACACAATGCAACTTCCAGCAAACCTCAAAGTGTTTCCCTTACCTCTGCTTGTTCGGAATCGCATCCAAAGTATATTCTGGTAATAAGCTGAAACTGAAGCCGGCCCTGAATTTCCATAAAGTTCTGAAAGTTTAACTCCTCTGTTGAATCGGAGGTACTCATTTTTCACACATTGCATATTTTAAACGGTTCTATATATCAGGTCTCTGTCTTCCCCTTGCCTGTGATAATCATATGATATTGTATATCTACAAAGACTGTAGACAGCAGTGAAAAGCCACCACCATTTAATTCCTGTGTGTTAACCTGACAATCACACGAACATACAGCATGGTTGAAAAAAATCGGCTGCAATAAGTTGAAATTCACAGCACATGTTACCCATGCTTTTTATGACTAATACCCAATTTAATCAATACACTAATACTGCAGATCCCTTGAACTTTCACACTGCAGACATGCGATTATTAAGTCTGGAAAAAACTCCATCAAGCACCACTTAACAATTTACCTCAATTTTTTCAAAATCATTGTTCCTCAAATAGAATGTCTTTCAACCATTTGGCAGGATATCATTCTTAAATCTGAATTCTGAATCAATTGAAAACGTTTTAAAAAAAGAATGAAAACACTCTGGATCTCAATTATAATTCATATATACTGTATACAATATAGATGGCTACATGCAAAAAAAGTTTATCAATTAAAGACATATCATTGAAATCAAATCTTGACCTCCCAAGCTTTAAAAACTTTTGCATAAAAAATAACTCTAAGAAGATGGCCATAACATGCTGAGATAGGTGTCCCCATGTACAATAGGCATGTCTACTTTTGAAAAGACCTGTAATAAAATACAAGATGTTACACCAAGTCTAGAATCAATAGCTTTGCTTCCCAATAATTAGACGAAACTTCACACGAGTTCCATGCAAGACTGAATCTCACTTATAATTGGAAAAAAGTAAAAATTTCAGTCCAGTTAGGTATAAAAAGCAACACAATAAATATTATACATTATATGCTTAAAGACAAATGCTAAACATTCTGGTTGAAATCTTCATTCTTCAAGCTGAACAAGTCCCAAACATATCACATAAAACAGGAATTCGGAATACTAAGATATGACCTCTGTGACTGGGATGAGACTTTGGTGTGCTACACAGAGACCACTCCCGTCACATACAGAAAGCCAAGCCGACTCAATGTGTCATCAAAAACTAAGTTATAATCAGTCTCTCTACTTATCAGTCTTAGGTAGACCATTTTTTAATTGAAAACCCAAATACATGAGGACATTTGATATGGGTTCATATAGACATTGCACTAACATTAAATCAACATTTTAAAAAGCCCTTTCAGAGATTCCCTCTCACTACCTAAGTCATCTCTAGGGCATTACAAACTAATAACTCGATTCTTCTGCATATTCTTGATAGGTTTTGTCAAGAGTGATGCATTTATCCTGAGCATTAAAATTCTCAAACAGCACTTCATTAACAGTACATAAACCTCCTGTAGATCTATGCCAGAGATTCTCTTTGATTCATATTTGAACAGTCTGCACCACTGGGTGTACCTGAGGGCCAGGATGATCAGATGTAACATTTGTCACATACTAACAGGTCCGGCCAGATTGCTATATATGCTACACTGTCACTTTCTAGAAACAGAAGGTACTCTCTCAATTCTGTGTTCAATATCTACTATGACTATTTCACACAGTCTTCACATTTGCTGATGCCATATAAAATTTGCATAGTTTTATGTAATCTTTGTCCCATTGTATTATTTCTTTCTAGTTAAAAAAAATGTCCCATTTATTGATTAACTTGAGTAGTGTGAAGCCCGTGAAGACATGAACCCTGTGGGGATTTGGGTTAGTACCCTTTGCTTGTCATAAGAGGCGACTAAAAATGGGGCAGTCCTTCGGGTGAGACTGCAAAACCGAGGTCCCTTTGCAGCCCTTCACCAGCAATGGTGACGTCTTCATACGTGTGAAAAATTCTCAATAGGGATGTTAAAAGAATATGCAATCAATCAATCAATGAAGCCATGATATTTACTTACTACTCTTCATTCTGTGAATTTTTTTCCCTTTCCCATATAATTTCATGTTAAAAGTTCTATGACAGCTGGTGAACATAATTGCATATATTTCATACCTGTAACTTCACAGATCCAACCCCTGTCTTATATCCCCCCCCCCCCCCCCCCCTGTCTTATATCAATCAACTGATACTTGGGGACACAACATTAATGTAGTAATAAAATCTACGTCCTTCAATACCCACTTATCCTTGTCATGAAAGAAAAACTGACGGAAAATGTTCAGGAACTCCAAAATAATGGTGAGCTCAATTTGCATTGAGTAGTAGAAAACCTTTTCCAGATCTTCAAAAAAGGTCAAGACCAGTTTACAGATCTCAAAGCATCTACTTGCCTCGTTGTTGTTGTTTTCCTTGATAGGAACAATAAATCCTTTGGTTTTAAATCCGTATTTCTTCTGTAACTTGGTAATCAGTGTGTAAGCCTTTGAAACGGTTCTGTCCATGGTAACGGTCTCATTCTTAGTATCCCAATATTTATACCAGGGGTACTCACAGTGCAAAATATTTTAATCTACATATTAATTCCATCCATTTGGAACATCTTTTCAGATATATGAGACCTGTATTTACCCCCACACAGGTATAGAATCATATTCTTCCTAATAAGAATTTTAATCAAAACTGAATTAAGGTATATACATTTAAGTTATCTGTGTCTATTACAAGACGGGGTATATTTTATACATATCCCACTGCAGATTCAGGGGGTGTGATGTAAAAGCAATTATTTGTCCACCATTCACTCCTTCACAATAGAACACAGCAGTGTTTTCATTCCAACTCTTTCTGGCATCCACAAATCCAGAGAAAAGTAAACATTGAGTTAAGGAAAAGGGAGGCCATACTTTCCAAATAACTTGGAATAATATCAGGAGTCCTCAAGAGTCATGTTGACCAAGTTAATATTGTTATAGACTACTCCAGTAACTCTACACTAATTACTGACACACACAGTCAACAGACCAGTACTGACAAATCAGATCATTTATGTCCAAATAAGTGTCCCAGGCAAGCAGTAACCCCTCTCAAAACCCTGCCCTTGGGGTGGGGCAGAGCACAGAAATATTGGCCTTTCCATATCTTCAGGGTGACATTCAATCTGTACAGATTTGTAGATCCATACTTCTTTAGCCACTTGAAGTAATAACCCAAAAATAAGATATGATAAGTTTAAACCATATCTAATTATCAATTGAAAGGAATTATATGCATGGATTAGTCTTATCTCTATCAATTTATGGATCCTTACAGATTGGTTGGATGACATATCAAGCACTACTAATGGCTCTAAAGGGGACCTTTGGTATTAATCAATGCCTTATTTACAGCTTATCTATATTCAAATATTACTTGTGGGTAAATATTGGAACATCTTTCCTTATAGCTACATTTTAATTAAAGTTTCTGTGCATATATATATATATATATATATATATATATATATATATATATATATATATATATATTTGAATATAAGAGTTAAAAGAAGTCAAGTTTTGTCCGTGATGATTTGGATTTTTTAACACTAACCTGAGAAGGTAAACAACAATACACTATTGGCAACATTTGATGTTGTTATTAATCTATATACTAATGTTACTTTCCCACTAAGACTTCCAAGTATTCAAGTATTTGATAGATAAATATCCGGAAAAAAAATAGATGAACTTTTTTTTGAAAGATTTCTTTTTAGAAGCAACATCACTTTTTTTTTTTTTTTACATTTAACTACAAACATTATAAGTACCAGTGGGAATCAAAATGGCCTCAACATGTGCCACACTAACACTTGGTTTCTTTAAGGAACTCTTGTACCAAAAAGTTAAGTTTCGATGAAGAACTCAAGTGTATATATAATGCAACACTGTGACAGATTTCTAGACAAATGTTTCATTATTTGGAACAGAGACCCCTACCTTTTGACACTATTTTTAAAGAACATTCTTATTAATGAAACAGAATTGCCAATTAAAAGTTGACAATTATTGATAATGGATCACAGTACATCTTGCATTCCTAGATGTTTGTGTGATGAAAAAGAAGGATATGATAATTACAAATGTATTTTTTGTTTTACAATGTACACATGGACACCCATCAGTATTTACATTCTTTGCTTTTGCATCCAATTATAGGCACACAAAATGCACCATACCTTAACTAAGTGCCAGAAGAATATGTACCATTGTCGGCAACAAACCTACGAGAGAGCAGTCTTAGGTTTAATAGAAGAGTTAAAATCTTACTCACAAAAACAGTCTAATGATCAAGATTACAGAAGATGGAGTCAACAAAACCAGAGAACTTAATAATTTGGATGCATCTTGAATTCAAAGGTTTCTTCAGGTGAACTTGGGACTTTTAAATGCACATTTACATCACCTGATTTTGAGTGACAGCAAAGCTGTTGTATAGATCCCTTAGGGGGTCCATACTTGTCATTCGAGTATGAAATTAGGCCCTGATTCTTATAATTAATTATAAATCATCATTTTAACAGAAACCCTTCCATGTTCCTATTGACCAATGTTTTTAAACTAATACGTGACATATTCAGATAAAAATAGCATTTACTTTTAAAGCAATGTATTCGCTAGTCCCAATAACAGATTAAGAGGGGGGTGAGGCAACCCCCCCCCCCCCCCTCCCTTTTTCGCCACAAATTGTGAGTAAAACTCCAAATTTGGCACCTAAAATGGCTGAGTACTTTGGCTAATATTTGACTTTTTCATATGCCCCCCCCCCCCCCCTCCTATTTGGAAATCCTGGATCCACCACTGAGTCCTGGGTGTGTTTCCCCTAGCTCTTGGGTTTTCCAACTTTCCAATGTCATATTGATCTCAAGATAAATTTCATGCATCAGTTTTATCTCATTCCATTTTCATCTTTTTTCTTGCAGAATCTGTCAAAATTCTGGGTCTATCCACTACACTTTCTCTCACTGCAGCAGGACATGCTGCACTGTTTACCATGTATGTGAATGCGTCTGAAGACCAAAAGAAGGCGACTCCCTGTTGTTTTTTTGTTAGGCCTAGGCCATCAAAAAGTATTAATATTTACATTAAAATGAGAATTTTCAACTTTATATAAGTGTTACATTCAACCATATAACAAAATTTGAAAAAGCTCTGGTAAAATTGTCATTTCATGATTTTTGCACAAAATGAGCTGTATAGTGTCTCTTTAAAATTTTCGTCAAAAAAACAAATTTGCTATCTCCACTTGCCAAGGTGTTTATATTACAAAAGTCTATTTTAAAGTGTTACTTATCGTGATAAACTGCTACAGGTGCACGTGGTCAGTGAAGCGGAAAATTGGTCATTATCGATCTCCAGTGTAAATTGACTATTGCCAATTGGTTCACCGATTACAGAAAAATACTCGCGTGATAAATAGATTTGATATACATTTTCATTGATATGTTCCTTTTGTGATTGATAAGCTTGAAATGTAAAATTAATGAAATGATTTTTTTTAACCCATCAGCGATTGAGTTTCGTCAAATGCCTCTAATAAGATGTCCTACTTTTACAGCCTTCTATCAGAACACGATCTCAATAAATATAACAAGAGGCCCATGGGCCACATCGCTCACCTGAGTGATCTTGGCTCATATTTTAAGATTTTTCCTATATATTCGCATGTAAAACTTTGATCCCTATTGTGGCCCCAACCTACTCCCGGGGGCCATGATTTTTTCAAAATTGAAGTGGATTATGTCAGGAAGCTTTCATGTGAATGTAAACTTTTTTGTATGTAAAATTTTGATCCCGTATTGTGGCCCATTCAACCCTCGGGGGGCCATGATTTTAACAAATTTGAATCTGCACTATGTTAGGAAGCTTTCATGTAAATTTCAGCTTTTCTGGCCCAGTGGTTCTTGAGAAGAAGATTTTTAAATGACCCCACCCTATTTTTGCATTTTTGTGATTACCTCCCCTTTGAAAAGGACATGGCCCTTCATTTGAACAAACTTGAAAGTCCTTCACCCAAGGATGCTTTTGGTCATGTTTGGTTGAAATTGGCCCAGTGGTTCTGGAGAAGAATTCAAAAATGTAAAAAGTTTACAGACAGACGACGGACAACAGGCGATCAGAAAAGCTCACTTGAGCTTTCAGCTCAGGTGAGCTAAAAACGTAACAATATAAAAATACATTTTTTTAACACCTGTCCATCAAACACTATGAAATTTGAACTTGATCTGTAGTTTACCACCCTCAAACTACACTGCAAGTTTTAAATGAATCCACACATTGACAAGCATAATGGAAAAAAGTCTGGAAAAAAAATGGTACAGACTGAGAGACAAAGGAACGGACAGACAGAGAAGAAAGCTATAGTCCCCTTTGGATTTACAAACTGGTAGCAGGCTAACGAAAATATAACATTGCCGATTGAATCACTTTTGATTCATTGCATACACGTATGTGCTATGTTTATGACATCATAGTTAAATTGTTAATAACGTGTGTGTGTGTGTGTGTGTGTGTGTGTATATATATATAAACACAATAAAAACGAACACGGGGGAATATATTTCTTGTTTAAATCCAGAATCATCTCTCTTTTCGGCCCATCGTAGGAGGACCCAATTCGTCATCTCAAAGACAAAGTCATCTGTTGGACATTTTATTAAAACTGTATTGCGAAAAAGTACCTAGTTTCATTAGGGATGACTTAGACTTCCTCAATCATTTACCGGACCATATACAAAATAATACGAAACTTGTGTCTTTTGATGTTGTCGGCTTATATTCAAATATACATTTAGACCTAGGAATTGAAGCTGTAAAATATTGGATTGAGAAATATCCTGATATCCCAAATGCTCGATTTAATCAGGATTTTGTTTTAGAGGGATTGAAGATAATACTTCAGAATAACTGTTTTGCATTTGGACACAACCATTTTCTTCAAACAAAAGGCATCGCAATGGGAACAAAAGTAGTACCGACATATGCCACATTAACCTTGGGATACCTAGAAGAAAACTTCAACAAATAATAACTTTATGGGGTGAAGAAGATGCAAAACTACTAAAATCGAAATGGAAAAGATTTCTTGATGATTGTTTTATTTTATGGTCTAATGACATGGATAGATTAACAATTTTTTGCAAAGTACTGAACGAATTGAACCCGGATATAAAATTTACAATGGAAATCAATGACACAAAATTACCTTTTCTGGATGTGCTAGTTATTAAAGAAGATACCAAACTTTCAACGGATGTCTATAACAAACCTACCGACACACACCAATACCTACATTTTGGATCATGTCATCCACACCATACAAAAATTGCAATTCCCTGCAATCTGGCTAGACGTTTATGCACAATAGTGAGTGATGTAAATACCCGAGGTATTCGTTTGTTGGAACTCAGATCCTACTTACAAAAACAAGGTTATCCTGATAAACTTATAGAAAACGGAATTGAAAAAGCAAAAGAGTTATGACCGCTCTCAACTACTTGCTACAAACAACCGGGAAAAAGACAAAGATATAATTCTATTTGTACATATGCATAACCCGTGCAATAGAAATATCAACTCAATAGTTAATCAACTAAACAATCTACTGAAAGACGACCAATTAACCAAGAAAATATTCAGAAAAATAAAATTCATCAACAGCAAACGTCAACCGAAAAATCTGAAAAGAATATTATGCCCTCTACATCTTAAAGACAATAACAAGGTCACTAAGTGTGGGGATCCACGATGCGGGACCTGTCAATACATCACGGAAGGATCACAATACAACTTTAACGGACGGATATTTAAAGTTAATGCCAAAATGTCGTGCGATAGCAAAAATGTCCTGTATGTCATTACATGTCCTGTATGCAAAGAATTTTATATTTGGGAAACAAGCAACCCGCTTCGAGCTCGTGTGCGGGTCCACAAACAGCATATCCACAATCCGTAATACAGGCAAATTCAACTAAGTGAACATTTAGATGTTTGTGGACAAAAACAATTCAATATATTTCCATTTTACAAGTTTGCAGGTGGAAGTGACATTCAGAGATGTGAAAAGGAAAAACATTTCATTAATCATATGTTCAAACCTAAACTCAATAATTCAGTTTAATGTTATCATATTTGTAAATGAAAATGTTTTCACACATTACTTTATAATGACATCACTGTAAACACTATGTTTTCACGTTCAGTACAATTGTCTTATGACGTTGAAATTTGTTTTGCTTTACTATGACGTCACAATGAACAATACGTTTCAACAGTCAGTATGTAATGACGTCTAGATTTGTTTAATTTTAACGTTCCGCTGTTTGTGACGTAACGTTGCTATGTTACTAAATGTAAAGCTTCTGAAGATTTGAAATGAAAGCGCTAAAGCTTTACTAAACGTCTTCGTGTATCTTTTTTATTTTTTACCTATAAATATATATCAATCAAAAGGAAGAGATAGAGATGTTCTGATAATTAAATACAATTTGAAATGATTGTTTAAAAAGTGTTTTGAAAATATAAGTTTTTCTACAGCAAATTAAGGACATACACGACATCTCTTGACATTTTCTCTAAAATTATTTTTTCATCTCGATATGAAGAGTTCTTGTATGATTTCCAAAAATAGGTTTCAATATCCTACTGCAGCCAGCTAAAGGTTCCGCGGCACTGCCTTTATTCTATGTTATCATGTATATACTATATAGATGTATTTCTCTATTATAATTTAGATTATTGCATTTCATTTTATTATCACACATGGCGGTCTATAAAGAGGACAGGGACGTTAACTGAGGTTCTTGTAGGTGTAGCTTATCCATTGATATCATTCAATTTCAATCGTTGGGTATTTATTTACTACTACCATGATTGCATGCACATGGCAAAATAAAATAATCCAATACACCATTAAACCTTGTACAAATTGTACCCAGTTTAAATTTTAAATAGCAAAACTTAAGGTGATAGTACTTTCACTGGGATATTGGCTCCTACATGTGTCAGCCATTAGATTAGAGAGGGATCTGTAAAGATTTAGTGAAGAGCTTTTTTACACTCCGCAATCAACAATAACAACCGACGTGACTTACTGTCTCGATCTCCAGATTTTGCACAGCACATGCTCTGGAATGAGTCCATTGTTCTTCAACCAAAGTGCTACAGGTGTTTAATTAAAGTACGCATGTTATATTCATCTTACCACAAATATCCTAATCCTCTAGATTGAGGAGTTTTAACAAAGTCACTGTATCAAAGACACTTGCTACAAACAAACTTTATTTTTATTAAAAATGATGAAGATGAAAACTAAATTTATTTTTATAAGCAAAATGAATAAAATTTACCATAAGGAATGTAATGTATTCCCTTGATTTCTCAATTAAGTTCAAAACAGTGGTAAAAATTTGTACAGAGGGATAATATAATTATATCGATTTTTGAACATAATAGAAAATTTATATTAATTGCCCCCCCCCCCCCCCCCTTTAAGGAATTCTATTTTTGTACACCTGTGCACCAAGCCAAATATTATACATGTATATCAACCCACATATCCATTTTTGGGGTTGGGGTTTCTTTGTAATATACAAGGGAATCATTATGGATGGACAAAGTACACAAAACTCTTTAAACTCTTTAAACATTTTGAGTTTATGAATTGTTGGGTGCAAAATAAACTAATATCAAGATTGAATATTCCCCCTATAATCACTAGGAAGTAACTTCAAGATTAAAATACTATCACACATTCCTACTGAAACAAAACTGTTTTGAAGGAATGCTGTACCAACCAGAAATGAAATAACCTTGTAGTCTAGGAAAATGTCTCCCAATCTGCTATCTGTACAATGGACTTGTATACAGAAAAAACCATGTTGACTATTTCCAAAACATGTCAAGAGCAATCTAGCCTAATCCTTCATTCTTACCATTTCAAGGCCAAGCAGAAATTTATGAAGATCTACTTCATTCTCCCAAAAGAATCCTCCTAGCTGAGTCCAAACATCCATGACCTGTGAATGCCACTTACTGCACACATCCCCATCTTTTAACACAGGGCCCCCCTTCAAAGGCAAGCTCTTAGTACAATGTCTACACCTATTGAATTTGATTTAAACCAGCCAAGTTTACACTGTAAAAACTTTGTACAACTTGTATTTAAACAAATACAATGCAAACATTCAACAAAGAATACAATTCCTTTAAACATTTGAAACAGACATCTAAAGCCCCTTTGAAAATATGACATATCTGACAGTTTTATCAACTTATGATCTAAAGTTAATTAAAAGAATTTGTACTTTCAAAACCAAAACAGTATCAGCTAGAATTTCTCAGTCCTGCTTAGTACCTAAATAGTATAGTAGTTTTTTATTCAAACAGTGTATAGATTTGTATGGAGGTTTTTTGTTTTATGAACAAGTTATGAAACACTTGGGTGAATTCCGATTGATATTTATTTATTTTTTATTTTTTCAATTTTCGAACTTCTCCCTTGTATATTTCATTTCAACAGATCAATTGTGTCTGTACATTTCAATAGAGTTGACATCAGCTGAACATGCTGAAGGAAAGACATTTTTTTAAAAACCAAAAAACAAAGAAGAAAAAAAAAACCCCACCCAAATCCTGTAAGTGCATGATGGGAGAAAGTCCAAGAATGTAAGTGCATGATGGGAGAAACAAGTTCCACAACACTTGCTTGTTAGTAACCAGCTTTTTCAAACTTAAGCTTGAGAAAAAAACCAGTTACTAACTTGTACTGGTTATGGAACCTATATTTATCAATTCATTTGTTGGTACATGTGCAGTGCACATACACGTAGTTTATTCAACACAGAAATTTAAAGTACATTTATCAAATCCAAAACTACACGTCTTAATTACCACTCTCAACTCAACTAATCTCACTTATTAACAGAAATATATCTTACTGGTGGGTTATAAGTACTGTCGTTGGACAAAATGTTACATTCTAACTGCCTTATAGATATCACTCTACAGAATAATTGACTGCCAAAATGAATAACACATGTAATCATGCTAATGATAGGAAATGATCAAGCACATGGGAAATCTTATTCTTATTTAATTCATAATGCTAGCACTGTAGTGAGGATTCCATGGGACAAAATGTAAATAGCCCTGATACTAGTTGCTTAGTCAGCAGAGAAATGTCACAACTTACTGGAGCCAGAATATGGGATTCAAAATGCATTCTGGCACTTTTTTCTTCCTCCAACAATTTCAACTCCAACAAAACTATTGTTTACTGCTTAGGGTCCTATGTAGGTCTGCATTCCAGTCCTTCACGTGCCTTTTTGTAATATCAAAAAGTGAATCAGAGCTATCGAAAACTAAATTTTTACTGACAAAATCTACTAGTATACATTGTATTTCAATCTTTGGACTGACAAAATTTCCAAAATGTCTCGCACACAAAAGTAAGATTAATAGAATCCTTCATTAGTATGAGTGTGGGATAGGGAAATTCCACTGAGGGGACAAGATTCGCAATCTAGGATGAGGCTTTGCCGATATCAGTCCTAAACAGCAAATCTTGTTCCAGAGGTGGAATTTCCCTATCCAACACAAGTAAATTATAAAAGATTATTTTTCTCACATTTTAGCAACAGCTTAGAGCATAAATTCAAGAGCTTAAAGAAAATTCAAAATTATCAAAATCCTTATATGAACTTCAATTCAAAATCTAATTAGATAGCCAGAAAGAGCATGCCCGAAAATGGTTTACACAGTAAATATCAACTAAAAAATTCAAGGTTGTCCACCAGAAAGCTATATCAAAATGAAATTTAAAGAAAACAATAAAATATTTTGCTTTATCGTGTAACGTAAATCATAGAAAATACATGACATCACAATCAAATGACGTCGCACAGTGTGAGACTAATAGAATCCTTCATTAGTACGAGTGTGAGATAGGGAAATTCCACCGAGGGGACAAGATTCGCAGTCTTGGACGAGGCTTTGCCGAGTCCTAGACAGCGAATCTTGTTCCAGAGGTGGAATTTCCCTATCCCACACGAGTAAATAATGAAGGATTATTTTTCTCACATTTTAACTACAGTTTAGTGCATAAAATTAGGAGCTTTCAAAAATTTTTAGATTATCAAAATCCTCATTTGAACTTCGATGCAAAAACTAATTAGATAGGCAGAAAGAGCATACCCGAAAATGGTTTACACTATAAGTGTAAACTAAAAACCCCAAGGTTGTCCACCAGAAAGCTATACTACATTAAAATTTAAAGATAACAATGCAAAATATTTTTACTTCACTGTGTAACGTAAATCTTCACCGTGTAACGTAAATCATAGAAAATATATGACGTCACAATCAAATGACGTCGCAGCAGTGTGAGACAGAAAAATCTCACATGGCTGTCTCACATGGGTAAAGTCGATCTCACACTGGTGATAATGTGAGAATAATAGAATCCTTCATAAGTACGAGTGTGGGATAGGGAAATTCTGCTGATGGGACAAGATTCGCAGTCTAGAACGAGGCTTTGCCTAGGACGAGGCTTTGCCAAGCCCTATAGACAGCTAATATTGTTCCAGAGGTGAAATTTCCCTATCCCACATAAATAAATAATGAAGGATTATTTTTCTCACATTTTACCCATAGTTTAGTGCATAAATTCAAAATTCTCATTTCAACTTGAATGCAAAAAGTAATTAGACAGTCAGAAAGAGCATACCCAAAAATGGTTTACACCATAAGTGTAAAAACTGTAAACTAAAACACCCCTGGTTGTCCATTAGAAAGCTACATCAAAATGAAATTTAAAGAAAATAATATAAAATATTTTACTGAATCATCATGTAATGTAAATCATAGAAAATACAATGTATACAAAGTCACAATCAAATGACGTCGCAGCAGTGTGAGACAGAAAAATCTCACATGGCTGTCTTACATGGGTAAAGTCGATCTTACACTAGTAAACAGGGATTAGAATTAACAGTCACCTGAGGCGACTGAATATCAGTACAGGCGACAAAAACTGGCCCGGTTGGTGACCAGAATTTCCTCTATGTCCAAACTTGTAATATCCTTGATAAACATGGTTTCTCATTCAAATCATGCTTTGCATTTATTATTCAAATAAAATTATATAAAATACAATTCGTGAATCTCTGCACGATTTTTTTTAACAAGACGCGTTACATCTTGTAGTAACTGAGCAAAGCATGTTTTGTATGGCCTGCAAAACATTTCCCAAGCCTGCCTCAAATGTCAGAATGAAAGAGGATATGTGTAAACTTGCCAATTGTACTAAAAAAATTAATATTTATTTTCCGTCATTTTCAGATACATACGTACAAGTATAATATAAGATTACATACTGTAGCGGACAGTATAAGAGGGAACTGATACTGCCTCGCTAGTGAAGTGGTAGAGTCTCTCTCTTGATCACGCAAGTTAAGCAATAGCGAGCGTGATCAGCACTTGGCTGGGTGACCGGTACACATTACAATACTATTTTGTTATGTAGCTAAACAATAATTGACATGTGTTTCAGGCCAAATGCAGTGAAGTTGGACTTGATACAAATCAACAGAGAGAGATCAGACCTAAAGCAATATCCTTGCTCTAATTAAATTAGTACATAAAAGGTGAAGATAACAAACAGTGATCAAACTCATAACTTGTCTTGTCCTCCTTAAATTTTGAAGCAGAAAGAGGATTCTCACAGCTTAATCTCATAAAAACTACACATAATTCCCAAAGAAGGAGGCCCACATTTGTTGAAAATAGAAAGAGAAAAAAGGTTGTGAAATATACTAAAGAACGAGAGTCTGTCATGGTGTATGAGAGAGATGAACTGGGCGAGAGTCACAAGGAAACAGGGAGAGGAGTCCGAGAGTGAGAGAAAAGTAATAAAAGTGAGAGAGAAGTGATAGAAGAGAGTGAGAGAAAAGTAATAAAAGTGAGGGAGAAGTGATAAAAGAGAGTGAGAGAAAAGTAATAAAAGTGAGGGAGAAGTGATAAAAGAGAGTGAGAGAAAAGTAATAAAAGTGAGGGAGAAGTGATAAAAGAGAGTGAGAGAAAAGTAATAAAAGTGAGGGAGAAGTGATAAAAGAGAGTGAGAGAAAAGTAATAAAAGTGAGGGAGAAGTGATAAAAGAGAGTGAGAGAAAAGTAATAAAAGTGAGAGAGAAGTGATAAAAGAGAGTGAGAGAAAAGTAATAAAAGTGAGGGAGAAGTGATAAAAGAGAGTGAGAGAAAAGTAATAAAAGTGAGAGAGAAGTGATAAAAGAGAGTGAGAGAAAAGTAATAAAAGTGAGAGAGAAGTGATAAAAGAGAGTGAGAGAAAAGTAATAAAAGTGAGAGAGAAGTGATAAAAGAGAGTGAGAGAAAAGTAATAAAAGTGAGGGAGAAGTGATAGAAGAGAGTGAGAGAGAAGAGATAGAAAAGACTGAGACAGAAGAGAGTGTGAGAGATGGAAGGAATGAGCAGAAGGAGGATGAAAGTGAAAATGGGTCAGAGGATAAAATTTATGAGAGGATTTGCCAAATGGAACATGGGTTAGAGTAATGCAGTGAATAATAAATAATAAAGTGAATTTGTTGACAAAATGTGTTCTTTTTTATATGGGCTAGTAAATTTCATTCTGGGCTAGTGAAATTTGAAAGTTGGTAGCCAGTTTGGCTGTCTCACATGGGTAAAGTCGATCTCACACTGGTGATAATGTGAAAATAGGACATATCTCATGAATTTCACAAAGTTATACACAAATAAACATACATTACTGAGACTATGATACATATGCAAATACAGTTATGTATTGTTTTATTGCTGGACAGTATATACACCAGCAAAGAGTTTTTTTTAGATAGCCAGGCAGCATTGGTAGTTTTCAAAATTCAGTTTCTTGAAATATGGAAATGACATATGCATGCAAGTTACAGTCAGGTATGGGCATTTCTATGCAAATGAATTTAACCAAGATGTGCTTGAAATACTAGTGTCCTGTATTGCAGCAAAGTTGACCAAGGCCAAGGACATGAAGTCAAAATTTTATTACCTAAAGAAAGGTCTTGTCAAAAGAAATGCACAAGTGAATTCGCTATTCTTAACCATTCGAAGGTTATGGACAAGGTTAAAGCTTTTCAAAAGTAAATCAACAAATTTCATCTAAGGATGCTTTGTGCCAAGTTTGGTTCCCTATACATCATGGTGTAAACTTTCATCCCTATTGTAGCCCCACCCTACCCCAGAGGGTCATGATTTTTATAAACTTCAATCTCCACTATGTTAGGAAGCTTTTATGTAAATTTCAGCTTTTCTGACCCAGTGGTTCTTGAGAAGATTTTTAAATGACCCTACCCTATTTGTGCATTTTTGTGATTATCTCCCCTTTGAAGGAGACATGGCCCTTCATTTGAACAAATTTGAATCCCCTTCACCCAAGGATGCTTTGTGTCAAGTTTGGTTCTGGAGCAGAGGAAAATGTGAAAAGTTATCGCCGACAGACAACGGAAAAATTTTGATCAGAAAAGCTCACTTGAGCCTTTGGATCAGGTGAGCTAAAAAAGCATACTCCACGAAGTCATACAAAATTGAAACTAGGATCTACGTAATTCAAAAATATATGGCGACCGTCGTTTAATGCATGTAAAATCTCTTGAAATCACACAAAAAGGTTGTGAAAATCATGGTTGTTGGTGGAGTCAGACAAGTGATCACTTAATATGGGTACCATAGATAAGGTAACACTTTAGAGGGATTTGTATGGTCACATAATACAAGAGCGAGTCTCTTACATGCAGAGGGTTGCTATGACAGTTTTAACTGTATCCATCTCAATAGACCTCCATTTTAGTTTACATTTGTACACGTTTACAGTCCTTCGTTTATGTTTACTTGCTCATACTGATAAATAGTCTAATATGTCGAGTAACGAAGGCATTACATATGAACCTTATAATTTATAGTCTAGCTGAGAATGGGTGTAATTTACTAATTATTTAAAAGTCACATCGAAACTATCCCGTGCATCTGCACACATGAACATGCTCAAATCCAAACTCAGTAAAACATAGGTTGAGCTATAATATGTCAATCTGAACATATGAACCTGAAGCAGACGATTTTTGGGGACAATTGTCCACAAATATTTATCAACAGTTTTCTTCGCTGACAACTCTTTTTCTTACCATGACGTCCTGTCAGTTGTCTAATGGTTGTTCTATTTGTATATCATAATTTTGCAACTTTCAGGAATCCCAACCTAATAGTGAAATTCTGTGTTTGCCGGACTTATAATTATTAATTCACAGCATTATCTCCTCGCATGGATGAGCTCATCATTTACCGGAAGTCTATTGGTTGGTTTTCAGAGTTTGCGTATAAACTTCGTTCAAGCAGACGCTCGGCTATTTCCGTACACTTCAAATAATGAAATGGTCGACTATTCGACCATTTCCGTAAAATTTCCGATTGTCTAACGAATTGGAGTTTACCGATGTAAACTTCCGGTTATGTTCAGGTGTAGAATGCAATGTTGTCTTGCACCAAGTTAATCGAACATGTATTCATATGAAGAAAATGGTGATGCTCTAGATAAATACCAGAGATCAGTAAGAGGTATATAGATATATGATTTCTTATGACGCAAATCGAAAAAGAATGATGTATTGACGTTGTGTTGAAATGTTGAAGGGGGGATGGGGGATTTTCTTGAAATAACATTATTCTATTTACATGATGTACCATAATACTGGATATACTGAAAGTTATGCATAAGGAAAGGAAAATTATATCAATGTTAGCCTATATGATTTGATATAAAGAAAGTAATTTGCAAAATTTGTCTAAATTTTCTCTGGGAAAAACATGTCAGAACAAGTGTTTTTGTCAAAGATTGGTTGATTGTATATTGTGTAACGTTCCTATCGAGAACCTTTCACTCATATGGAGACATCACCATTATCGGTGAAGGGCTGCAAAATTTAGGCCCATGCCAAGTGCTTATGGCCATTTAGTAGGGAGGGATCTTTATTATGACACGGGACCTTGGTTTTTGCGGTCTCATCCGAAGGACCGTCCCATTTAGTCGCCTTTTACAACAAGCAAGGCGTATTGAGAACCTATTCCAACCTGGATCCCCATGGGAATCTTGTCATAGAATGAAATAATGCAAGTCATTATACACTATAAGTTATGAATTACATTCGTTTTAAAAAATATTATCTCACAATATTTTACTGCCTAATTCATAATGTTTCTAAATTGAACCCATTAAATGATTTATTCAAGAGCGTGCCAATGCCAGTTTACATGAACTAGAAGATGTTTTGTTGGGGACATCCACTGGCAAAAAACAGGCAGAAACATCAAAAGCAAAGACACAGCTTCATGCTACAGTAAATCCTCGCACATTGAAATGGTACGAAGATAATGCTCGGCCACAGAAATATAAGCATGCTGTCTCAAAGCTTAATGCTTTGCTTAGCCAAGATTCACAGGTATGTTTTATATTGTTTTAAAGAAGAGAAATAATAATGTGCTTCATATTTTGGTGTGCACAAAACAGTTTTTATGCTCCAAAACGTGAAGAGAATTATAACAAATGTTGAAAGACAAACATGAAATTCATATATGCATGCTAGCCACTTTGACAGTATGTAATGTACTTTCTATGAGCTCAATCCAATTTTGGCACATACTGAATTTTAATATTTAACCAATTTGGAAATCTTTGGATATTAAGTTGGGCAGTCATGTGATCAAATCCTGTGAAGCCCAATGGGATTCTAAGTAAGTTTGATTACATACAGTACTGCCCCACTTCATGTCTCAGTGAAGTTTTTAAAATGGTTATTCGTTACTTATAAAAGAATTAGCCATTTTAGATGAACAGCCCATTTTAGAATACAGTACTAATCAACGTCTTACATCCTAACAAGCAATGTGGTGACCAAATATGTGATACAGTCCTGTAGCAAATTTATGCATGAGTCAGAATGTTCTCCAAAATGTAGGAGAATGGGGAGATTTTTATTGACATATTTTGACATGTGCAACAATTGCTTCAATCATCGAATCTGCCATTTTCTTCCAATTTTTTCCAAATATCAGACAAAATAATGAACATGATGAAATGTATATCACAGATATAGGTCACTAAACTCAAAATCTGAATGATATGATTAAGTCTCATTAGTATCGCTATCATCATTTGTTATCTTCATGTGGTCAGTGTCGAACACTCGCAGAAGAACTGTTAATGCTTTTTAGCTCACCTGAGCCAAAGGCTTGATTGAGCTTTTCTGATCGAAATTTGTCCATTGTTTGTCATTGTCATCATCATTAACTTTTCACAATATCATCTTCTTCTCCAGAACCATAGGGTCAATTTCTATTAAATTTAGCACAAAGCATCTTTGGGTGAAGGAAATTGAAGTTTATTCAAATGAAGGGCCATTCACACTTTGAAGGGGAGCAAAAATAGGAAAACAGGGAAGTGTTATTAAAAAGAAACTTTTGCAAAAGCTGCCTGACAGTTTGTCCAAATCATGGCCACCAGGGGTAGGGCTGGGATACAATAGGGGATGGAAGTTTTACTTTGGCATATATAGGGAAATTCTTCTGTAGATCAGCAGGGCTATAAGTCATATTGATGTGTAAGCATTCTCAGGTAGTGTAAATTATTTGTGCAAATCATGGCCCAGGGGGGTATTTGAGGTCACAATAGCAAAACAAATGTTTTATATGCCATTATGTATAATTTTACACAGTACATGAGTATGGGGAAAAATCTTTAAAAATCTTCCCCAGACAGCAAGGCTATAGTCATGTTGATATAGAAGCACCCCATGTTGTGTGGATTCAAGTTTGGTTAAGTAATACAGTAGGGCAAGTGTGGGGTCATAATTTTCCCTGGGAGTAAAGAGGGTAGACATTTTTTTTAAGAACAGCAGAGTTAAGGTGTCTCAGGTAAATGTTGTGGCCCATGTGCCTCTTTCATTTCCCTTGTGATTAACTTTCATCATTCATGAATGAAAACTTCTGACTTATTACCAGTATCAGAATATTTTGAAGTTGAACTAATATTTATTTTCAGATTCCTCATCCCTTGCGGTCGACAGACAGCAGTGTTCCCTCACTGGAGGAGGCAGCAGCTGTGATTCAGGCCCAGACAGGCTACTGTCAACAGCTGGAGGCAGAAAACCGCTACATTAAAGTTAGTCAACTATAAACAGTTAATGAACATATGCGAATCTACATGTATGATAAAAAAAAATTCAAGTATGGTTAAGAGTATGTAATCATTGGAACTTTTAGAAGTGCATCATGATAGTCTTTTTATTGATATAAGAGTTTTAGCTTACCTGCATTAAAAGGTTGAGATAGCTTATCAAAGTATGTCTATCGTCTCTTTGTCCATACATTTTTGTTGTTGTATGTTTGTCAATATCTGTTGTCTGTTTGTCTGTACATTTTGTTGTAAGATAACCTGAATTCAAAATGGGGTGATAAACTCATTCCTTTTATTTTAGAATTTAGATTTTGCAAAGTAGAAGATAAAAGAAGTATAAAAGTTTCCTGTAGGATTGAAACTCTAACAAACTAATTCTCTGTCCTAACTGATCTCTGGTGGGTGATATCTCTGGATTACCAAACTGTGTGTCCACAAGGCATTTAAAAAACAAACACTATAAATGTGAAAGGGTGGTTCTGAAACAATAAACCCATCAAATCAGCAGAAAATGTCGATTCATGAAATATTGTCCTCCTGACAGTAATTTCTGTTCATAATCTCTAATATGCATTGACCTCAGAGATCACCAGTTTGGAAAAATGCGGAAGAGAGGCACTGCGCAATTGTCCAATTTGTAAACAATTTTTAATATTTAAATTTTATAGAAAATTCATTGCATAATTATTACTTTCTTACGCTTATGATATATAAAGTCATTCATGACATGTTGTAATATTTTAAAACAAGCGAGATGAGCATTTACTCATGTCAGTTTCCATCTTTGTATGACCTCGGTCTCAGCAACCAGATTATTTTTGGTAAATCATCGTTCCCTTGTCTGAGTGTACGACAATTGCATCCGAGACTATGGCAGTTTATATATAACGTTCATTGTAGGTATGCTCTCAATGCAATATTCCCTTGTTTATTTTGCTGAATTTTACATCAGATTTTGGAGATTATATTAGTTAATACCAATAGGTGTTAATTGGTGCATACTTGGAGAGTTGAAAAATACCATCAGTTACAGCTTGTATTGCTTTAAGTTGGTCACCATTTTGACTTTTTCCATAAAGCCTATTAGCCAATTTCAATGAATTTATCTCTTAACATCCTTGGTTTATAGCAATGAAAATTTGTTCAAGTGATGGACATGCTCTTCTTCCTTTGTCCCTTCCAAGGAGAGATAATTATGGAGGAGTTTAGTAGGATGGGTAACGGGTAATATAAAGTGTTCTTTAGAACCACTAGCTAAAAACAAAAACTGATGTGATAGTAGTCTTGGTGTAGATTCAAAATTTGAACAGTAAAGCTGTAATTTATAAATGTTATATAGTGTAGTTGATTTCATTCACATATACACCCCAGAAGTGGCCAGGGTGGGACCACAGTGGGAATACAACATTTTAAACGGAAATTTGCAGAGAAAATGTTTTCAAGAATAAGAAAGTAGTAATTCAAAGAATATGCAAATCTGTATATGTTAGATTCAAATTGGTTTGAATCAAGATACTAGAGGCCTTAAAATAATGTTTCCCAGATTTTCCTTTTGTTAACTTCTCTTTAAAACGACAACTTAGCTACAGTACATATTGTCAAGATAATGTGAACATGTTAAATTTTGTTATAAAGTGTCAATGTAGTGTGAAGTTACGTAATCGTGGGCTTTGTTTTAGGCCATGATAAAGGTCCAAATATTACAAGATACATTCCTCTGTTTAAGCATGTTGACTCAGGTGAACATTGTGACTCTTGGGTTCTTATTTTTCTATGTATGGATATTGGGATACATGTACAGCAATTGATTTAGGTGTTTCTAGCTGGGCTGTAAGCAAGTCTAGACTACTGTTAAAAGGTCATTTTTATTTTAAAGCATTAATTATAGCTGCAGTGCTTTCTTGTCACCAGTTGGATTTCTAGTTTCATTTTTACATTTCTGGATAACTGCCACCTATAGCTGACTTTCAAAACAAGTCTACCTGTCTACTCTTTCGCGGTAAGATGTCAGATAGGGGACCAGTTTTGCATGATGTCTTACAGGGTTAAAAATGTCAATTCAGTCTTGCGGCCATTGCCATTAACAATTTAGCTGGCCAATCACATGACTGTACACAATGTACGTTATATAGAACCAATCAGACCCAACCTTACGGAAAGTGAATTCAAAGAAAACCTTTTGTTTGCATAAATATAGATCAACATGATGTAGTACCCCTTTCTCCTTTTTATCAAGTTTATGATATATTGCACATTTAGATCTGCTAGCAAAATAAATACCAGTATTATACTCCCAGTATTATACTTCAAGGTTAATGTTGTCATATTTTATGTAAATGCCAGAATTCACATGTTTAATGCTATTCAGTACTTTTGATTTTGTATTTTTCATTTTAATTTTTTGGGAGGAATGAAATTAAAAGAAATCTTGAATTATGATTCTTTGCAGGATGAACTTGTAAATCTTAGAGCAAAGCTTTCAGAAATTTTAGAGGAAAATAAAAGACTCCATGAGGAACTGAAAACAAGCATCCTGCAGGAGATAGTGGGTGAGAATATTGACCTGGAAGCTGTTGAGGTGAGGATGATAGAAATATGTACAGATTAACTTTCATGTACTAGTACATGTATCAAGTGACTTGCATTCTTTGTCATTCAAATCTAAATATTCATAATTGTTCAGAGAATTTACACTGGTGAATTGATAAATTAATCCATTTTATAGTATGGAGCATTATCTTGCCACTTTGTTGTTTTCACTGTAGGTTGAGAACTTCTTTTTAGCAGATAAGTCTGACCATATCTTCCACACACGGGAACTAAAACATCTTCAAGTAGAATTGGTAATTGTATGACTATATATAATTATGTAATTTGTCAGGTAATGTTTGTATTGGAAATAATTGTTTATATGTCCATATCGAAGATTGGAGAGCACGCTGCTGTTTGTCTATTTGTCCAAAGCTTGCTCATAACTTGACTGGTGAGAAACAAGACTCTCATTTTCTTGTGACAAGACATTTTTTTACTTTGTGACCTTGACCTTAGTGTTTGACCTACTTTTTAAGAAAAGTTAACCTAGGCAATATCTCCTGAACTGTTTAAAGATAGGTAGTGCTTTCATATTTTGTATATATATTCTTTATGACAAGACCTTGCATTTGTTTCTTTTTTGCCACCTAGGGCACAGTGTTTCACAAACACATCTTGTTTTAGAAAAGAATATGTACATATATCTAAGGTAATTGAAAAAAAATAATGACTTCTATGTTATAGATAAAATTATTAAATTGGTTGAACATGTTTTATTGTAAAAGGTATTTTTAAGAAACAGTTAAGATTTTTAGGTTATCTGAGTCAGTCAGGTGACCTATTGGTATTGGTCACTGTTCAGTGTCATGCATCGTCTGTTAACAATTGAACATTTTTTAAACCATCCAATTCTTTTCGAATCTGGTTTGAAGCATCTTTAGACAAGGGGGATATATTGTAAATTTCAGGATTCCTGCACCCATGGGGCCTTAAGGGCAGGGCAAAATCTGCCAAAACTTGACCAATTTTCAAATATCTTCTTCTCTTCAACGACACATCTGTAAGAAAAACTAAATGCATTCAAACTTAGCATATTTATAGTGTTCATATGTAAAATATTAAAATAACACCTTCTTCAATGCTTTTGATGTTCAATTGATTTTAGTCAGAAATTTAGAAGGAGTAGGCAGCCCTTTAACAAACTTGTAAATTTCATGACCCTAAGGGTACCAGGAATAGGCTAAAATGGTCATTCATTAAATGTATGTGTTAACAAATGAACATTTTTATGCTCCCCAAAAATATTTCAGGGAGCATATAGTCGCTGTTGTGTCTGTCCGTTCGTCTGCTTGAGGTCATATCTCCTAAATCTTTCATCAGAAATTGATCATAATTGATCACAAATATTCCTTGGGACAGGGAATTTTGGACTAAGGTCATGTTGGAAAGATCAAGGGTAGGGGATTTGGTACCAGGGTGGGGCCAAAATGGTCTTAATGATTTAATGTCTGTCATTTCAAAGACTTCTTCTTTAATTTTGATTTATTAAAGACTTTAAGTTTGCTGATACTAGACAAAAACTAATTGAATATTAAGGAAAAGCAGAACGGGATGTACCAAAATTATGAATTTTAAACCTCGGGGCTCTGACTCTAGGGTAGCTGCAGGTTTGTAGCTCTCTGAGAAAATATTGGAACATCTCTAGTCTGTCCCAATATTTTCCTAGAGAGCTACAGATCTGCAACTAACTCTAGGGCAGGTCCAAATTAGTTGTATTGTGACTTATACTATGTAAAGTCTTTCATCAGTTTGGGCACATAAGAACACATGTTGTTTTATACTGCTGCTGAATATTAGAAATTAGCTTAGATATGCAGAACAGGAAAATTATTTTAGATTTTGCAGCCCTTGGGGCTAGTGATACTTTTAAAGGGTCTATAATGAAATTGTATTTAATAGATATTCAGATGAATGATAAGGACTTGTTGGAAATGCATGTCGTATACATTTTGGTGACAGTAGTAATTATTATTTCACAGGAAAGACTCAGTTCACTCCATTCAGCAAGAGTGAGTAGACTTGAAACTCAACTGGAACATTCAAGGTATTTACAAGTTGCATTCATTATTGCATATAGTTTTATTGGTGGGGGGAAGTTCTACCCCCATCAAGTATACCACAAATGGTTTGCCTATTGCAATTGGTCTGCATCCATCGTCGCACATTAACAATTAAACATAACTTTCTTGATAACTACCATTCCAATCCCTTTCAAAAAGCATCTTTTGGACAAAGGGAACATAAATTTTAAATTTCAGGACTTCTGCACCTATGCCCCCAAAACTGCTTAAAATTGACAAATTTTTCAAAAATCTTCTTCTCTACAACCACACAGGTGTAAGAAAAACTAAATGCATAGTGATGTAAAGCAGGAAGGCCTCTACCAAATTGTAATTTTTTGATCCCAATGGTAGAGGTTATGACTCCAGGGCGGGGCTAAATTTGGTATATAGTTTTTATGAATAAACATTTTTAAAAAACATATTTTTTGATGCTGTTGATACTAAATTGAATCCAAATAGATCTTTAGAAGGAGTAGGTAGTCCTTTACCAAAATTGTAAATTTCATGATCCTAGAGTTTAATGTGATTAGACATCTTTATCATTTGAAAAACTTCATCAGGTTTGCTGATACAGTATAAAAATAAATACATATTTAGGAAAAGCAGAAAAGGATGTACCAAAATTGTTTATGTTGCAATATATTATATTATGTAAAGCTTTTCACTTTTCGGAGGTATTTAAGTTTTAAGAACACATCTTGTTTTATACTGTTGCTAAATATTAGAATTTATTTTAGATACATGTATTTGGAACAGGAAGTTTTAGTAGATTTCATAGCCCTTCGTTGTCGCAAACCATGGCTTATTGTTTCTGAATTTTCATTTTCACCCTTGGGGCCAAAAGGGGTCGAAAATGACGTTTTTCTACAAAACTCCTGGTTCCCAGAACTCCTCTTACTTTTCACACAGTAACCAAATCATCTTTTGGAAGATTATTGCTTTGGTGTCCTGTGGATATGCAATAAGTTTTCGGAGTTTCCATTTTCACCCTAGGGTCCAAGTAGGGGTTGAAAAACGACTCATTTTCTTTAAAAAGAACAACAACATAAATCCCTTGTTCCTTAGAACTCCTCTTACAATTTACGCAGTAGCTAAACCATCTTTTGGAAGATTATTGGTGGTGTCCTGTAGATGTGCAATAAGGTTTCAGAATTTTCATTTTTATCCTGGGGTCAAAAACAACATTTTCCCTGGTTCCCAGAACCCCTCTTACATTTTGTACAGTACTAGCCAAATCGTCAATTGGGAGATGATTGATGGTGTACTTTAGATGTGAAATAAGTTTTTGAAATTTTCTTTTTTGCCCTGAGGAGCAAATGGGGTGGAAAATGACAAAGGAAAACCTAGTTTTCACTGCTGCATTGTGCCATGTACAATAAGAATATATTTCCTCTAAGGGTTGAAATCTTAACCATTTTATTATACTCGCATAAGTGCCCAATATTAGAGGGCAGAAATTTATTTTTGAAAAATAAAATTTTAAAAACAAAAATCTTCCTTCCACAACACCTTTTCAAACATAATTTATGAATTTATGAATTTATTCTTTATCAAGTTATGAATTAATCATATGAAATACTAACATAAGAGGTTAAGTTGCATTAGATTACCACAATATTTTTAAAATTACCGCCATATGCTCATTACCACTTCTGAATTGTATACTTTAACGCTACCATTAGCTTGTGTCTTATGCATGTACATATATAAAGTATAGCATCTGAAATTGAGGTGAAAAATGTAATTTCTGGCAAGGTAGTGGTAATGTATTCCTCCCAGAGGTCCAGCGGTGATTATAGCCTCACCTGAGCGTTTTATGCTATTTGATATGTATAACGTCATATTCTTACTTGAGCATTTTATGCTAAATTTGATCATGTATAAGTTCATATTTTTACCTGCTCATTTAATGCTAAATTTGATCATGTATAAGGTCATATTTTTACCTGCTCATTTTATGCTAAATTTGATCATGTATAAGGTCATATTTTTACCTGCTCATTTTTGTTAAAATTTGATAATGTATATTCAAGTTTTGAAATTATAAAATAACTATTGTGGCCTCTTTACTAATTACACAAGTATGACAGAGAGTATACTTAAAGGCAAACACCTTCTTGTGGGTATTACTGTCTTACGACATCATCTAGTTCAGATTGTTTTACAGAGAGGGCATAAACATTTTGATACTGTGTACTAATATGGCACTTTTGATTTTGAGATATGAAAGATGTAGATTTTTTTTGTGTACAAGTTTAACATTTTGTTCAATAGATTTACTGACTGCATCGCTTGATTGAAATAAATGTTATGATATTGTGAATTGTATGATTGTTACAATGGACTGTTATTTTGCTCATTTAGATCAGAGATTCAAAAGTATGAACAAATGGTAGAGGATCTGAGATCACAGTTGCGAATGCATGACAGTATCCCAACCAGAGAAAATGGGGAGTTTGTCTCCGAAAAACAACGAAATTACCTCCAGATTACAATTGATAAACTAACAAGGTAATTTATAAAGACTACTAGATTTAATAATAGCATGTCAATTTCAGTTAATATTAGAAAAGAACCTTGTAAGGAAGTCAAATGATAAGGAGAGGGTACTTATAGGCTATGCCTATTGCCTAATCCTATTCAATTATTTATTGAATAAAATATTGTTTAAACTGAAAATAATACTGTGAGGTAAAGTTCAATGGCTTTATGGTTTTTAATGATAATCAGAGAACATAGTCATAAAACACTCTCCGAGTCAGAAGTAATTTTATAGTGTAAAGTGATCCAATTCACAGCCATAAATCAGAGGGAAATATATATATATATATATATATATATATATATATATATATATATATAAATCAGAGGGAAATATATATATATATATGTGTGTGTGTATGTGTTTTTAATGGTACATGTATATAGAAGCTCAAGAAAAAAATTATCTATTTAACAAATAAGGACAAATTTACTTGGTTGATAATTAATGAAGACAAACCAGTAATTGTCAAATTGAGTGAATATTTAGTTCAAACTTTCAGTTAAAGAAGTGATGCTTTAAAACTGCAAAAATCATTATAGTTTATTATTCATATGTTGGTATAATTCTGATATTGTCCATTTACTTGTGTATACACCTGATTAGCAATTCATATATGTATGTACTCATTTCCCCAACATGCTACATTCATATGTAGTTTGCAGTCCATCTACCCTGTAGTTAATGTTGTAAACTTTCTTTCTTTTTTGAAATTTTCTTCTTTATAAGCTGTCTTGCTATTATGCCCTCTGGGCCCAAAATTGGAATAAAACTTATCTTATCTTACAGCCAATGATATAGGTAATCACTAACGAATACTGATTAACAATTAGGAGCAATTACAATGTAACTTTTTATCTTGTTTGGCTTATTTTCTTTTGTGTTCTTATAGAGAAAGGGATGAATTGATGGAGCATGTAACCAGTCTAAAATCCAATGTCCAAAAATTATCTCAAAGGGAAGAAGAGGCCTACCAACAAACAAAGAAAGGAATTGAAATGGTGGAGCAGGCTCAGTTAGAACAAACTCAGGTAAACTTCATTAAACTTCTAATCCATGAGACCTGGAATGCATTGGAACCAAGTTATCTTTGATGTTAGGAATTTGCCTATACAAAATGACTTTCTGATGTTAGGAATTTGCCTATACAAAATGACTTTCTGATGTTAGGAATTTGCCTATACAAAATGACTTTCAAAAGCATAGTTTATTTTGATGAAGAGTGTATGTAAAAAATAAAATGGTGATCCATAAGATTTGTTCACAATAAATGTTCAAATTTTTCATGGATTTTTTAAAATTTTGTTGAAGGAAGCATACTTTTTTTTGTACACACGATTCATATTGTTACTACAATGATACATTACTGGTAGAAATATCAACTTTGTTCTGAAAATAAAGATGTGCAAATGATGATCTCTCATCTTTGATAATTTTAACAACCAATTACGAAAAATAAAATATTTTATAGGGAGATCAACATTTTGCACAAAACAGCATATCATTTGAACAAATCTTTTCATTGATGGCACAAATTTTCACCTCTTTTACATGACAAAGTGGCCTCTCTTCTCTGACATGGTTTGAATTGCACTACTGTATTGCCAAAGGAAAAGAATTTTCCATGTCAGTGGGTTAAATGTATGCAGTTAAAGTAGTAACATCGATAATGGTTTACATTTGCTGCTTTTTGACCAGACACTGGAGTCTCATAGCGGCAGTTATTCTGTATATATATGCAGAGTATTTTACAATATATCAGTATTTTGTAAGGTCACCACATGCTCTAAATGTGCAATTATGTTTACACTGTTTTAGTAGCATTTATTTTATTTGAACGAGTGTTATGAAGTAATGCTAATGCATATCTTAGTATTTAACACAATGGAACATATTAGAATATAAATAAAGCATTTTTATTCATTGCTGTTGGAATGAAAGGCTATATATATGTGTATATAGCAGAAATCATAGTAATCTGAACGATTTGATTTGGAACTAAAGTGTTTAGATAAACACGACTGCTGTAGTCAATATTTAACATTCAAAGTGCAATTATCAATATTTCAGGGTTGTTCAAAGCTGTTAAAGGCAAATTGTGCTTTTTCAACACACACACAAAAAAAAAAAAAATTCTTTCATATTGTTGCATACACTGTCTTGGCAAAAAGACTGTTTTAAAAATCTTCCAGATCTGACAACAATCCTCCAGATTCCAATGCTCAATCTTATTTATCCTGTTCAGAAATTGATCAATTGTATAGAGTAAAAATATTTATTTTATGATAGTTCTCTATGCATATCAATTTGAAACTTGGTTGATTTTTAAAAAATATTCTCCATGGACTGCAGGCTTTAGTGCAGAAAGAGCAGATAGCAGAGGAACTGAGCAACTTGAAGAAGAGGTTTGACACCTATATCCTTGATACACAGGCACGTCTGCTGGAGGAGAGGGAGAGCGTTCGAAGAGAAAGTCAAATGATGATTGACACTATCAACAAAAAGGTATGTGTTTGTGAGTGTTTAGAAATGTCAGAAAACATATATACTGTACACAGGGAAACAGTTGTACCCGTTTTATTTTAAAGCTGTATGGTCCGAATTACAACATTTTTTTCCATCTCGTAAAAACGCTATTAAATCATCGCACGTGTGTAGTTATGGGGCTGTATGACATATCATACATTATTTCACCTGCTTTAACCAAAATTGTTTGATTTTAAATCGATGTTTACAAATAACCACGTCACTCTGCCATTTCAAGTGACAATCACGTGCCCAGTTCAAACTTTCAGATCATCAGTGGTCTTATCTGTGTAAAGCTGTGTATACTGTGCCATAAGTTTAATAGAAATAAAAATATCAAATACCTCTTAGTAATTCGTTGTTTTACGCTCTTTCAGCCTTAAAACTAGATAATTGCGTATGAGTTAATACATCATGTTGGGATTCCCCTGACGCACATGACTCTATTTACAGACATCTAACACTGTATAATTTATGCGTTATCTGGAACACCTCGGGCCTTTCACCGAAAACACCGTGTTTTGGGTGAAAGGCCCGAGGTTTTCCGGATGATTTATATATGTACCACACTATATTTACTTTCTAAATAATATTCTCACTGTTTTCTTTTACATGCAGATGTTTTCAAGCATGTAATTAAGGGAAAGTTAATAATTTTATAAAGTAATTAATCTGCTTTAAAGTAATTATGTACAAAAATAATACATGAACATCAGGTCTTACAGCTTTAAGACTGGGTGAATAATACTAGACGGAGTTATCTCTCTTTTAACAGAACTTTGGACAAATTTTGAAACAGGATGAAACCATTTGAGTGTAGAAGGGTGAAAAAAGCACTCAGAGCAAAAATAACATTGCATACAGTAGTAATTCAGTGCTAATTATACTCTGTAGTTAAATATAATCAATATTAATTAATTTACATATATTGATGAATCTGACATAAGTATTAAACCTTTGTTTTCAAATCTGTAACAGTTGAAGGAAATGACAGACCAGTATGCTGCAACTTCTGCACAAGTTGACAAGCTATCTCGAGAAAAGGTCTCTTACATCAATGAAATCGATGAGATGAAGATCCAGCTTCGCAAATTTGACAAAGAAGCTTCCATGGTTAGAAATCATAGCTTTCATTTAAAAAAAAAAATATTGTACTACTCTAGCTCAGATACTATCTGAATCTCATACGTATCAAATTTGTTTACAGTGTTTAAAATTTTTGTGCTAATGAAATAAAATTTTCTATTTAATAAGTATTATGTGTGAAGGTAACTTTTAATAATGAAAAAAAAATGATTACCAACACTTTCTGAACCAGGCCGCAGATACATACAGGACAGAATCAACTCATGCCTCCATACAGAAAAGTCATGCTTCCCAGGAGGTCAACCGTCTCAGAAAAGACCTGGAAATTACCAAGAGAGATAGGGACCAGGTAATATTTGTTTGAATAGACCAAATAATAAACATACAATAATTTTCTTCAAGCTATAACTTGTAAACATGCATATGCAGTATTTTCACTAACGGATTTTACTTTCTTTTTTAGCTCACCTCACCCGAAGCCTCAAGTGAGCTTTTCTGATCACATTTTGTCCGGCGTCCGTCTGTCTGTCTGTCCGTCTGTCTGTAAACTTTTTACATTTTCATCTTCTTCTCATGAACCACCAGGCCAATTTCAACCAAACTCGCCAAAAAGCATCCTTAGGTATAGGGGATTCAAGTTTGTACAAATGAAGGGCCATGTCCTTTTCAAAGGGGAGATAATCACAAAAATGCAAAAATAGGGTGGGGTCATTTAAAAATCTTCTTCTCAAGAACCACTGGGCCAGAAGAGCTAAAATTTACCTGAAAGCTTCCTGACATATTGCAGATTCAAGTTTGTTCAAATCATGGCCCCCGGTGGTAGGATGGGGCCACAAGGGGGGATCAAAGTTTTACATACAAATATATAGGGAAAAACTTTAAAAATCTTCTTCTCAAGAACCACTAAGCCAAAAAAGCCGAGATTTACATGAAAGCTTCCTGACATAATGCAGATTCAAGTTTGTTCAAATCATGGGCTCCGGGGGTTGGATGGGGCCACAATAGGGGATCAAAGTTTTACATACAAATATATAGGAAAAATCTTCTTCTCAAGAACCACTGAGCCAGAAAAGCTGATTTTTACATGAAAACTTTCTGACATAGTGCAGATTCAAGTTTGTTCAAATCATGGCCCCCGGGGGTAGGATGGGACCACAAGGGGGATCAAAGTTTTACATACAAATATATAGGAAAAATCTTTTTCTCAATAACCACTGAGTCAGAAAAGCTGATATTTACAAGAAAACTTTCTGACATAGTGCAGATTCAAGTTTGTTCAAATCATGGCCTCCGGGGGGTAGGATGGGGCCACAAGTGGGGGGGGGGGTCAAAGTTTTACATACAAATATAGGAAAAAGCTTTAAAAATCTTCTTCTCAAGAACCATTGGACCAAAGAAGTTGACATTTACATCAAAGCTTTCTGACATAGTGTAGATTCAAGTTTGCAAAGGGTAGTTTGGGCCATAATAGGGACTAAGGTTTTACATGCAAATATATATGGAAAGTCTTCAGATTTGGGCCAAGGTGACTCAGGTGAGCGATGTGGCCCATGGGCCTCTTGTTTTTCATTTCTTTGTATGAAATGTCTTGGGAGTGTAATGTATCGTATTTTAGCTTCAGACCTAGAGACCTTTCCATTATTTGTATATAACTTTCACAGGATAAAAGTAAACTAGAGATGGAACTTGATGCATTGAAACGAAGGTTGAACAAAGCAGAGAGAGAACTAGTGAACAGCAAGGAGGAATGCATTCATTTGACGACAAATACGCAAGCGTTAGAGAGAGAGGTGAGTTCACTGCATGGACATAGTGAGCATTATAACAAAATAAGAAATATAATGTAAAAGCTTTAGATCGGATAAAAAATTCATTTCACAGGATTTTTCACACACACACATGCGTGACTTCGCGCATTGTGGATCAGCCCATTGGACGAATGGGATTTGTCCTATTTCGATCCCTAGAAACATTGATTAGCAAGCCAAAAGCAATAAACATGTAATTTGCAGTGTAAATACGTTTGTAGATTTACTGTAATTTTAGTGTTTTTTGTATATCAACTTTGTCCTGAGGAAGGGACAGGTCGTCCAAATAAAATGACATAAAAGTTTGAGTACTGAATTTAATTTTTGACTTTATTCTTACCCGATACCAAGAAAAAAGAATTTATTTATGAATAAGAAGTATTATATATGAATATTCATATATATATATATATATATATATATATATATAAAATATAATATAATATAATATAATATCTCAAAAACCTTGATTAAATGTGGATATTTTATTTGACAAACAAAAGAAACTAGAGTTATCTGCACTTTGATAACTTTAAATACCTTATGATCTGAAGACTTTAGAAATATTCCTTTTTACTAGTAAGTTCTGATGAATATTCTGATTAATTCTATAATTGATATCTGCTTGTACAAATAATTGCAGCTACATTTAGCAAAATTGTCCAAAGAGAGTGTGGAGAGAGGTAGAAATGAGGACTTAAAAGCTTTGACCAAACGAGCACAAATGAGAGAAGAAGAGTTGAATAGTTATATAGAGGATGTTGGAGACCAGCATGGTAAATTGCCATTATATGTACCCACTGACAATAAACTTGTTATTTTTTTTAATAGACAGTAAGTAGGTATCATATTGAATATGAATAAGAAAATAAACTGTAGAAACTAATTTCTTGGTGAGTGAAGCAGAATGTAGTTTGGATTTCAAATGACGTTACAATGTCCTTGTCAGGGGTTGAGCACAAAATAATGTGTGCTGCCAGAAATGGCTTTAAAACGATATGCCCATGGGCAAATGATTTAAAACTGTTTACTGACAGGTGTCTTTCAGAAAAAAGGAATGCTAGGTTTCTTATTTTACTAGATTTGTTATGATTTTATTTTTTAGAATGTCAGTGATAAATAAAAATGAAATGTCTACCAAATCAATTTTTGTTTGTGTTTCCATTTTTTTAAAGTATTAAGTTTTTAAGAAAGTCAAAGTGGAAATCAATTTGATTCAGCAGATTTACATTGCTTTTTTTCACTGTTAGAAAGGACAACTCAGGAAATGGATGTGATGTTAAAAAAGCAGAATCGTCTGTTGGGCAAATTACGAGATGAATGCAGACGGCAGGCAGGGCATATAGAAAAACTCACAAAGAAAAACAGGTTTGCACCTCTATGTCAGTATTCCTGAGATAATGCAAACTTGAAAGTTCAGGAGAGTCTTGTGAGACTTTACCTTGTAATATTTTTAAAGAAGTTTACATTGTACATACTGTAGATTCCTAGTTCTATGCCAAATTAAGTTCAGACATAATAAATGGAGTGCACAGTATTGCCAACAGAACACTGAAAAACAAAAAAATCACAAGCAAATAAAAAAAACTTGTGTTGCAGTAATTTATCTTTTTAAAGAAACAACGTTATTTTACGTAGCATAGTGAGACATGTTTTCTAAAATTTCTGAAAGGAACGAAACTGGACAACTACGCAGACAGAATGAAGAGCTGAGGTTACGACTTGAGAGAGCTGTGGCACGATTAGAGGATCTTGACAACCAATCTGACCAACATGGCAGGGTGCATGAGAAAATGAAAGACAGGCTAAAAAAGATGGATGATCATGCTCAGGAACAGGGGCAGCAGGTTGATATTGCTTATACTTCTACTAACAATCAATATTTTTTTTTAATAGTTTCACCTTGACTATGAATTGTTATGGTCTATCTGGAGTAAGCTTTTAAGTTCAGATAACCCAGAAATACGCAGGCTTCGAGATGAGAGCTGCTCTGTGTTTGGGATGCATTTAGTGCTTCTCTGAATGCCTTGGTGGGACAGAGTGCACCTACAGTCATTGGAGAAGAGGGAAGATGATTAAAATATGAAAAGCAAGTTCTGTTTAAAGATGTAAATGTAGGAAATACGAAATACCATCGTAAGAAATGTTTCACTAAAATGTAAACATAAAACATATTTGCAAGTAATATCCTGGATATGGTATGTACAAACAATGAAATAATGTGATATATTAAGAATTCCATGTGTTCATTTACTCCCTGAATGCTTACCTTTACTTGGTTTGTGTATCAATCCAATTTGAGTGATGAAATTGCATATGAGAAACTTACTGTATAACTTGGACTCATCTTTATACTTGCATATTACAAACCAGTATTTAAAAAATATTTTTTAGATCACATTTTATCTGGCATCATTCAGTCCCTCCATAAACTTTTTCAATGTTTTTGACTTCTTCTCAAGACCCACAGGGCTAATTTCAGCCAAACTTGTCACAAAGCATGCTTGGATAAAGAAGATTCATGTTTGTTTAAATGAAGTGTTGTGCCCTTTTTGAAGTGGAGATGATTAAGATTTAGTAAAAAATGTGGCATTGTTTAAAAACCTTCTTAAGAACCATTGGGCCAATTTTACAAGTTTGGCACAAATCATCCTTGGGCAAAGGGGATTCAAGTTTGTTTAGTTGAAGGGCCATGCTCTTACCAAAGGGGAGATAATCAAGAAAATGTAAAAATAGGGTTCAGTCATTTAAAGATCTTCTCAAGAACCACTTGGCCAGAAAAGTTGAAACTTACATAAAAGCTTCCTGACATAGTTTAGATTCAAGTTTGCTCAAATCATGGTCCCCGGGGTAGGGTGGGGCCACAATAGGGGATCAAAGTTTTACATGGGAATATATAGGAAAAATCTTTAGAAATATTACAGCAGGGCCATGAATACTCATATTTGAAATATGCAAGCATCCCCAGGTAGTGCAGATTGAAGGTTATTCAAATCATGATCCCTGGGGGTAGGATGGGGTTACAATAGGGGATCAAAGTTCTACACGGAGATATATAGGAAAAATCTTTAAAAATCTTCTGAAGAACAACAGGGCCATGATTACTCATTAATGCCATGATAACTCATATAATATGCAAGCATTCCTAGGTAGTGCAGATTCAAGTTTGTTCAAATTGTGGTCCCAAGGGTTAGGATTGGATCACAATAGGGGATCATATTTTACATGGGAATATATAGCATAAAACTTTAAAGATATTACAGCAGGGCCATGAATATTTTTTATTAATATGCAAGCATCCCCTGGTAGTGCAGATTCAAGTTTGTTCAAATCATGATCCCCGGGGGGTAGGTTGGGGCTGCAACAGGGGATCAATGTTTTACATGGGGATATATAGGATAAATCTTCAAAAATCTTCTTCTGAAAAACAACAGGACCATGATTACTTATATTGATATGCAAGCATCCCCATGTAGGACCAAGGTGACTCGTGGGAGAAATATGACCCTTGGGTCTCTTGTTATTCAAATTTTATCTTTGTTTGGTTTATGTATAAAGAACTATGACAAAAAGTATTTACATGTATAAAGTTATTTATAACCATTATCAGTAAAGTTTATGATAGAGATACAAGTACTTGACTAAAACTTTATATTGATTGTAAACAGTTATTAGATCTGCTGGCCCAGCAAAGCGCATTGATACGGGACAGACAGCTGCTCTCCAGAGAGGTGGAATTCTTGAGGAAACAGATTGCCAAGTCTAATGAGGAGGACCTGGAAAAATTCTTCTCCTCCAATAAAACTCTTGTGGATGATATTATAGAGAATGTGAACTGTGAGGAAATGGAAAATAAATACAAACAAAAATCTGTGATCAATTCAAGTGAAAAGGAAGATGACTTAATAGACACATAGATCTGATGTTTTTGTATATTTATTGTTTTGTACAAAGTGATATTATAAAAATGAATATCTCTGGATTGTGTTTTGGTTTGTGTTCATATTTTGAGAATTAAGAATGGTGTATAGACATACACAGCTAAGCATTTCTTGATAATCGATTAACTAGAACTTTCTCTATAGTGCAAGATCTGTCAGTATTTTGTATTAATTATTACATGAGTTTCCACCCTTTGCTTATTTGACATTCTTTGAAATAAACAAAATTTTAGGAGGACCCCTTTCCCCACTTTTTATATCCCCTGCAGACATACTGGGGGGGGGGGGGGGGGGGGGGGGGGGGGCATTCCAAATACCTTTTCCATCTGTCATTCTTGTCTGGTGATTTTCTTTGACACGATTTATTTCCCCCCTAATTTTGTGGAACTGTTGCATACCATATAAACCTGTGCACTTGGTTCTGTAAAATCATTTGAATTCAGGGCGACAATTTTCTTGTAGTGTAGAGATTAGTTTTGTTAGAATGTAACCTCTTGTATATGGTTTGTGCACATTAAAACCTTGTGTATGTTGTAGTGGTTTGAAATTCGTGCTATATAGGTATTGAGTCTCCACAAAATATAATGGTTCTAGTGTTTTTATATTGATTTGTTCAATTCTGAGACAGTATGGCTATTTTAAGGTTTATATTTAACATTTTTTCTCTCAGTACTGTCATATGTACAACACTAAGAGACAATGCTTGTACATGTACTTGCCATGGAATGCTGTTACATGATGTGTCCTGTCTGCAACTCTTGGAGGAGGGAGACATGTAAATCATGTACAGACCATGTACATTTTATTTGGAGCACAAAATCTTGAGACAGTTGCACTTTATGTAGAGGTTATTCATGCCTTTTTTATGTGTCCTGATCCTAATGCAGTTATTAATACCACATCAAAGTCACTTCAAGAAAAGTGTACAACTTTTGTCCAGATCGAATCATCATTGCAGAAAACGTAAGATGCTCATACCTGACACAAAATATGCTTATGATAAGAAACTGGAGAAAATCGTATTCACACATGTTGAATAAGCATATTGCAGCATAAAGTTCCTAGACAGCAACAACACAAAAGTTGGTAATGTCTTGTGGATGTGTCCTTATCCTATACCAAGGTCAATGGACAAAGTCACTTGTAGAAGATAATTCATCATCGCAAACCACAGGTTCTTGTTTCATTCTATTTCACAATTTGTGAAGTAGAATGAAACAATAACATGTGGTTTGCGATGATGAAGATCATTATACCGGACATCAATGTTGTGTATGACACAAGACTGTGTCCTAGTCATGACCAAAGGTAATTTTGACATTGTAAAGGTCACTGGGACAAGGATTAGTAAAGTCTTGTGAAAGCCATATCTTTGGAGCAGAATTGCTTCAGTCACTGGATACAAAGGCCACTTGTGGTTTTATGATCCTATGCCAAGTTTATCTGGATAATTGGAAAAAAGTATGTAATTTTTGTGGATTCTGTATTTTCACATTGTTGAATTGTTAGTTGCTCTTTCTTAAAAAAAAAAAAAAAAAGCATTCTTAGAATGTTGTAGGAAACCCAGTCAATATCACAGAAACAGCATGACAATGCAGTATTTTCAGCATTTCTAGACAACACAAGATTTACAACAGTATTTTCAGGATATCTAGACGACAGTCAGGATTTACTATATAGTAATGTCAGTATCTCTAGATGACAGTCAGGATTTACTATAGTAATGTCAGGATCTCTAGATGATAGTCAGGATTTACTATAGTAATGTCAGGATCTCTAAATGACAGTCAGGATTTACTATAGTAATGTCAGGATCTCTAGATGATAGTCAGGATTTACTATAGTAATGTCAGGATCTCTAAATGACAGTCAGGATTTACTATAGTAATGTCAGGATCTCTAGATGACTGTCAGGATTTACTATAGTGATGTCAGGATCTCTAGATGATAGTCAGGATTTACTATAGTATTGTTAGGATCTCTAGACGACAGTCAGGATTTACTATAATATGGTAATGTCAGGATCTCTAGATGACAATCAGAATTTACTGTAGTAATGTCAGGATCTCTAGATGACACTCAGGATTTACTATAGTAATGTCAGGATCTCTAGATGACAGTCAGGATTTACTATGGTAATGTCAGGATCTCTAGACGACAGTCAGGATTTACTATAGTAATGTCAGGATCTCTAGATGACAGTCAGGATTTACTATAATACGGTAATGTCAGGATCTCTAGATGATAGTCAGGATTTACTATAGTAATGTCAGGATCTCTAAATGACAGTCAGGATTTACTATAGTAATGTCAGGATCTCTAGATGACAGTCAGGATTTACTATAATACGGTAATGTCAGGATCTCTAGATGATAGTCAGGATTTACTATAGTAATGTCAGGATCTCTAAATGACAGTCAGGATTTACTATAGTAATGTCAGGATCTCTAGATGACTGTCAGGATTTACTATAGTGATGTCAGGATCTCTAGATGATAGTCAGGATTTACTATAGTATTGTTAGGATCTCTAGACGACAGTCAGGATTTACTATAATATGGTAATGTCAGGATCTCTAGATGACAGGATTTACTGTAGTAATGTCAGGATCTCAAGATGACAGTCAGGATTTACTATAGTGATGTCAGGATCTCTAGATGATAGTCAGGATTTACTGTAGTAATGTCAGGATCTAGATGACAGTCAGGATTTACTATAGTATTGTCAGAATCTCTAAACAACAGTCAGGATTTACTTTAGAAATGTCAGGATCTCAAGATGACAGTCAGGATTTACTATAGTAATGTCAGGATCTCTAGATGACACTCAGGATTTACTATATAGTAATGTCAGGATCTCTAGATGACAGTCAGGATTTACTATATAGTAATATCAGGATCTCTAGACGACAGTCAGGATTTACTATAGTAATGTCAGGATCTCTAGATGATAGTCAGGATTTACTATAGTAATGTCAGGATCTCTAGACGACAGTCAGGATTTACTATAGTAATGTCAGGATCTCTAGATGACAGTCAGGATTTACTATAATACGGTAATGTCAGGATCTCTAGATGATAGTCAGGATTTACTATAGTAATGTCAGGATCTCTAAATGACAGTCAGGATTTACTATAGTAATGTCAGGATCTCTAGATGACAGTCAGGATTTACTATAATACGGTAATGTCAGGATCTCTAAATGATAGTCAGGATTTACTATAGTAATGTCAGGATCTCTAAATGACAGTCAGGATTTACTATAGTAATGTCAGGATCTCTAGATGACTGTCAGGATTTACTATAGTGATGTCAGGATCTCTAGATGATAGTCAGGATTTACTATAGTATTGTTAGGATCTCTAGACGACAGTCAGGATTTACTATAATATGGTAATGTCAGGATCTCTAGATGACAGGATTTACTGTAGTAATGTCAGGATCTCAAGATGACAGTCAGGATTTACTATAGTGATGTCAGGATCTCTAGATGATAGTCAGGATTTACTGTAGTAATGTCAGGATCTAGATGACAGTCAGGATTTACTATAGTATTGTCAGAATCTCTAAACAACAGTCAGGATTTACTTTAGAAATGTCAGGATCTCAAGATGACAGTCAGGATTTACTATAGTAATGTCAGGATCTCTAGATGACACTCAGGATTTACTATATAGTAATGTCAGGATCTCTAGATGACAGTCAGGAATTACTATATAGTAATATCAGGATCTCTAGACGACAGTCAGGATTTACTATAGTAATGTCAGGATCTCTAGATGATAGTCAGGATTTACTATAGTAATGTCAGGATCTCTAGATGATAGTCAGGATTTACTGTAGTAATGTCAGGATCTCAAGATGATAGTCAGGATTTACTCTAGTATTGTCAGGATCTCTAGATGACACTCAGGATTTACTATATAGTAATGTCAGGATCTCTAGATGACACTCAGGATTTACTATATAGTAATGTCAGGATCTCTAGATGACAGTCAGGATTTACTATATAGTAATATCAGGATCTCTAGACGACAGTCAGGATTTACTATAGTAATGTCAGGATCTCTAGATGACAGTCAGGATTTACTATAGTAATGTCAGAATCTCTAGATGACAGTCAGGATTTACTATAGTATTGTCAGGATCTCTAGATGACTGTCAGGATTTACTATAGTGATGTCAGGATCTCTAGATGACAGTCAGGATCTACTATAGTAATGTCATGATCTCTAGATGATAGTCAGGATTTACTATAGTATTGTCAGGATCTCTAGATGACAGTCAGGATTTACTATAGTATTGTCAGGATCTCTAGATGACAGTCAGGATTTACTGTAGTAACGTCAGGATCTCTAGATGACAGTCAGGATTTACTATAGTATAGTAATGTCAGGATCTCTAGATGACAGTCAGGATTTACTGTAGTAATGTCAGGATCTCTAGATGACAGTCAGGATTTACTATAGTAATGTCATGATCTCTAGATGATAGTCAGGATTTACTGTAGTAATGTCAGGATCTCTAGACGACAGTCAGGATTTACTATAGTATTGTCAGGATCTCTAGACGAAAGTCAGGATTTACTATAGTAATGTCAGGATCTCTAGATGACAGTCAGGATTTACTATAGTAATGTCAGGATCTCTAGACAACAGTCAGGATTTACTGTAGTAATGTTAGGATCTCTAGATGTCTGTCAGGATTTAATATAGTAATGTCAGGATCTCTAGACGACAGTCAGGATTTACTATAGTAATGTCAGGATCTCTAGATGACAGTCAGGATTTACTATAGTATTGTCAGGATCTCTAGGTAATAATCAGGATTTACTATAATACGGTAATGTCAGGATTTACTATAGTGATGTTAGGATCTCTAGATGATAGTCAGGATTTAGTATAGTAATGTCAGGATCTCTAGATGACAGTCAGGATTTACTATAATATAGTAATGTCAGGATCTTTAAATGACAGTCGAGGTTTACTATAGTAATGTCAGGATCTCTAGGCGACAGACTACAGTACTGTATTTCGTTATTTCTAGACGACAGATCAGATTTACTTCCGCATATTTACACGTGTAGCATCTTTAAGCAGTCGGAATTTCCTATGGTATTTTCATAATTCTCTAGACGACAGTCAGAATTTATCACATTATTTTCAGCTTTTTTTAAGACATTCGGAATTTGCTACAGTATTTACAGCGTTTCTAGACAAAAGTCGAAATTTACTACAGTATTTTCAGTATTTTTCGACGGTAGTCGGCATTTTGAACCTTGTATTCAGCATGTCCAGATGACAGTCGGCATTGTGTACCTTGTATTCAGCATGTCTAGACGACAGTCGGCATTTTGTACCTTGTATTTAGGATGTCTAGAGTCGGCATTTTGTACCTTGTATTTAGGATGTCTAGACGACAGTCGGCATTTTGTACCTTGTATTTAGGATGTCTAGACGACAGTCGGCATTGTGTATCTTGTATTCAGCATGTCCAGACGATAGTCGGCATTTTGTACCTTGTATTCAGCATGTCTAGACGACAGTCGCATTTTGTACCTTGTATTCAGCATGTCTAGACGACAGTCGGCATTTTGTACCTTGTATTCAGTATGCTAGACAACAGTCGGCATTTTGTACCTTGTATTTAGCATGTCTAGACGACAGTCGGCATTGTGTACCTTGTATTCAGCATGTGTAGACGACAATCGGCATTTTGTACCTTGTATTCAACATGTGTAGACGACAGTCGGCATTTTGTACCTTGTATTTAGCATGTAGACGACAGTCGGCATTTTGTACCTTGTATCCAGCATGTCTAGACAACAGTCGGCATCTATCATCTTATCTATCTATCATGTTATCTATCTATTTATCATCTTATCTATCTATCTATCTATCTATCTATCTATCTATCTATCTATCTATCTATCTATCTATCAATCTATCTATCATCTTATCTATCTATCTATCTATCTAGGTATGTACTTTAGTCAGACTGAGTATATGTTGGAAGAGCTGTACTAAGTTGTAAAATACCTTCCCTTTATTAAACATTAAAAAACTTATATCTCAAAGGATGCCAACAAACTTGCTTGTTTACTATGCGGCAGAAATATCCAGATACGTTAGCTTGACAATATAGATAATTACCATCTAATTAATGTATACATATTATAACATTACTAATCAGATAATGACATCCGTGATTTATATCAACTCACGAAGAAACAGATGTTCAACATTAAATGCATGTATATAATAAGTGACTATGTATTCAATTTAGGTTTAATATTCCGGAACAGAAGCACCGGACGCCCAAGGGGAAAAATTTTACAAATTAAAATGTCACCTGTTAGTCATTGGTCAGATTTTGTTCTGTACAAGGTGTGTCATCTTTAATATCTAATTATTCAATTAGCGTAATCGGAAGGCGCGTGACCCTATAGTACATGAGTCGTCCTGTCAGAGATCAAAAACAAGCAAGACTGAAGAGTTCCGCTAAGCGGGACATTCCCTCGTACCGTGGAGGTTTTCAAAACTTCCCTCTCGGTGACCTTGACACCTCAAAATATGGACTCAGCTCAATCAATATGCTAGAATCACTGGAAGTTTATATCAAACCTTTGATATTTTTCCTTTAGTCACCAAGATGGTAATGAAGGTAAAAAATAGTTATATGTTAATAATAATGATGATTATGATAATAAAGAACAGTGTTACAAGTTGAAATTGAAGGTAATTTTCTTTAAACCGAAAAAATGTTAGTCTAGTCAATCTGCAAGATGACCTCAAACTAATAGCTAAAAAAGCTTTATACTGTAATATAGTCTTTAACATCATATAATAGACCTACAAAAATATAATTTGTGGAAGATGGTTGAAAAGGGGGCTTTGAAACAGCCATAAAACAATGCCTGCATACTCTTCGTCCTCCATACACAGTAAAGATGGCGTCATAAAGACAAATGAACATGATATAATCGATGAAACGTTTACAAATCAAGGAAGTTTAGATGAATTGATTAGCGATGTGGAGATACTATATATATCGATAAATAATAAAACAGACTATAGGAACTCTTCAATTTCAGGAGATAAAATGTTGTGCCATGGAAGCCATCATTTGAACGGAAAATTTAGTGGTAGTTTTTATTATGGAACTTACATACCTAGAAGGTAAGTAATGCGTAAATAGTGATAGAGAGTAAGTTTAACTGTGAAATCGAAGCGAACGGCAGTGTCACCTAAGGGCCCATTAATTGTTAGAACCGACTGACTGGGGAAACAGAATGAAGATTTCCAGACATGAATTTATATGAAAGACTGCTCCAAGATCGATGAAGACATCAGTCCAAATATCCAACCGAGCCGAATCTCAGCCGAGATTCTATGTGACCGATCAACAGGGGATGCTTACTCCTCCTAGGCACCTGATCCCACCTCTCTCTTCTTCATTTTGTATTATGAGATTGATCACTGTGCATCATCTTCACTTTTCATTGATTAGTTGCAGACCCGCCATCACCAGGAATCGATCTGCATATCTGTTGTATGCAGATTATTTAATCAATGAGGAACTGAGCATATCGTCAAAATTCTGACTGCGATTATATGACACAATAGATAAATCAGAGAAAATTGCATTTGTAGTCCTTATCCCTTTCAAGGATATACTAGTATTTTGATAATTTACGTTTTATTTTTATTTTTGGGGGGAGGCGGGGGGGGGGGTGTTCCAGGGTTGTTTTGATATCACACACGCACATACCCCCACCCCCACCCCATACACACTCACAGTTTCACACACGAGGTTATTTCTTGTTTCAGCATAATTTTTATCATAAGAGCTGTGTCTCTGTTTTGACAGGCTGTACATTTGATTTATTTCATTTTCACTATAACCTATCTCTCCAAGATTCATTTAAATTCAAACTAATTTTTGTTAAGTGCAGTAGTGTCACTTGTGTTTTTTAAATGATAAATGGTTTAGCTTTTAACGAATCCTTTAAAAATAAAAGGAATGTGAGCACTCCTTCGATCCAAATATTGGAATGTATTGGTGGGTTTAATGAATGTTTTAAAATCCAGGATTTGATCATTTATGTCGAATCTTTTTCCACTGTATACCGTAATATCTAGGAAATGCATACTTCACCTGGAAATTACGTATGTTTATTTCAGTAATGGCTGATGTACATTGGCTATAGGAAAATATCATGAATCTCGTTCTCATTTCCATGAAAAATGATGCAGCCATCGTCGTGATAGCGACCGTGTTTGGTTATTTTTGCTTTTCTTGGAAATTTGTTTATACATGTAATGTAAGCGAATATCGTATACACAGGGGGAACACTTAGACCCCATAGCCACCCAATGATTAGTTTGAATTCAAATATATTATTTTCTAGAATTAATTTGAACAAACAGCTTAGGTACAGTGAGTGTCTCAGAGTGGGGAATACACTTTTGTCTTGTAAGCCGCTGGCGATTACCGTAGCTCCTCGAATTTATGTAAATCATAACTGACCAGGCAACCGTACGTGTGTGATCGCAGACCTTCAAAATAAAATCCAAACAGTCCCTAATAATTATGCTCAAAGTATGAATAATAGGTATCAGAAATAGCCAATATATTGGCTTATTTTTTCTGTTGGTGCATGTATATGAGGTATAATCGCTCTTCCATGTGGAATAATACGCATTTCACAACGTCCCTTGTTTTTGATAGAATTAAAGATTTCAAAATTAAGTTTTGAGAGTAAAGCAAGACCTTCAATTTGAAGTCCAGTAAACCCCGGTCAAACGTTCCTGGACTCCCCATTCTCAGCATCCAGTATCATTGGCTGGTGTAGGTATACTGCCTAATGCGTTTACCCGGATTCGAACATTGGTGGTCATTATTTTCCTGTCCAGAAACTCCACTACTGTCCTCAGAGTTGTTTCTCTGACTTTGGTCATCTCCTCTGTCCAGAACCCTGCATTTTTATTTTATTGATTTTAATTTTGCCATCTCATGTAAGGTTACAGTGTCTTTGAGGTGATAACGTAGGATATTCCGTCTCGGAGACGTGTAAAGCTTGTTATCTTAGTTGTAAAAAAAAAAATTAAATCAATTTATTTGACCAAATCATCCATATTCTTACCTTTCAAATTTTACTACCCGTCCCGATATTTACCCCCAGAATTCCATTTTCCCTATATTGTTTTTTGTTGTGACGTTTTAATATCATTTATACAAACCCTTACCCGAGTTGTAAAGAATTTGATATAAATTATTTCTAAGTTTTCAATGATTTTTCAATGAAAACCTTATATTTGCCAACAAAGATCGATTTTCCACAAATCCTAATTTTGTATAGTTTTGATATGGTATTTGTACAAACAAATACCTTTATTTTAAGTGGTAATTATCTTTGTACCAATTAGTTTGAGATTTATCGTACTTACTGACTTATTTAGCTAACTATAAACTAACCATTACTAAATCAATTCATATTTTCATTAAAAAAAAACCAACCCAATAATAATAGTTTCGAGTCATCGTGAATATACATGTAACCTAAGTCAGGAATGTTTACTTCCACACACATTTGAATGTTATCGAGTGTGTTATAAATTGCAGGAAATGGACATGATAGACCTGTTTAAATATTATTCATATTTGTTTGTCTACAAACTTTAATCATATAAGCACAAAAACAAGGATGATAGATAAATAATAAAATAAATAATAAATGACAAACAACACTAAAACACACAAGAAAAAAATAGTTACAAAAATGAAGAACTCTGGAAATATGGCATATTTTGGCAAAACATACATTTGTAATGATCTCTTACATGCATAATCTAAAAAATAATACAAGACGGGGCGACATCCTCCACCGGAACAAGGAAGCACATTAAGTAAATGAACACCTGACATGTGGTCGGCTGAAATATGATTTGGCATCGCTTTCGTAGAACAGAATAATTCTATCTTTTGAATTGTTATTGTCATAACTCGTGGTCCGGGGATCCGTGTTTGTCCTACTCTTATTCATAGAAGTTATGGAGTTCGTTATCTTCACCCCCCCCCCTCCCCGTTTGCTTACTAACTACTGCGTAAGATTCATGCCAGTAGGGTGTCAATTTGGCCGACTTTCTAAGTTTTCTTTCAGGAAAGCATACATGAACACGATCACCATGACTGGATTTTTCGTAACTTACTGTACGATCGTGGTATGTATTTTGTCGAAACATAAGTCGCTTAACATTTTCTCATGCAATCGTATGAACCTCCCAAACCCATTCACTACGTGGAACAACTTTTATATTTCCTGGCAATTTACACACGAGATCAAGAGGAGTGGAACATGAAAGGTGAAGATAACGAATCTCATAAATCACATAAGCAAAACAAAATAGATAGATGGGCAAACAGGTGCCTAGGAGGAGTAAGCATTCCCTGTCGACCGGTCATATCTGCCATGAGCCCTATATCTTGATCAGGTAAACGGAATTATCCGTAGTCAAAATATGTATGCCACGAACGGTGTAATAATCGGTATGAAACAAGCCAGACAGCATTTGACCCAATGATAGGTTGTATTGGCAAACTAGATCGTTAAAACGACCATATAATTTGTGAAATGCTGACTTTAAACGAGACAGTTGAAACCCCTGTACCATCAACTTGTTTTCCAGTAGCTTGCCTCGATTTAAAAACTGATTATACGCAGAACAAGCTCTTGCGTATCGAATAAGTTGAGATATATAAACTCCATATACAGGTGATAATGGAATATTGCTACATAAATATGGGAAATTGACGATGGAGAAGCTGAAATTATCCCGTTTGTCACAAAGTTTAGTTGTTAGTTTGCCGTTGATATATACTTTCAATAAAATATCTAAGTATGAAGCAGAAGTGGACGACTCTGTGGTGTCTTTTATTTCGAGATCGCAGGGATATATGGAATCGACATATGAATGAAAGTTATTATTGTTAATACATGTTGTATATAAAACGTCGTCGATATATCTAAATGTCGAATTGATGGCTACAGCAAGATATTTTTTCTTCTCACTTAGAAATTCTGAATAACTTCTGCTTCATATGAATATAAAAATAAGTCAGCTAACAAAGGAGCACAATTCGTGCCCATGGGAATTCCGACAGATTGTTGGAAGACCTGATCACCAAAGACCACAAAGATACTAGTATTGTCAATTAGGAACTGTAGCTTTTTTTTTTTTTCAATTTCAGAATACTTGTGCGTGGAATCAGAGTGGTGTTTAACGAAGTAATTTTTAGGATCAACACATTTTTAGCTCTTCTGAGCCGAAGGCTCAAAGAGCTAATCATATGGCCATATGTCTGGCGTGCGGTGTGCGTCAACTTTTTGGAAAAAGGGCTATATCTCAAGAACCCCTTAGCCAATTTTTGTCAAATTTGTCACAGGGTTTCCTTGGCCCAAGGGCTTTCATTTGTACTAATATTATGGTTGTGACCCTTTAACAAGGGGAGATAATTAGGAAAATGCAAACAAAAGTAGTGGTTGCTAAAAGATCTTCTTCTCAAGAACCACTGGGAAAATTATCACCAAACTTATGCATAAGGATGAGGATAGGTTGTAGATAAAAAAATTGTTCAAGGCATCATCCTGGGGCATAGAGTGCAGTCTCAATGTCACTTCAAAGTTGACCTTAAATTTTGTTTTGTTAAAACTTTGATATTTTGCTTAGTATAAGGACTAGGATCATCAAATTTTGTCAGTTGATGCATCTTAGGACCTAATATCATGTTGTCTCAAAAGTAGGTCATGGTGACCTACTTTTTGAATTTCGCAGGTAATTATTATTAAATAGATTTTGATGCATATCTTGGACACTTTTGAGCCTATGATCATCAAAAGTTGTCAGTTGATGGATCATGGGACCTTAAACTGCGTCATGTAAAAAGTATGCCACCATGACCTACTTTCTGAATTTTATGGCTAATCATCTATGAATACATTTTAGGCTGTTATTTCAGATACCGAGAGGTTTAGAATCATCAAACCTTGTAAGTTGATGTGTCTAGAGGCCTCAAAACATATTTATAAAAAAATAGATCACAGTGACCTACTTTTGAATTTTGCAGACATTCAAATTTCACATTTTCAATTTTAGATGCATATTTTGGACACTATGAAAGCTAGGATCATCAAACTTTGTTAGTTGGTGCATCTTGAGTTTTCATAGTTTGTTGACCAAAAAGTAGGTCATCGTGACCTACCTTTGGAATTTGACGGCTATATTTTAATATTTCAGATACTATTTCACTTACAATTATCAAACTTTGTCAGTTGATGCATGTTGAGTCGTCATCTGGAGTGTGTTGACTACAAAGTACGTCACCGTGACCTATTTTTGGATTTTGACGGCCATATTTGAATACTATTTGACTTGTCAGTTGATGCATCTTGAGTCTTCAGTATGTCGACCAAATGTAGGTCACCGTGACCTACTTTTGGACAGTTACATTTAAATTTTCAGGTATTATTTGACTTAACATCATCAAACTTTGTTAATTGATGAATCTTGGTTAGTGAGAATTTTTGCCTGTTCTACAATGTATCAGAAGAGCGATTCTAGGCCCATGGGCCTCTTGTATTTTTATGTATAACTGGTCGCCTCATGTACTACTGATCTGATTGCTTGCATTACATATGGGATAGGGTCTGAATCTCGTTCAAACACGCACTAACCACGGAATGCACGGGTTTTATTAAAACACTCAACCATCCCGTCGCTTTGTGAGTGATAAGGGGTTATTCTGGTTTTCTGAATATGAAACGGGGCACACAGTTATTGAAACAACTGGCTCTCATACTGTCTCCACTGATCTAAATGAATTGTAATAGGGACCCCAAATCTAGCAAACACTTCTTTCACCAAGCTTAGCTATGTGCCTCCTTGTTAGGTATGGGAAAACTTTCGGTCCATTTTGTTAAGTAGTCGGATACTACTTATACCGATTACCCATTTCTGTCCCAGGAAACTCTCCCAAAATATCTGCTGTTATTCTCTATACGGGAACACCCGACTCCACCACTTTCATTGGAGTTCTCTTGGTCTTATTGGGATTCTTCCGTCTAGAACATTGGTAGAATCTTTCCTACAGAAATTCTTGCTTCTAACCTTCCTAATGTCTCCTTATAGCTGTTCAGAACTCTTGAAATCATGATAAAAATGCAGGACATTTCTCCTTTCCTTCATATAAACATAACTGAAGGCCCGACCTGTAACATGTAAATGTTCATGGGGGGGGGGGGGGCTTTAATTATGACATATGCAAGGTGAAGATAACGAACAGTGATCAATCTCATAACTCCTACAAGCAATACAAAATAGACAGCTGGGCAAACACGGACCCCTGGACACACCAGAGGTGGGATCAGGTGCCTAGGAGGAGTAAGCATGCCCTGTTATATAAAGACTCGTAATTCCCGGAACAGCCGAATCAGTTAGAATTATTTCTGTAGAAATAAATATTTTTATATCCACAACAATTTGACAGATTTGAGTTATGCTGAATTTGACACAGCTTGTTTACAGATTTGAGTTATGCTGACTTTGACATAGTTTGTTTACAGACTTGAGTTATGCTGACTTTGACACAGCTTGTTGACAGATTTGAGTTATGCTGACTTTGACATAGTTTGTTTACAGACTTGAGTTATATTGACTTTGACACAGCTTGTTGACAGACTTGAGTTATGCTGACTTTGACACAGCTTGTTGACAGACTTGAGTTATGTTGAATTTGACACAGCTTGTTTACAGATTTGAGTTATGCTGAATTTGACATAGTTTGTTTACAGACTTGAGTTATGCTGAATTTGACACAGCTTGTTTACAGATTTGAGTTATGCTGACTTTGACATAGTTTGTTTACAGACTTGAGTTATGCTGACTTTGACACAGCTTGTTGACAGACTTGAGTTATGCTGACTTTGACACAGCTTGTTGACAGATTTGAGTTATGCTGACTTTGACACAGCTTGTTGACAGACTTGACTTAACCTTACTTTGACATAGTTTGTTTACAGATTTGAGTTATGCTAACTTTGACATAGCTTGTTGGCAGACTTGAGTTATGCTGACTTTGACATATTTGTTGACAGATTTGAGTTATGCTGACTTTGACACAGCTTGTTTACAGACTTGAGTTATGCTGACTTTGACACAGCTTGTTGACAGATTTGAGTTATGCTGACTTTGCCACAGCTTGTTGACAGATTTGAGTTATGATGACTTTGGCACAGCTTGTTGACAGATTTGAGTTATGCTGACTTTGCCACAGCTTGTTGACAGACTTGAGTTATGCTGACTTTGACACAGCTTGTTGACAGACATGAGTCATGCTGACTTTGCCACAGCTTGTTGACAGACTTGAGTTATGCTGACTTTGACACAGCTTGTTGACAGACTTGAGTTATGCTGACTTTTGACACAGCTTGTTTACAGATTTGAGTTATGCTGACTTTGGCATAGCTTGTTGACATATTTGAGTTATGCTGACTTAGATATAGCTTGTTGGCAGACTTGAGTTATGCTGACTTTGACATATTTGTTTACAGATTTGAGTTATGCTGACTTTGACACAGCTTGTTTACAGACTTGAGTTATGCTGACTTTGACACAGCTTGTTGACAGATTTGAGTTATGCTGACTTTGCCACAGCTTGTTGACAGATTTGAGTTATGCTGACTTTGGCACAGCTTGTTGACAGATTTGAGTTATGCTGACTTTGCCACAGCTTGTTGACAGACTTGAGTTATGCTGACTTTGACATAGTTTGTTGGCAGACTTGAGTTATGCTGACTTTGACATATTTGTTTATAGACTTGAGTTATGCTGACTTTGACACAGCTTGTTGACAGACTTGAGTCATGCTGAATTTGACACAGCTTGTTTACAGATTTGAGTTATGCTGAATTTGACACAGCTTGTTGACAGACTTGAGTTATGCTGACTTTGACACAGCTTGTTTACAGATTTGAGTTATGCTGACTTTGACACAGCTTGTTGACAGACATGAGTCATGCTGAATTTGACACAGCTTGTTGACAGACTTGAGTTATGCTGACTTTGACACAGCTTGTTGACAGACTTGAGTCATGCTGAATTTGACACAGCTTGTTTTGCACTCTTCCTAGTTTTGAACTTATGGACACCATGAAATTTGAGTGAGGTCATTTAGTTGATCCCAAAGGCTATAGCCCGCTATACCGCATTCTTTCCAGGTTTGAAAAACGACCGATTTCAATATAAAAAAAGTCCAAAGCAATTTCGAATAAAAAAAAGGTTTTTGTTTTTCATCTAATACGCGATCTCTCTCTCTCTCTCTCTCTCTCTCTCTCTCTCTCTCTCTCTCTCTCTCTCTCTATATATATATATATATATATAAAGTCTCTGCTTTGGAAGTAAAATATAGAAAAAACTCTTATCACTTTGTTGAAACATTTTGAAGACCGATAACACTGTCGAAATATTTCAACAAAGTGTTTAGAGTTATATATAGAACTCTTAATAGTTGAAGAAATGTTTAATATAATGCACAGAAAATTTCACTGTAATTGGATACCCACTTGCGCCCCTCCCCGGGGTTGAACTCGCGACCCGCTGAACCAAATCTTCTAGCAGCATTTAAGAAGCGCGGTAGACCGCTCGACCATCTAGAGTGTCGTCTGTCCGCGTGTGAATACACATTACACGAACTCTGCGACCTATTTCGCTGCATTGTTGGAAAATATTCAGGTTTACTTTTTAAATTTTATTCGGAAAACGCTTTCCTACATTCTACGATGGTTTATTGTAGTTTACTTTATGAATTGAGAGTTTGTCCTTGGACTATTTCCTGTTACCATCATTCAAATATGGAAATCATTACCAAATATGGAAACAAGTCAAGGTCAGGTAATTTTCAGCTGTTGTGTATAATTAACCCCACCACGGGTTATGCATTTTTTCTTCCCAAAGTTTCCTTCCGAAATAGTTAATTACAATATCTTGCGATTTTTTATCTACCAAAAGACCCAAATTAGGTAGCTTACGAACATCATATTAAAAAATATCTACACCCACAGGCTCTCAACGTTTGAAAAATAAAAAAAAAATGTCTTCCTATAAACAAACTATTTAATAGTTTGTATTCAAGAAGACACCTTTTTAAATTATATATACTTAAAACGCCGAGAGCCTATGTCCACAGAATCCCAAGCTGTTGCATCTCGGTGTCTGAGTAGATTTTGATATATAACTCCTGCTCGTTTTCAATACCTGAAGGGAATTTTTGAAAAATGATAACAGTTAAATTAATTGCAGCCATTTGTTAACTAATGCCAGCAGTCAAACCATATGTTAACCCGTAACGTTTATCACTTTGGTCCTGATTTGTGAATTTACGTGTGTTGTTTTACGTCCCATTCGAGAAGTTTTGATTCTTGTTAAGGTGCTATTAGTTAGAAATTCTTCCCTGTGCGCGGCGTTCAGTAAGGATTCTTTATCGTATGAACCCCAACCAGACCCCCGTTTTTAAGATTATATCTGAAACACTCCTAACGTCGGGCCCTTTGCGAAGGAACAGTCACTACCCAAGTTAAACTCTGACGCGGCGACGGAATCGAACCCGGGTCGCTCGGCGGCAACGCCCTAACCACTACCGCGACCGGTGTGTGAATTTTTCATCATTTCCGGTGTAATCATTGGACGAAAGCAAATATAAGAAACACATGATGATGATGATGATGATGGAGAGGGTTATCTTGAAATGAATAGTTAGGTGGTTTGTATGGAGGGGGGGGGGGTACAACTGAAGCACGGGGTAATTTGTGTAATCGGTCATTTTGCGGATATTACGGGATACCCATTTGGCTAGAATAGATATGTCATTTATGTGTATGTGAGGTCAGGTATGTGTCGCGCACAGGTAAGAAGGCTTCTGAAGATTTCATTTTTATTATGACCATAAAAATATGAAAGGCAGCTGTCCATTGTTTGGACCAAAAAAAAAATGAAGATTTTGTCGGAGCAGGGTTAGGAAAACTGAGAGAATTTAGCTCAGTTTGTATAGAAACAGTGCTTTCTCTTTTGAGAAGCAGTGATCGTAAATCAAGTGTGGTATCTTGCTCCGGAAGGATGAGAACGTTCACAGACGTGTTGCATACCAATAAAAGCTTCAGTCCGCAAATCGTAATCAATAAGTGACTGGTTGTCCATAACCTAAGAAGGTGCAGGTCGTTTAGACCCACTTAGGTTGGTGACCTAATTTGAAACCTGGCCGGATTTTTGGCACGTTTGGATTCATTAGTGAAGGCTACATATTGTTTTTCCTCTTTGGGCCCATGTTGAAAACTGAAAGAAGAGCACAATTATTACCTTACAACATTATTGAATTTGGATATCATTAGAGGGTTTTAGCAAGAAAATCGGGCAGCAACAAAACAAGAAATCTTAAAATTAATTAGTAGTAGAACAATCTTCTTGGCTGATCTGTAATGCCATTTTTAAACTGATGAGGACTAGTAGCTAACTTTTCTAGTTTCAAATAGCTCGCCACTAGTAACCAACTTTTCTCTTTTTAAGTAGCCTGGTTACTAGTAGCTAACTTTACCAATCTAGTTTTATGCGTTCCGCAGCCATGCTCTTTGACCCACATATTGGTGTATAGATTTAATCAATGAAGACGTCGACTAAGTTTGCATCAATTTAAATGGAAAATTAATTCGAATACGCACCTAAAATATCTCAAAAAGCGTCAATAATCGTTCGTAACAGTATTACTTAAAAAACATGGGAAATAAACTGTTGAAGCAAGAAATTACGAAATCCTCTTGTTAAAAAATTTCATGGCTTGTAGACAAAGGAAAATTGCAACAGACAAAGTATAAAAGGGCCTTGCCGGATAATCTGCACTATAAATCCACTCGTTTTGAATATAAAACAATTAATTGTAACATCACAGTACAATTTGGTATATACACGTAGTCACAGCAGTATTGTAATATTAATAGTTTCTAGATATACTAATATACATGTATTTTGAAATTTCAGTTGCGGTGGTGCGTATTTGCTGGTATTATTACTATAGTGTGTGCCAGTTGTAACGACTTTGCTGTTCAGTACAACTGTCTTCAGAACGCCAATAGCGTTTTTCTTGTCTGCAAAAAGAAATGCGGCGGGGCTGGGATGACCAAGCTTCAGTGCGAACTGCAATGCCTGCAGGATGCCTATCGACGACTAACGCACTGCATCATACTGGAATAAACTAAATTTTCATCATCTACCATTATATCAGTTTGATATTTCATCTTTGATTTATCAGATAAAAGGCAATGTTGTAAAAATGTATCGTGTTTTCTTCTCAATATTTTTCAACATCAGAATTGTCTATGAACAATGGAAAACGTGTTTTTCCAGCCAAACTTATTTGGAAAGAACCGGCATAAGCTATGCTAAAGTCCTTCTTAAAATGGCTGAGGTCTCGTAATGTCACACTTCGTTGATCTGAGATCACGGACTTCATAGATTATCTCAATTTCATCCTGGTCTTGTGGTCTCATGCACAATGCAGTTGCGTCACATTAAGACTATATCGATCATAGCTGTGGCAAAATATCACGGTTTACATACAACTAAAGCAGTCATGAATCTAAATCACTAGTTTGTTTACAAGCTTCGTTTAGTTAATATAAGTATATTCCGTTACGACACAACTACAATATCATTGAATTGACACTGCTCGGAGTTTTGTTTGTTTTGTGCACCTCTGTTATTTTTCTGCATCTTAATAGCAATCTCTCACCTCTAGTTACCAGTTCATGCCCGATAAGACAAACCCCCTTCCCTCATTAAGTTGGTTTAGTTTAGCATGTGCGCACAATATGCCACTTACTATGATGGAGAAATCTGTCATTGCACTTCTGTTTGTAAAAACATGCAACTGTGAGCTTGACATCACGTGATCGTGATTGACTTGATTAGTCTGCATGTTTGCTTGTTAATGGATTCAATACATTCTTACAACAGAAACCAAAATGGGGAGGGGGAGGGCAAACATGTAGCAATTTATTTACGATATACGAATGCATAAATATTTAAGCATTGTACAATGTTGTATTGTTCCGTTTTCCTCTTATATGTTCAAGATAATCATCATCGCATTGCTATTAGACAAGATAATCATCATCGCATTGCTATTAGACAAGATAATCATCGCATTGCTATTAGACAAGATAATCATCATCGCATTGCTATTAGACAAGATAATCATCATCGCATTGCTATTAGACAAGATAATCATCATTGCATTGCTATTAGACAAGATAATCATCATCGCATTGCTATTAGACAAGATAATCATCATCACATTGCTATTAGACAAGATAATCATCATCGCATTGCTATTAGACAAGATAATCATCATTTCATTGCTATTAGACAGAGGTATTTGAAGATTTTTATCATCATTTTGTAAGACTTTCATTACAACACAAACTTTTCCCTTGTTCTTAACTTAATTGGTAGAGAATGTCGTGGAGATCCGGGTTAGAATAGGTCCCCAGTACCTCCATCTTCACAAACGAATTTATAAACCTTGACTTGTGAAGATGCAGTTCCTCTTGCTTGTCGTAAGAGGCAACTATATAGGGCGGTCCTTCGGATGAGACGGCAAAAATCGAGGCCCCGTGTCACAGCACGATGAAGACACCTACCTGCTCAAAGGCCGTGAGCACCGAGCATAGGCCTAAAATTTGCAGCCCTTCACCGGCAATGGTGATGTTTCCATATGAGTGGACAATTCTGGATCAGGACGTTAAACAATGTACAACTATTGGTAGTTAGATGGTATGCCAGGAGCGCATTTAGGGGATGGGTTGGGAGGATTGGTAGAGGCTATGCCAGGAGCACATTTAGGGGATGGGTTGGATGGATTGGTAGAGGCTATATCAGGAGCACATTTAGGGGATGGGTTGGGTGGATTGGAAGAGTCTATATCAGGAGCACATTTAGGGGATGGGTTGGGTGAATTGGTAGAGGCTATGCCAGGAGCGCATTTAGGGGATACCATTAACAAGCAAAGCTCCGGCGAAAGCTACAAGGCAATTTGCGAGCTAATTAAAATGCGACAGGGTGCTACGATGAATTATGAGCCAATTAAAATACGAAAGGGGTACCAAGTGAGGGGAAAGGAAAAGATAAAAATGTGGACCTAACTCCAGTTTGAAACCCGATACACGTTTTCTTTCCTCACACGTTTTCTTTCACCACACGTTCTCTTTCTCCACGCGTTTTCTTTCCCCACACGTTCTCTTTCCCCACACGTTTTCTTTCCCTACACGTTCTCTTTACCGACACGTTTTCTTTCCCCACACCTTCTCATCCCCCACACGTTTTCTTTTCCCAACACGTTCCCTTTCCCTACACGATCTCTTTCCCCAAACGTTTTAAATCCCCCCACACGTTCTCTTTCCTCACAAGTTCTCTTTCCCCACACGTTCTCTTTCCCCACACGTTGTCTTCCCTCAGACGTTTTTTCTCCCTACACGTTCTCTTTTCGCACACGTTCTTTTCCCCCACACATTCTCTTTCTCCACACGTTATCTTTCCCCTTACGTTTTCTATCCCCACACATTCCCTTTCCCTACACGTTTTCTCTCCCTACACGTTCTCTTTCCCCACAGTTCCTCTCCCCATACGTTCTCTTTTTCCACACGTTGTCTCTCCCCACACGTTTTCTCTCTCCCACACATTTTCTCTCCCCACACGTTTCCTCTCCTCACACATTCTCTTTCCTTACAAGTTCTCTTTCCACACACATTATCTTTCCCCTTGTGTTTTCTCTCCCCACACATTCTCTTTCATCACATGTTTTCCCCACACGTTCTCTTTCCCCACACGTTGTCTTTCCTCACACGTTCTCTTTCCCCACACGTTGTCTCTCCCCACAAGTTTTCTCTTTCCCTACACTTTTTCTTTCCCCACACGTTCTCTTTCCCCACACGTTTCTCTCCCCACACGTTCTCTTTCCCCACACGTTCTCTTTCCCCACACGTTTTCTCTCCCCACACGTTCTCTTTCCCCACACATTTTCTCTCCCCACACGTTCTCTTTCCCCACACGTTGTCTTTCCTCACACGTTTTCTTTCCCCACACGTTTTCTCTCCCCACACGTTCTCTTTCCTCACACGTTCTTTTTCCCCTATGTTTTCTTTCCCCACACGTTTTCTCTCCCCACACGTTCTATTTCCCCACACGTTCTCTTTCCTCACATATTTCTCTCCCCACACGTTTTCTCTCCCCACACATTCTCTTTCCTCACACGTTCTTTTTCCCTACACATTATCTTTCCCTTTACCTTTCCTCTCCCCACACATTCTCCGTCTCCACGTTGTCCTTTAAGCTACACACTCTATCTTAATGATATAATACTGATCAGAGAGTTAATTGAAATCTTTATTGTAAAAATAGCTGAATTAAACTGTGTACCGATTACTTTGGGAAGAGGACTACCGATACATATTTCGTGAAAGAACTTATTCACAAACCCCAAAATATGGCCCTTAAAATATATAAAAATAAAAGTAAATGTTGAATAAGAGTATTGGTGTCATTAATAAGTACCAGAATCCGGGGTTTAAAAGTACATGATAGATTTTAAAATTAGGAGCACAACAAAAACTGTATACATACTAGAACCGGATATGGTACCGTATTTCTGCCTTTTTTTTATATACCAAAACTGGTTATTTTTCAAAGTTTTTGCCATACTGGTTTCATCTCGCCCTAAATATTTAAAGTATTTTTATATTCTACACCTTTTCAATTGCCCATAAATGCAAAAATATTTTAGGGCGAGCTGTGAGCACTATTCTTATTCATGTTGAAAAACAACACTAAGTTTAAACGACTGTAAAACGAAAAGTAGAAAATATATTGTTATAAAATAAACTGTTCTATAACCTATAAAACTTAGAGCATCAACTGTGAAAGTCTCACTTATTTTGGCAAAAGGGTCAATTTTGGTATTTTGTGGCTCTAGTTCTTTAAGTAGTCAAACACTGTTGGAAGGTCAATTTAATTTGATATATGTTTTATGTAATTATGTTATTTGCATGCGGTATCAAGCTGGGAGGCCCAGATGTCACAGAATACCTCCAGTGTTTTGCACTCTTTGTACTATTTGAAATACAAGATTAAAAATGAAATTTGACATATGAAGGTTTTCATTCACACGAGTATCAGATGCCAATTATGCTATGTAGCACTTCAGTTATTTACATATAGAACGAAATGTTAAGAAAAGTTAACAATTAAGGTCTTAAATCTGACCTCGGTGTTGCGTGTAATGCATGATGTCGACAGATTAGAATAGAATGCTTACACCTAGTACAAGGACATTTTAAAAGGGGCATGGACAGGATATGAGCTGAAAATTTAAAAATTTTATTTTCCCATTTTTAATGTTTGCAATACTTAACTAAAGTATTCCTAATGATCAACCAAAATTTGAATATCAGTTGTTGAGTTACAAATGAGATACTGTACTCACAATTCCTTGTTATGTAATAAAGGTTCGTGCTATGTTTTTTCCCCCATATATATGGCTTAATGGAAAATAGCATGTTTACAACAAAATGAGATGTTCCAAACTCTAGAAACTTAATTGTGCTCAGAATTAACTTGTAAATTGAAAAAAATCTTCTTTAAACGAAACTTTTACTAGTATATTTAACTTATGTAAACAAAAACATGGCACAAGCCTTGTTTTTAATTGGCTACGCAACATTAGCATATTGGATGTTAGTGGAAACGGTGATAAATGTACGCAATCACACTGTCCCGTTAAAAGTTCAAAGTCAACAAACCATGTGCATCTAGTAACACAAACTTAAAAAATGAAGCTGTATAAAAAGCAGTTACAGACTGGGTCCCCTATCTACCCAATCGGATTACGCGCTCGTCCTTTTCCGTAACCGGTTACGGAAATAGCCGAGTAGTTACGATTGCTATCTACCTAGTACTGTCGTTCGGTAGCTTTGGCGGTTGTTAAGATGTTAGAACTGTCTCGCTTTGACTGTTGTTAAGATGTTAGAACTGTTGTTAAGATGTTAGAACTGTTTCGCTTTGATAGTTGTTAGCATGTTAGAACTGTCTCGTTTTGACTGTTGTTAAGATGTTAGAACTGTTTCGCTTTGACGGTTGTTAGCATGTTATAACTGTCTCGCTTTGATTGTTGTTAAGATGTTAGAACTATATAGCTGGGTCGGTTGTTGGGATGTGAAGTTGCACAGTATAGGTATCTTAGTAAATGCACTGTTTTGCTGAATTCATACCTAGATCATCTATTACTATTTTAAAAGATTGAAAAGGGGGGATTATTCGTAATTCTACCACGGTTATTGCAAACATCAAATGAATGCCGCGGTCATTATTGTTCAATATATCTTCATACGTAATAACTGATCATGAGGAAAGTGATACTCATCTCGGTGGCACTTTGTGTTTTGCTAATACAACAATAAAGTCGATAACTGATAAGTCAATTTTATAATCATAAAAATTAATCAATATATGTTGTAAAACAAATTTATAAATGACTGAAGAACATGTCATTCAATATAAATCAATTGTCTGCATTCCGAGATTGATACACATGTAAACAGATATGTCGATGTCCCTTTTCCTCGTGTATTTAGTTTTTCATAACAGTTGATATAATCCGTCAACATCAAGCCGAAATACTTAAGATATTTTTTTCTTCAAAATAGATCTGGTATACCCTACCATCTCACATATTTCGTGAGCAAAAACATGTAAGTTTGGTCCGTTTTGGAAACTGCTATGACGCCACGGTGACCTAATTCGTAGCTGTATAGGGCAAATGATTGGCTGTATATTTCTGGCCGTAGTAGAATAGAAATAAAGTTCTTGTTTTCGTAGATGTTGGAGGATAACCTCGGTCACGAAATGTTGTTTGAAATATAAAAGCCTCGGCTTTTATATTTCAAAACAAACATTTCTCAGCCTCGGAGGTTATTCTGCAACATACACGAAAACGCGATCTTTATTTCTTAATTCTACCACGGTTATTGCAAAGATCAAAGGAATGCCGCGGTCATTATTCTGCGTTATACCTTCATACGTAATAACTGAGTAGGAGAAAATTGATACTCATCTCGCTTACACTTCTTATTTTGCTAATGCAACAATAAAGTCGATGAATGATAAATTCAATTTTATAATCATAAATATCAATCAATATATGTAGTAAAACAAATTTATAAATGACTGAAGAACATTGTCATTTAGTATAAAGCAATCGTCTGCTTTCCGAGAGTGATACACATGTAAATCTGGCAATGTACAGACAAGTTTTTCTTGTACTGTGCATTTAAATCAATTGATAAAACCCGTCAACATCAATTTAAATACTTCATATATGTTTTCAAAATAGATTTAGAATACCCCTACCACCTCACCTTTTACGTCAGCAAAAAACAATGTAGGCCGTTTTGGAAACTGCCATGACATCACATTGTCCTACATGTAATTGGTGGCTATAAAGGGAAACGATCGGCTGTATATTTCTACTAGTGTAGCAGGGTCCCTACTGGGCAGTCTGCACTATAAATCTACATATTTCTGAGCTGCAGTAAAATAGAAATAAACCTTTTGTTTTCGTGTATGTTGCACGATAACCTATTTGAAATATAAAAGCCAAGGCATTAGCATTAAAAATATACATTGTAACCAACTTAGCATATTTGTGTACATTTGATTTACACAAAAATTAATTTTCGAAAGATTGAATCACACTTCAGAAAACAGATTTCAACAAAAAAAATTACATTAAGAAGTGCTCGGTCGATATGCTTTTCTGTGAAGTCGATATATCTATGGATCGACCGATTGAAAGGGCTACATCTATTATATTATTTTTCAAAGAATGGGGAACATAAATTGCACCCTCCCCCGTGTTTTTTAACATATTGAGTTTATTGGAATAACCTAACTGCCGTTGTAGTAGCTCTGTTCATGTTCTTGGAATCAACGTTCTCCATAATAGCTCTCATTTGGTCTTCATTTACAGTCGCAAAACGACCTTTTACTTCTACGTCTGCAGACTTCGCTTCCATATTGTTTAGAAGTAGGTAATGACATAAACCGGAAAGAGAATTTGATTGGTTGGAATGACATACGTCAGCGAATCACATTCATTGTTGCACGTAGCAAGATTTCCCTAATCTATTATTAGAAAGTACAGGTCAATTCGAGTTTTTTTTTAATGTTTATAATTAAAAAGGCCCAGTCAATCCGCATTTATATACATGTACTTTGACACGTGATATCAAACGAATTCCGTGGGGATCCGGATTAGAATAGGTCCTCAGTACCCCCTTGCTTGTCGTAGAAGGCGACTAAATGGGGCGGTCCTTCGGATGAGACCACAAAAACCGAGGTATCGTGTCACAACAGGTGTGGCACGATAAAGGTCCCTCCCTGCTCAAAGACCATAAGCGCCGAGCATAGGCCTAAATTTTGCAGCCCTTCACCGGCAGTGGTCGTGACGTCTCCATATGAGTGAAATATTCTCGAGAGGGACGTTAAACAATATTCAATCAATCAATCAATCAAACGAACCAATGGTGAAGTACATTACAATACATGAAAATAATATTATATAATATCATTTTGTTTTGACTCGGCAGCGCCGATGTTTTAATGATTTTGGAAAATGAACCAAGAGCAACACCAACTGCAGGTTTTACACCATAGTCTTCTCAGTTTAACACTTACAGTCAATTTTGTGGTAGAATACTAACCAGTAAGTGTCAATATAAAGGGTCAATATAAATGATGCTATGTTGTTTTTAGTTTTAGCTTTGTTCGCTGTTGTTTTTATTTCATTACAAACACCATGCAGTATGATTGTACCAGTTGTTACCTTGAAACAATCTCAGAAGTGATAAGACAAACATTGGATATACATGTAATTACTGTCCATATGATGAAATTGGTTTTAAAATAGTGGTAAGATTGAGAGGAAATAATGACTTGGTATCATTTCTATTACAAAATACAGTTAATCTTCCAGGGGAAGAGACAAAATTCATACATGACTATCAAGGTCAAATAAGGTGCAAGCACCTGTGCAGTTTGTCTTCGATCAGGAAGTGTACCGGAAATGAACCAAGAACCCGAATGCTTGGCGCATTGTAGTACGATTCTACAACGATAAAAACAATTAAAAGGATCCACATGTATCATTGCACTTCAAAATATACATTTCCAAAGTTAATGAATACGGAGGGTCTCTGTCATTAAAACAAACCACATAAAATATACGAAGTTTGTTCGAAAAGTTCGCGGAAAAATTCCGTTGAGATCTCATTATAAACACGAAGCAAATATTTCAAGTTTTCCGACGAATTTCTAAAATTCATACGGCTAATTAGATATTTAAAAATTAGCTTCACGAAACATGGTTTTTGTATTTAACGTCATTTTACGTTTTGATTCATAGCACTTTTTTCCGTGCGTAAAGACTCATATTTTAAAAATATGACGTCACAACATTAATTAAACGGCATTTTGGGAAAGTTGGAATTATATCAGGAACCTTATTGCTTTATACTCGTTCATTATGGATGGTAAGCACGTTGAAAAAGTTTAAAACGGCAACGTCATGCGACTTTTTAAAAACACCGCGCTGTTATAAGATTTTGTGTATCAGCAATCCAGTCAGAGATGTTTCTCTAAAACAACGGTACATGTATATAAATGGCATCGTCGTTTTAAGGATGGAAGGACTGATATTTTTTTACTGGGTTTTGAAGGCCTGCAACCAATCCATAGCCCGAATCTCACATCTATGAAGCCTTAGTTCCCTGTGTGAATGGTCAGCGTTTCTCGGACGCAACAAAAGACGTAATAAAAGCATTGACCACCTGTGGTATAGAGGTACATTCTACAAGTGGATGAAACGACATAAGAAGCGCGTGAAATTGAATGGTGTGTATTCAAAAAAAGTTTTGAAAATATACAATGATGTATGAATCAGAATTGCCTTCATGCCGGCATACTTCAAGAAGCGTGTTAACGCTTCATGAAAGGTCAATAATAAGAAAATATGGAATTTATTAGTTTGATTAAATATGAAACTTCAATATCATGAGCAATTTTATCATGTCTAGGTCAAGGAATTTTTAAAAAACAAAACCGACGTTTATTGCAAAAATATCATTGCTGTCAGTACATGTATTTACATAAAGTACTGATGTGGTGTTGACTGAATTTCATAAAAATGTGGTCATCAAAAAGTGTGTTAAAACAATTCGTTTAATGTGGGAATTTTACGATCTCCTGACAAGCTTTCTACCGAAAATGACAGTATTCCGGTACAGTATTCAAGAAGGTCGCGCCAAAATATTTTATCATTTTGTATACTTTCTGACATTTTAAGCAAAACGAGAAAATGTAGAAAATCTCGGTGTTTCTGGTCTTCTCTTTTACAGACATAAAAAGTGTTGAATTTAAAACAAAAACGAATTTTACAATTTGATAATTTGCAGTACGCACTATTCATATATCCACTGCACATGTGTGTTTAATGTTAATCGATTATGAAAGGGTGAAATATAATTGAAATAGAGGAACAACATTGTGTCTTCATTTACAGAAGGGGGTGATTTGTTTTCAAAATACTGAAAAGTTTAAATTTACGGGTTATAAAGTAATTTATACGTGTGCGAGTAACAAATATCATAATCTCTTGTGAATGTTTTGTTGTATTTCTTGGCGAATTATTACGACAAAGCTAAAATAACACCCAATCCTTGGAATTATCCAATAGATCTACCGTAACACAATATGTTTTGTATTTTAAGATTAAAAGGTATATTGAAAAACAATGATGATGTTATGAGTGTATCCTTCTTTTGTAATATGAAGTCGCGAGTACTGAGACTGTTACGAGACAGGCTGAATACATCATTTCTAACAACGTACATGCTTCGGTGCCTCTGCCTTTTGGTAAAATTTCAAATTTTAGGCGCATCTTCTAAACTTCAGAGTACCATTGTCTCATTAAGAAAGTTCGTTATTTTTAAGTTAACCAGATGATATTAAATTTTACGTTTTTGCAATTGACATTCAACATTCCGACGCTTACAATTCAGTTGTTATAATTAGCGATATTGAATCTCAATAATATGAATGAAAATGGGAAGATAACGAACAGTGATCAATCTCATAATTCCTATAAAGAATACAAAATTAAGAGTAGGGCAAACACGAACTCCTGGACATATCAAAGGTGGAATCAGGTGCCTAAGAGGAGTAGCCATCCCCTGTTTACCGGTCACACCCGCCGGGAGTCTTATATCCTGATCAGGTAAACCAACAAACATGTAGCTATATTGAATTCACGATATCTGAATTAAGAATATTCATATAAATAAATAATGTCTGTCTTTTCTCTAGTTGTATGTGTCTAGATATTTTAATTGTTTCTCGGAAATATGTCACGAATATCGTGTACAAATACATGTAAAGGAATAAGAATGTTCCTAAGTAGTTTGAAAATCGATGCTACGTGCCTGTATTTACCCAAGAAATATCATATTCCCAAAGACTAACGTCATGCAATAAATTGTTTATCATACCGAAACAAAGCAAGACTACAGAAATGCAACTGAAATTGTGAAAATTCCTGCAAAAGGTCTATTCATTTATATGCAACTGTGCTCGCTTTAATTTAGCACCGCCCACGTATTAGAACGTACAAGCAAGGAAATAAAGAAACCCTTCCCAAGTTGATGGAGATCGATACCCCTTCCCCGCTTGGAATATGATGGTATCAAATGATTATATAATCTGCATATGATTTTAGAGCGTATATGTACATGTACGTGAACTTTAATTTAAAAAAAAACAACTTTCTTTTTCATTATGGAAATGCCAACGGCTGACTCCCAAAGTTTTGTTTCTTTCAAAAGCTAAACTTGTTGCAAATCTAAAGGACACAACCAATCATCTTCCAAAAGATGATTTTTGGCTATTGAATAAATGTAAATGTTCCAGGAACCAGGTCTATCTATCTCTCTATCTTTCCATCTATCTTCAAAAACATGAATGGAGAAAATATATCGTTGAAAAGTGCAAAATTTATATATTCACCTAATGTCTGAATGCTTGCTCTTTTGATTTGTGCGACAGTTTATTATGTCAAACACGTTTGAACATACTGGTAATTAACCCGCACAGAATGCAAGACACACTAATTTATCACTTCTCGTGACAATCCCGAAGATCGGGATCTAAAGTACATGAACATATCGCAAAATTTCTTCTTTTCTTCTCAAAAGCGCGTATTTCATATATATCTTGCGACTGCAAAAATGATCTGAAGGTTGTCAGATTTGATTTGAATATATTTCATCGTGTGATAGAATATCAACATAAAGGGTTTGGACACAATTTCTAATAACTTACAAGGTCTTCACTCCTGCAAACGCATCATGTCATTTTTAGTCTTTTCAATCAAACAATACATTTTCTACAGATACCACTTCATAAGCCTTTTTGCAAATACTTAAAAATAAGTTCAGTGTTATAAACGTTTTTTCCTTCAATGAATGAACATCTACTTAAAACGCATTGGCAAAAATTTAATTCAAAATGGCAAGAGCAGAGGTGCATGTTCTATGCCCACGTGTCTGCAAGGGAAAACCTTACACCGTTTGTCCCACTGCACATGCTGGTAAGTGGACATATTGCTTTAACATGGGATGTCATCGTTTAAGAAAAGTGAAGCAATTCTTAGATCTACAAATTTAGAATTCGTTCATTGTTAAATCAGTAACTTTCGTGGAGGTATACTATTTGTTGTCCTAATGGTTATCACGAATTCAAATACTCCACGAACAGATGACGTAAAGTAATACTGCAAGACACAATGTACAACGTTTCAACCACGAAATTATTAACTGACAAACTCGCTAATTTTTCTTAAACAACGAAAATTTGACCTCTGAAAATAAATGATTTTACAGTAATTGGTAGAATTCATCTTGTAGCTTAAATCAAGTAAATGTCAAAATAAAATCGAAAAAGAGAGGCAACTTTAAAAGCTGTACTCTGCAATTTATGTAGGATGGATTCATGATTTCTGTGGGAATTACCAGAGATGATATAGCTTTAACGTCCTACGCTTCTAGAGAACATCTTAGGTCTAAAAAATTATTGATATCATAAACTCATACAAATTCAAACTTGACAGTTGTTGCCTTGAGTCATCTAACATTTGCAAATTAGAGAAAGCCATTCAAACTCTTATTAAAACGCTGATAATGAATAAACAGATATACGTTTAATTTGTCTGTCATGGGGACTTATCTACGTACATGTCTTGCTACCCATTACTTACAAAACAATGTTTTGCATAAATGGCAAATTTTATTTCACTTAATGTAGACAGTACAAAGTTAACATAGTGATGCTTTTGTGAAAAGTCAATGACATTTGAGTTTCATGCTGTATGTAAATAACATATATTTCATTTATAAAGTAAATAAAGGCATACATTTACCGTATTTTGCATGTATTTGACAAATACAGTGACGTATATGAACGATTCATTGTGATTGGCATAGTTGTGTACTGTTATGATATAATTCCATAAAAATAGTCCCGCATTGCTATCAAATATAACATTAGTTCTCAAATGATAATTGCAGCATATAAAACAATTAACACTGGCAACACCTATTAATTACATTTTACCTATTTAACCCTTTGACAGCTATTGATTTACAATAAATATTTAGTTTTGATACCAAAATCAATTTTGGACAAATTGAAAAAATAGCAGAAAATTACGCATTGTTACTCATAATTAGTAAAAAAAGTCAAAGTTTAACTCGATTTTAATGGTCAATTTATTCAAAAATGAGAAAAATCCAGCCTGTTGGGCGCTGCTAAAAACCAAGAAAGACCGAAAAACATCGAAATTCTCAGCGGTAGAACACCAACTCAGAGCGAGCTCTAGTGCCCCAATGACAAGTTCACGGCTGTTCTGTTTAACATACGAGGTCTGCATACATTGGTACCGTTTTCATCAATTGTGACTTGTTGAATATTCATTTATTTGTTGTGTATTCCATTGCAATAAGTATGTGTCATGATTTGACAATATCGGTTACCAACAACCGAGATTTTTCTCTTGTATTGCCGGTAATTAAAATATATTACATTATTGTGCATTTTGAAGGTTTCAACCTTTAATATACATGTAGATATGTTGATGCGCAAAAGGATGCTCAATAGGTTTTGTTACAGGGTCTACGTGTTATTTTCCAGATTTCCTTAGCAATGTCAAATATCATATCTGCTGTCAGCTTTCACGAAACAATAACCTAATGTTAACTTCAGGAGCTGATTAATTTGTTTAAGATTCTCTAGATTCTTTGCGTCATATCAAACTGCGAGAACAACGACTATTGGTCCATTGCTGGGGCGTATTCAATGATAAAAAAAGAAATTTTATATGCAAAGTATGAACGCTGACATACTTTTACATAAAAAATACATATAAAACATATGGTCTAATTATAACTTTGATTTATCTGAAAATTTAATCAAATGCATCGTTAAAATGTACGTTGATTTACAAATCATAAGAAGCAGAATGCAATTACTGTTCTTGGCGTGTCAGTGTTGATATGATTTGAAAATGAATGGTAATTCTAACCTAAAATTGATTGACATTGCTAAATTTTACATGGTGTTCTTTTTTACTCAGTTTTTTTTCTTCATAAACCGGAAATCAAATTACACTGCTCCAAAATGCACATCAAATCAGATAGAGTTTGGGTTTTTCACTAGAGTGATCCTCGGAACTCGTGTGTTGCTTGCGGGTGTTTTCTCCATATCGATGGAAGGGCAGAATCCAAAATATGTATAGAAATCCTTACTCTGCAAATTTAACAAATCGATCGTATACTAGAAAGTCCGAAACTGAGAGTATACGACATCTTCAAAACTATGGAATAGAGGTAATTAATCAAGTAATTCATGTGTACCAAAAATCTCTTCGACCCAAATGATAATACTCTCATAATTTAATTGGACAAAACGTATGATTTATTTGAATTTAATGGCGGACAGTGGTGTTTAATTTTGATTGGGCGTGATCTCAGCCGAATCAAACAATCTTTGTATATTGTGTTTTCTACTAAACGACTTCAACACACACCCTCGTGATTGCAAGAAATGGTTTGATATCAATCCAAAATATGATTCTAGGATAATAATAATTACTAATTCTACTCAAAAATGTGAATTACAAAGAAATTGATTTCTAAAGTCTGACATAATATTTATCATCAGCCTAAATTGAATATGATGAAATGGACATCGGATACAAATTATGTTAACTTAAGGAATCTTTCCATGAATATATAATACTTAAAAAATAGAAGCATTAGACAATTTGTAGTGTCAGTATAATCGGACAAGAGATAGAAATATGATGAACCTGGATATTATATAAATAATCTCAATAAAAAATATGATGAACCTTAACATTATACAAATAATCTCAATCAAATTCCATCTATTGGTGTATTCTCGTTCAACGTGAATCACGTGATTTCTTGAGTTCTTGGTAAACAATCGTACATATGGTTATTAGACGAATCCATCCTGATATATGTGTTGCATTCGAAATGAAGTGGCATGTTCTCAAACGTTTTACAGGGTGTCTGCAAGTTTCTACTTGCAAGTTTATACTTCGTCCCAATAAAATAAGGAAAAACAATGAATGAAAACTAGGGGGTGGCTAGATGAAGTATTCTGGTATACATATGGTTTTGTTCTGTCGGTGACCAGAAAAATACATAGCTTACAATTAATTTATCTACTTAAACATTAAAAATACAGTTTCGACGCCATCTTACCGTCTAATTAGAGACGGCGATCATGTGATGCGTTTTATCCAATGGCAGAGCGCCATTCTATTCGGGGGCAAACAATTCCTCATATACAATAAAATGTGAAAGTCATTATAAGCTAAAAGTAGAATGATATAAAGTAATACGAAGAAATCGAGACAAAGCATAAATGAAGGTCAAATTTGCCAAGTAGTACAATTATTAAAATTCATTTTCACTGTTTGTAAGTGTCTACATCACCACTAAAACTTGGTGGTGTAAATGTTTAAAAACTCTTCAATTTTCAGATTGGAAACGAGAGAACGTGATATAAAAGGCTGTTTTACTCATTTAATTCAGGATGCAAAGCAATGAATTTGGAAAAATTATCAAAGAACGCATTTTCACTCAGATTTGATTTGATAAGTATAATCAAATATATCAAATGTCTGAAAACAAAAATTATATATACTGGAGCTTGATAAATATTATTTGATGTATAACAAACTTTAGCTTTGTCATTTCTTCAGTGTTTTAATTTTTCGTCTTGATTTGAAAAATTGTATTTGATTTGGTTTATTTTCAGCCGTTCACATTGATTGGTTGGGTCCTCATGTACTACATCTTTCGTGCTCTGTAGTATGTTCTTAAATATAAACGGGTTGAAATTGATTTATTATGGTTGTCGAAAAATAGTGTAATAAATTTATGGTTATGATTGAAGTGAAAGTAATATAATCATCACATAATCGAATCAATTCATAACTTGACAATTCAAAATTATGAGTATTCAATGATAATATTTCAGCATTAATAGTCTTTAAAAACTGAAGAAATGTGTTCTTTAAATTTGCATCTGATGTTTCTAACGGATAATGAGATATACCGGCATATATCTAATTTTATCTTTATTTAATATAGTTTGTATTCAACATACTCATTCAACTCAACATACTTCGAATACTTGATTACAAAATTGATCGGGATTCTTTGCTTAAACTTTAAGTACTATACATAAAACCTATTTTAGAGTGTGCAGATATAGTATGGGATGATTGTTCAGAATAAAGTAGTAAAATATTGGAAGACATCCAGGTTGAAGCTGGGAAAAAGAAGCAGACAAAACTCTCTAGAAAAACTGTATACTGAACTGAGTTGGGAAATACTGAATGAACGAAGGACAAAACATAAATTAGTTTTATATTGCCTTTTAACATACACCTGTGTATTTAAGGTTGATCCATGTCTTTACTTTCAGAATCATTATATTTAAGAAATGATCAGATTACTTTTAGAATTCCTATACTAAGGGCAAAATATCTATGATTTTTTTTTTAATTTTCGGCTTTTAAGTTTGGAATTAAATACCTCGAGAAATTCAAAAATTCGTCATCAGTTGTTGCATTTAAATCAAATATCAACAAAAATATTCCAAAGAAAGACATGCTGTATGATTATGGTACGGTAATAGAAATGAAAAATATTGAACATTCTTAATTAAGAAATAATGTAGGCAACTTAAATGTTCGTTTTCATGAGGATATTTAATTGAGGATTATAACTGTAATTTAACTCTGTAGTTATTTTTATGAAGATGTTGAACTTTTTATCCTTTACTGTCCAAAATATGTAAATCAAAAAGAAATATTGTGTGATAAAATACAAAATTTATACATGTACATGTATATGAAATTATCTGTTGAAATACTACTAAATGGTATTTTCCCCTTGAATTGTTTTACAAACTTTTTATTTATTTGTAATTCTTTGTTTAACAAAATTTAATAAAAGCATTTACTACAGTTATATTATGACCTTGTACCTATGGAAAGGCAGTCCATTCAAAATTACACAAGGGCAACATTTTGCAACTCATTTCTTTGCGCGTATCCCCACCCAGCTGCCCACATATATACATGTACATGTACCATCTTCCTGGGCGTGATTAAAAGGAAATAATGAGCGATACATGAAATAAATGAATTGGGTTTAAAGAATAATATATACATACAATAGTGAGTATTTTCTCTGCACACAAGTAAACAAAATTATGTACCGATATGAAATTGTACGTAATTTCATACGAATATCAAAACATACCCTTGCAAAAGTGCAAATACAATCAAGCATGTCAACAACTGACAAGAAAACCATATCAATTGAAATATCACATGGATAGAAAAGGAAAACTCTCTAAAACCAATGGAAAATCTTAAGACATCAATACAGTGAAAGTCAAACAGAATTGTTATTCGTCACACTATATACCCTTCGCAAATTGAAATGCGTTGTGTGGTTGCTAAACTTCTGCCAATATTGTCAGAAATATGCAAAACATATGTAGATTCGAGGAAACCTCATTTCTCGAGTAAGACAAAACTAGAACAAGAAAACGTCAGAAAAATCAATTTATTAGCTTCAGTTCAAACAACTTTCTTTCTATAGTGAATATTCGAATTGGCAGGGCTTTTGTAACAGTCGGTTGCGACCTCCTAGAGGTCACTTCCGGTTTTAGTGCCTAATAAGTGATATATGTTGACGAATCTCCCGAACCTTGATACACTTTGCTGGAAGTATGCAGTAGAGGTGAATAAATTGCAAGAAAAGGAATAATTCTGATCAGGCTACAAGGCAAATTTATCTTAAGGTATGTATCCTGCAGGGTGCTTTGTAATTGAAAATTAGATAGCCGCAAATTTTATTCATTTAAATGAAGCAAGTTCGTATTAGATATCATCAATTTAAATTAAACTACATGTTGATGCTACGGTATGTCATGTTTAAATAATATATCCTTGAAAGTTCTTGAAAGAGAATAATGCAAGAATTATTCATTTGTTATATACATTTTATTACAGCATCATAAAATTCAATAAAATATCGAATGTAAGCTTTATTAGATATATGCTGTGACTAAACTGATCGACAGAAAGTATACACAATATTAATTGTCCTATTCTCATCCATCCCTCTTGATGCGAAATTAAATGGTTTTAAATCATAAAGTGATATGATGTTTTGCCAGATACAATAGATCTAGTTTCCAACTATTACACAAACTGCAGGTAAATACAGGTAGATAAAGTGGAACTCCCTATAACTGAACTGTTAAAATTCGGTATGTGTTGATGGAAAGAGTAATATATTGTTATCACAGCTTAGATATATTTGACATGTTTTCAAAAGAAATTTAGATTTTCAGTTTATTCAGAAATCTGAGGCAACAATACTTAAAGAAGTTTATCAATCTTGACGGTTATGGTTATATTACATAATAGAAAAACAGATTAAAGTAAACAATTTTGTTTCACATGGTTGATAAGATATAAATGGCTAGTAATTTATTTGGAAACTCATCAGTCAATATATTAAGATATGGAAACTCATCAGTCAATATATTAAGAAATGAGAATGCATTGAATCATTTTGTGAAAGATTTATATGATTTAAAAAAAAAGAATTCATGAATGAATGTAGTTTTAAATAGCAAACGCTAATTTATGAACATTAATATGGTTGAAAAAAAAATGAAAATACATTTATCTTTTTGACAGATGCAGACATTTCCCGTTATCGTCATATTGTTACTAGTGATGGTTAGTCGGGACGCTATGTGTGCACCACAGAGAACAAGCGTAGAGCAACTGAAAAGGTGTATAAAAAATCCCCTTAGTGCTGTAGATAATTGTAGAAAAAGCTGTGAATCGAGGGCAGCAGTTCTGGACAAATTCAAATGTGAATTAGCATGCTTCATGAAATTCCACAAAGAAATTGAACATTGTTCTTCGATGGAATGACAAAAAATCTTGTGAAAGATCTACAGAAGCCAACAAGTCGGAAAGTACGTCTTTAATAAACTAGACTATTAACTGTACTTTTCACGAACTCCTAGTCATTTCGTAAAAGTGCAGGATTTGGTGGGTCCGACACAGAACACGATCATGTTTCGAATAACAAGAACTCAGAAAATCACGTCAGCTGCTATATAGCCGTTGACACGGCGCGTGAAACCAGACTGTAGCTGATCTACCTGTCCTCCCATATTTACTACAAGCTAATGAATGACTTCATGTTGATGTTATGAACACCTGTGTTTGACACTTCGCTGTGAAGCAAACTGAGCAGGATCACACTGACTTTTAAACACTCAAATATAAAATATGTACTATATTGAAGGAAAAACGTACATACCTGTATTCTGATATTTGTCCAAAAAGCTTTCAGATGAAAATGAACAAGAAAGATTACTTGAAATCATTCACACATTATAAATATGTAAAGAGATTCAATATCCACTAATGCAATCAACGATGAAATAAACGTTACATCTCCCTTTAACACCACTAGATCGCTTTCGTCCGCAGTGTCCTTTCGTGGAACAATGAAGAAAAACAGCAAAACTTTATTTTAAGATATTTACGTACATTTAGAGCAATGACATTTAATTTTTTTTGTCGTATGATTCTAGCATTGGTTAATCATTTGTGTACTAAATGAATTAGAGATATTGGAACAATACATGTTCTGTTTAATGAGGCCTTTCGGTCAAAAATTTTCTGACGTTTTCCTGATATAAATCTTGTCTGTATATTTTCAATGAACTCAAAGACTGATCTCTATTTCAATGTTTGTGGTCGTTGTATTTAGTATAAATTAATTAACATACCGCGGATTCGTTTTGTTAATCTCTTACTTTGTGAAGTCGCTATTCAAAGTACTATATAGTATGTTGTTATGTTTCAAACATCTGTTTTATACCATAATTTTTTCTGCATGTATTTAAAGTGAAAATGACACTGGCTTGATTTCATGCTGTATATATTCATTTTTCATATCATTATCAAATATCAATCATGAGATTCTTAATAAAGAGTTCACAATTATGCTATATCATTTATATTGTAAACTTGTTCTTTAACCAACTGTCTTTTAAATAAGCTTTCAGGGGGAAAAGTACAAGAAACATGGATTCAGATATGTTTTATATTATTTACACCCATTATCAAAGATTGATGTTTAATAATTGAGGAATAATGAATTTGTTAATTTTTAACACACTTATCAAAGATTATCAAATACCTTAAAAGTACTAAAACTATTTCCTATCACCTTCGCCAACCCTTTGGAATTATTTAGATGAAAACGTAAAAAACAGCCAATAAAGAAAGGGCATTACTGAAATCCAGTGATAGCCACTCAGTTCATGAATTTGATAATGATGTTAAACGAATTGATATAATGTTAACCAGATTACGAAATACATGTAGAACATTTACACAGAACAAACACCACTGGTTTTTTATTCGTTTTTACTGTATATTTTCTATTCATATTGCATATTCTTTTATTTGTATTGCATCCGAAGGATTGCTTATTTCGAGAATTGTTATGAAAGATTTCATTGGTCATGTACCGTGTTGAAAACGAGCGAGGACTTGTTAAACACGTAGTGTGGTTCCCGAGGCCTACACGAAGTTGATAAGCGAGGTCAAAGTTCAATTATAGAGTCTACATGTACGAAGGTAAACAGTTGTTATGGAAACGATATAGTGTATGGTTTGATAATCGAACTATGTACCAATGAAATCCTTTGTAGCAAACCAAAATAAACAATACAAATGAAAAATTATAGAATAAAAATGAAACATTATGCAATACAAATGGAAAATATACAATGTAATTGAAAAAATTATACAGCACATATGGAAAATGTACAACACAAATGAAAAATCATACAATACATTACAAATGAAAAATTAAAGAATATAAAATTATATAATATCAATGGATAATATACAATACAAACTGAAAATAGATAAAAAATTGCGACGTTTGACATATAGGTTATAACAAGATATACACAATTTTTGTCCCGTGGGGATCCGGGTTAGAATTGGTCCTCAGTACCCCTTGCTTCTCAAAGGCCGTAAGCGCCGAGCATAGGCCTAAATTTTGCAGCCCTTCACCGGCAATGATGACGTCTCCATATGAGTTAAAGATTCTCGAGAGGGACGTTAAACAATATTCAATCAACCAATCACAACTGCATCTGTAACATGTCCTTTATATTCCGAACAAAGAGCTCTCATATTCCAAAAAATTACACATATGTTATCTGGTAATAATGCTTTCAATGAACGAGAAAATGAACAGATATAGCTGGCAACACAACAGCAGGAAAGTTCGATAATTTAACTAACAGTATTCTAAATGCTTTTATTCTAAAAGGTCACATGAAAAACCAAGTACACTATGAGACTTCCATTCCATCCATCCATTCCCACTACTATCCACCCTCCCTCTTCATTGTTGAGACGTCCACTTCATCCATCCATTCCCACCACTATCTACCCTCCCCCTTCATTGTTGAGACTTCCACTCCATCCACCCATTCCCACTACTATTCAGCCTCCCCCTCGTTGTTTTTCTCTTCTTTCCACGTTCTTTATTTTAAAAAAATCATGTTGTTATATTCAATGTTTCATAAAAATGTGATGTGTGTATAGGGCATAATAGTATGTTGTTATTAGTAGAAATAAGATACGTTTAATCTTAAATAAAGGGATGCCGCGTTCAGTATCCCACAATAAACTACAAACGTCACCACAGCTTATCAGCATAACAATAAGTTTTAATTAGTTTACTGAAACCGTCGATATTTGTTGTTCCACAGTACAGCTGCAGAACAGTGCGCAAACAATCTGACCTTCGATCATCCTTAATTTGCAGAGGATTACATGAAATCAACTGCCTCAGGCAATTAGTTATTGATATTATGACATTAATAGATATTAAATGCTCCCATAGGAGATTAGAAATCATCGCATTGTTATCGCTTTTGACGAGAAAGAACATAGATCTCGAAATTTTGTATGAAAATATAAAAAGCTCGGCTTCGCAGTGCACTCGAACTCGGAGGTTAATCATCGTTGAACACAATCATTATTCTAATATTATCTATATTTGCTAAAATCGACCTCTATAAGAATTGCAGAAATCAATTGATACAAGACAATGTAACCACAAAGAAAATCCTATCATTGCGAGAAACTATGATGGAATTTTTTATTTTTAAAAATTCTTTTTGAAATACTGATATTAAAGATGAAGCTTGTCAATATTCATACAAAACACGAGGAATTTCGTTTCAAGGAATGACTTTAAAATATTGGGGTAATATTTTATTTCATGTTCAATGGTGATTAGGCCAATTATTATCTAATTACTATTGAACATGATAGCTAGTCTTTGTCTTTGTCTGGTGATAAAGAATATAGAGATAGTACTTCCCATGAGTTTTTATTTTAATTTTCTCAGTTTGTTACATCTTGCTGGCGACTCGCAAGAGAAGATCTTACACAACTACAAGTTTTTCATTCAAAAGAGACCCAAACAATCAAGAAGCGAGGCAGTCGTACCAGAATGAAATTATGATATATATACTCTGCCAGGTTGTTGTAGAATGCAGATGATGTCTTGGTTTACAATTAGAAAGTGTGTCGTACTGATTTCTTGTACAGTGTAGTTTTGATATCGAACATGAGTCCTATGAACTATGTTGGATACTGCAGAGACACAGTTTGTAATATTCAAAGCCTGCTACAGCTACATGTACCCGGTTAAAGGCGAGTACGAGTCGTTTGGAATTTCTAACTACAGACTCATGAGTTACTTTTCAGTAAACAGTCAAATTAATGGATTAATATATTGTGCAGTATATTCAGAAGTAGATGAAAGGTGAAGATTGATTTATTGTATAGAGAATTTTTCACTCATATGCACGGTGGCGAATCACGTGACTTTGGCATAACCTATTACCCGGAAAGTCCCGTGGGGATCCGGATTAGAATAGGTCCTCAGTACCCCTTGCCTGTCGTAAGAGGCGAGTAAATGGGGTGGTTCTTCGGATGAGACCGTAAAAACCGAGGTCCCGTGTCACAGCAGGTATGGCACGATAAAGATCCTTCCCTGCTCAATAGCCATAAGCATCGAGCATAGGCCTAAATTTTACAGCCCTTCACCGGCAGTGGTGACGTCTCCATATGAATGAAATATTCCCAAGAGGGACGTTAAACAATATTCAATCAATCAACACATTTTTGTGGTGGTTGGAAGGTTGGAAACTGATAACAAAAACCATGTCAATGTTCTCTGCTTCTATCACATGCAAGGTGAAGATAACGAACAGTGATCAATCTCATAACTCCTACAAGCAATACAAAATAGATAGTTGGGCAAACACGGACCCCTGGACACACCAGAGGTGGGATCAGGTGCCTAGGAGGAGTAAGCATCCCCTGTAGAACTACCATTTTAGCATATTTGTTCCCGAGAAAATCCTTCAAATGTTGATAAAAGTTATGTGACAATTCGTTATTGATAAAGGTGTTACTTATTCGTTAAATTTTCCCCCTGTGTTGACTTTCATCGTTATTTTTCCGGGTAATAGGTCATGCCAAAGTCACTTTAAGCCTATGCTCGGCGCTTACAGCCTTTAAGCAGGGAGCGATCTTTATCGTGCTGTGACACGGGGTCTCGGTTTTTGCCGTCTCACACGAAGGACCGTCCATTTGTTTTCGCCTCATACGACAAGCAAGGGGTACTGAGGACCTATTCTAACCCGGATCCCCACGGGACTGAAAGGTGAAGGTAACGAACAGTGATCAATCTCATAACTCCCTAAATAAATACAAAACAGAGAGTTGGGCAAACACGGACCCTAGGCACACCAGAGGTGGGATCAGGTGCTCAGGAGGAGAAAGCATCCATTGTCCCCTGTCGACCGGTCACACCCGCCGTGAGCCTTATAGGTGGATCAGGTAAACGGAGTAATCCGTAGTCAAAATCAGTGTGCCAAGAACGACCTACCAATCGGTATGAAACACGTCAGACAAAAGACGCAATCCTTGTTAGGGACGTGCGGTTCTCCGTGTGCGCAATAGACACAATTCTTGTTAGTGGATGTCACTAACCCTCTTTACTATAAATGTAGATGGAAGACACAATCCTTGTCAGTGACATGTAGTTAGCCATGTTTACTATAGATTGAAGCTAGCCACAATCCTTGTCAGTGACGTGTCGTTAGTCATCTTTACTGTAGATGGAAGACACAATCCATAAATTATACTTTGCTGAACATCTCTTACAATTTGACTTGGCTAATTTGCTATGAATCTATGTACAACAAGATAGTGTTCTTTCTCATCTGCAGAAGTCATCCATGACATTCAATGAAGTTTCTTTTATTCTCTTTCGAACCACTGACGGCAAGGAATTACATACTATTTACCTAGGGTATGACTTTGTTGGACAGATCAGAAAAGTAAAAGTCTACAGATCTATCAAAAGAGAAACCAAATCAGTAGAGACGATTGATTGGTTGATTCTATAGAGACCACGTGTAAACACTTTTATTACATAACTCAGCTATTGTACATGCACATGAGAACATAATTTGGCCCTCTAAAATAATATGAAACATTTTGAAGCCAATTTTACTTTATTTCAAGAAGAGTCTGTGCACAATTTTCTGATACATGATTTTAAAAATGCCGGTAATCTTAAGATGTGACGTCATGATTGTCCGAATTTCCCGCATTTGTTTTTTTTTTAGTTTTGATAAAAACGTTCATATTTTGGTAACGTTTTATTCATTGCGAACAATTAGAGCGCATCAAAGAGCATGGGTCACATGACACTTTCACACTAATAGGTCATTCTTTGAAAAATAAATCTTTTTGAATGGTCGCAATGTAGCGACGCTTGAATAAAAAATCGACAGACGATTAAAAAAAACTCTGACACGAAACTAACATAGTATTGTCACACTGGGGTTGAATTCTGGGGGGGGGGTGTCATGGGGGGGGGGGGGTGTCATGGGGGGGGGGGTGTCATGGGGGGGGGGTCATATTGAAATTTGAAAAATACATCAAATCTAAGGATTCCACATGAATTTTCATCAAATTGTCTTTCAAGGAAATTGATGAGGTGGGAAGTCATTTACAGCCCGGACATTTCTGTTTATATTTGTCTAATTTCCAAGAGTGAAATTGTATATAATTAAGAAAAAGTTTGTTAAAAGGTTCGTGCATGGGACGAGATGGAGATCAGAGAAATAACCCCTTTCATCACCTAAAATCAATCATTGTCAATATCACGGAGAAGGCTACAAAAAATGCAAAACAATCTCCATAAATAAAGATTTTAGATTTGCGTCTGTCAGCATTTCGTATACGTGAGGTTTTCTTCCGGTTGAAATGACGCCCTAAAATGTTTACATGCATATTTTGTCGACGTGGGAATACACAGTCCCAACATTAAAACAGTTTGAAATCACACAACACATGTAAAATTCTTAACAGTGGGAAGAAAAACGGTTTGATCAAAGGCTCCCTGTAAAGTCGACAATATTCATCGTGGGTGATATTTATTGTTCTCTCCCGTATAAAAATATTTGGCGGAAGTGTTCTTCAATGTTAATTCAGGAATACTGCTTGGAATTGTTATTTGTGTCGTATTTACTTTCTCTTTTTAGTTCATTCTTGACCCAAATTGTTATGTTGTCAGTTGATTTGAACATATACCTCAATTGCATTCTTTATTTTATGTTGAGAAAAGTGTTTAACCTTAGTATTTCTATAGCATTAGATCTAATGTGACGCATCTTTTTATTAAATCACCCGAGTTTTCTGATCAAACTTTGCCCGTCGTCTGTTTGTCTGTCATTTGTAAACTTTCCCATTCTCGACTTTTTCTCAAGAAATATACGACCAATTTCTAAGAAACTTATATTTATTGAAATGAGGTATCACTTTTCCTTCCAAGGGAAGATAATCAGCATACAGTAGAGTACAATTGAGGAATAAAAAAAAATACAACCAAAAAGAAAAAGAAAAAAGGATGAGACCGCAAAATCCGAGGCCCCGTGTCACAGCGGGTGTGGCGCGATAAAGATCCCTCCCTGCTCAAAGGCCGTAAGCGCCGAGCATAGGCCGAAATATTGCAGCCCTTCACCGGCAGTGGTGACGTCTCCATATAAGTGAAATATTCTCGAGAGGGACGTTAAACAATAATCAATCAGAAGTAAAAAAAAATATTAAAAAAAAAAAATAAAAAAAAAAAAATTGTACAATAGGATGGATGCTTTAAATCCTCCGATGACAAACCACTGCACCAGGAATTACATACGTGCATTATAATGAAATGCTCCACTGATTACACGTATGAGTCACGTGATTTGCTCTTCACCCGCTGTAAAATGATGGGGATTACTCAAAGTGCTATGGAAGAAAAGTCGCTATCACTGTGGAGCTATCATTCTTCCTCACCTGAAACTCGTTTTAAAGACACCCTTGAATTATGTAAGTTTCTCGTATTTGAAAAAAAATATCGAATCACAGATGGAGTATTGCCAGTATCAATTTAGCTCTTCTACCGATTATATAAGCACTTAAAAATATATGACGTCGCAAAGTCATCCAAGAATACACACGAACTTACTGGAAGCATTATAAAAATCAATTAATTTCAGAAGTAAATTGATATGGCGTGTTAATTTTCAGGGTGTATTCTTTGTTTCATATAAAAGCCCATGCTTTCAAATTTCAAATCAACATTTTTAAACCTCGGAGGTTATTCTATGACATCCACAAAAACACGTACTTTATTTCTTAAACAATTTAACTTAGTAAACCGCATTTGATGATAAAATAGCCAATTGTATTGTGATCTTATTCTTAGGACGCCATATGGCGTGAAATAACGTGAATTAACGGCAACGTAGTTGGATATCAAGAATGTTGATAAAGTCAAATGAACTACGACATAGAAATATAAATTAATTTGTTAGACATATATTATTACTTATTAGGTTTGTTCCTGTAAACGGGTTCCTAAAGTTAATAGAAGGCGAGGCGAAACTATCAGTAACCAACCTAATAAGTGTTTTGTTTTGTCGAGGACCGCTAAGTTTTATATGTTTACATGTATATGTATAAGAAAGAAATACAATTGAAAATAAGGTCCGGACGCCATGTTGCCGTCTAAATTTTGCTACTCGCCGTCTAAAGAAATTTAGGCGATAATCACGTGGCGTATTTTATCCAATGACAGAACGTCATTCTAGTCGGAGGCAAAACAATATTGTATGATCAGCTATACCGTTGATCCCAGAAAACCACACCTAAAGGGATAATAGTTTAGATAGAAATGAATAATCTAATGTCCCAGTGTTTTCAATTTAAGGTAAATTCAATCAATTAGAATTTTAGGAATTTTCTTGGAATTTTATCTAAAAACACATCGTAACGATAATTTTGATGCTCTCTATACTTTAAGGATTGAACTGACCATGCACCAGCTAATGGTTGCGCTCATTACACAAACCATGCCATCGATTACATCGAAATTAATTCAGACGTCTGCAATTAATTTTTTTCTGCCTCAGGAAAACCTGCATTAGATAATAATACGAAACCGAAGGGTTGCACTGCAAGTATTGTCAATTTATTCTAAATTTTCAAAATATTGTTACTATGGCTTCCATAGGATTTGTTTTCCTATCAGGTAAGATTTTTAAACATATATAGAACGGTGCAAAACACAAATACTATTAAAAGATTGTATTTATATGAAGAAATGTTATCAATGTAAATCTTATAGACCCCTAAGTTAAATTCTATAGAATTGTGTGTGTAGGACATGCACATTTAAATAGGTCATGGTTGCTAAGAAAATGTCAATAGGTGTCCATGTTCCAATATAATACATCTTTTATCTGCTCATCTATATACCATTAACATTGTAGATACATTTCTCCTGTAAAACAATCAACCCCTACAGCGTTTATATATATATATATATATCAATTAATTGATTATCACATGTATCGTTTAGATCCTAGGGGTAAACGTAAGGTTGGGTGTTATAATTTATATATATATATATATATATATATATATATATATATATATATATATATATATACTTACTATTGATAAATTATAACAAAAAGTCGTAACAGTGGCACAGTGACTTCTATAATCAGGAAGAAAAAAAATTAAGATCATCGAAAATATGTGATGAATATCGCATTTAGATATGAATCGATGAGTGAGATCTTTGGTCTCGGGAAGGAGGGTGTCCTTCGTTGAATGAGATGCAAAAAAGTATGATTATAAATCTTCATAAAATGAAATTTTATGAAGAAATTATGGGCGTAGTCAAAACTATCATAAGTATAACTAACACTGAGCACCTACACAATTTTATGCTGATCATGTTGTTAAGCATTCACAACTTCTCGGCTTGTCGGAAAGGCCCGAGAAAGTGCGATTGGTTGTAGACCTAAGCGTCTATGATGTTGCTTTGTTCTGGGCGCTTCCTTCTGAAAATTTCCATAAGGCTGATTCAAGACTAAAATCACGAATTGAAGAAACGAACGGGCATATTCTATTTATTCAACAATTATCAAAACTTGTTTTTTTCTGTAAGATAAATATCAAGCATCGATAAACAACGGATTTACGTCATATTGTATTATCTTAAGTTGTCACTAAAAAAAAAAAAAAAAACCCCAGAAAACTGGCTTAGATCCGCCACTTTATTCTCATTATTGTTTTATCAAGGTAGCTTATCCAAAACGAATGTAAGTTTTTAATTAATTTTACGATATTTACTAATCAAGTTAGATTCTATTATACATGTAGCTTACGCACTTCACCTCACTTATGAAATAACATCAAAGGTGCAAGCAGTAACCCTTGAGCAAGCGTTTTGGAGTTTATCGGCAAAATTTGTTAATTCATAAGTATAGAGATATATTAAGCCACCAAAAATCAGACAACACCCCATTTTTATGAGGCGCCGTTTCAATATTTTTGAAGTATTTTCTGATATTAAAAAAATATCATTGATATCAAAAACTCTATTTTTTGATATCAGAAAATGATTTTTTGATATCAGAAATTCAAATTCTTGATATCAAATAATAACAGTCATTTTCTGATATAAAATTTTTTGATTATTTGATATCAAAAATCATTTTCTGATATAAAAAAAATACATCAAATTTTCTGATATCAAGAAATATGATTTTTGATATTAAAAAAATTCACATTCTTGATATAAAAAATATAAGACATTTTCTGATATTAAAAATCGAATTCCTGATATCAAAAAATGATTTTCTGATATCAGGAATTCAAACTGATTTCTTGATATCACAAAATATATTTTCTGATATCAGAAAATAAAAGAAAATGGCGAAAAATCTCTTCATAAATAATGAATACTCCCTTGACCCGTAGAAAATCGCTGAACTACAGTTTACAGTGTCCGATTTGCTTTCTAAAATTCGTTGATGTTTCAGATTCTTTGAAGATTTTTTTAACGATAGAATTATTTTGTTTTTTGATATCAGAAAATAAATTTTTTGATATCAGAAATTCAAATTCTTGATATCAAATAATAACAATCATTTTCTGATATAAAAAATTTGAATATTTGATATTAAAAATTCATTTTATGATATAAAAAAATACATAATTGATAACTCTGGACATATTCAAGATCTAGAAATGAAGTGTTGAAAACGTGATAGGTACATTACGCTGTTTAGGAATATATAGGCCTATATGAATATGATAGTTTGATCTTCCTGTACAGTGCGTCTCCATCATTTTCCTCGGATCTCGTTTGCACTTCTTCAGGATCGACCCCGTTCATTTCATAGCGAATCGCGGACAAAGCAGTGCTGACCATTGTAGATATGGAAGAATTTGCCATAATGAATTAGATTAACCATTTATTCCCCACATGAATCTACAGGTTCACAACAAATTTCAGGCGGGAAGCTGAAGGTTGCATCACAGGGAGCATTCATTAAGTCGATCGAAGTTTTATATGAGTCTTATTTTCTGAAATCAGAAAATACAAATCATTTTTTGATATCACAAAATCATTTTCTGACATCAAGAATTCGAATTCCTGATATCAAAAAATGATTTTCTGATAACAAAAAATCAAATTCTTGATATCAGAAAAATAAGTTATTTATTGATATCAAGAATTAGAATTTTTGATATCAGAAATCTGATTTTTTGATATAAAAAATTCCAAGTTCTTATTTTATATAAAAAATTCAATTTTTGATATAAAAAATTCGATTTTTTGATATCAGAAAATTATTTTTTGATATCAAGAGTTCACATTTTTTAATATAAAAAAAATCAATCTTATTTTCTGATATCAAGAATATGATTTTTTTTATATAAAAAAATCAACCTTATTTTCTAATATCAAGAATTTGATTTTTTATATTAAAAAATCTATTTCTTGATATCAAGAATTATTTGTTGATATCAAGAATTATTTTTTGATATCAGGAATTGGAATTATTGATATCAATAATTCTTTTTTTGATATCAGAAAATACCTCGAAAATATTAAAACGGCACCTCATACACTTTCTTAAAGTGTCGGATCTTAAAAGAGACAAGGCCAATAAGAAATGTATAGAAGCACCGAAGATGCCACGACACTGTTGGTTATTTAAACCTCAAATCGACGCAATCCGCGTCAACATGCAGTCAAATATTAACTGAACAAAATCACATACTACATAATACGGGAAAAAAAAGACAAATATTAATTATCTACATCGTTAACAAAACGATTCAGAAAACTAAATTAAGAAATAAACAATCTCTATCTGTAAAAGTGTACTGGAATGTGAACATACATGTATATATCACAAGGCTGCTTCTGATAAGAATACAGACGTCGGTTTAGAGAGTTCGTACCATCATAGGGCCTATCTATCTATCGTGCGTGCGTGCGCGCGCGCATGTGTGAAATTCGGGATGGCGGTATGCTTAGCCTTTATATGGTTAATTTCAATCAAGCTACTTTTTTTTTAAACCTCTGAGGGATGTAAAATATTCTTCTATAAAACAAAGACGAACACGTTTTCATAAGTACCCTGGAATCAAACTAGATTATTCATCCAGCGTATCAACAAGTTTAGATTCAATTCGATTAATGACGTCATTATCAAATGAAATGACATGGTAACAAGGTATTCTATGCATAAAATATTACTCAGCTCGGTCATCAATAAAGATTCCGAATTTAACACTGTACTTTAAGGTGAATTTTTTGGAGAAGGTAAACAGAAAGACAAGTTTTAAAACATAAAATATACTCAATTTACTCCATCTGTAACTCAGATTGCTATAGGTAATTGTTATATTCATAAAGGTTTACAATTAAATAAAAATGACCTCAATGTTTGTTGTGTAGAATGATATATATGCTGTCATACTTTTGAACTGACGCCACGCATAATCAAAATTCTATAATCAATTTATTGCTCAAGACATAAATATACATGTTCTCACCCACTAGAAGATCTGAGAACACTGCGAATAGGCAAATCTTTTTAAGGAGGTATACTACATCGTCATTATGGCTGACTTCCTTTTAAACCAGAGGTGAAAATATAAAAGTCAACAATATTCGCCTACTCCTTTTAGATTTAATTGACTAGCTGAGTAGCTCAGTGGGGTAGCGTGTCGACTGCTGAACTGTAGATTACGGGTTCGAGTCTTGCAGGGGTTTTAATCCCCCCCCCCCCGATCACTTTCTACTAAAACTGCATCTTTTGACTAAAGAAAGTAAATTTGAAAGTTTTCAATTTCAATATACTGTTGCACATATCCTCCAATTTTTATCAACATCATCAAATTTCTCTGGTGTAGCATTCATTCTTAAAGAAAATATGTATTACAGAAAATGATGAGAGAAATTCTAAACATAATAATACGCCCATAATTCATAAACTAATAAGGATACGATATATAATTGACCATCTTTACATTGAGAATTTTGCATGCATTTTAATTATTGCATATATCAATAGTCAATGAGAGGCAATACATCATCACCAGAGCGCTGATTCATTCAAGCCGTGTTTTTGAAGTATTGGAAAATGTCTTCAAAGACAAGTTTTTGTGATTTTTACAATTCTAATATATGCCATGTGGCAGTGATGATGCTAAAATTAAACTTTGGGTGTGACACATTAGCATATCCTGAAATAAATGTAATCAAATGTCCATTTTATTACACAGACCTTCAATAAATTTTTCAAGGAATTTGTACTCCTTTTCTGGGCATAAACTATAACGCTGAGCGGAAAATGGAGCGGAGAGCAGAGTGGAGTAAAACAATTGAATTTTATTCAAAGAGCATTGTACAAAGCTTAGTTGAAACAATAAAATGATAAAGATAAGAGGTTTGTCAAACGTACTTCATATGGATTTTAGGAAGATTTTATTTCCTTCATACTGCTCTTAGGCTATCAATTATCAAAAGCTTTCAGACAAGAGAGTCCGTGCAAATGCCGCAGCAGCTAGTGCTTTATTCTCATCTATACGAAAAATTCAAATTAAAAGTCCGTAAAAACTGAAATATGCACATAAATTGTGTCATCTGAAAATTGTTTTAAAGCATATAACTTTTTTCACGATATTCTAATTTTCGCTCTCTTTGCAAGAATATTAAGAATTTGCATAAAATTCTCATCAGCTGTTTATCAACTGTGTATTATAATTTTAAAGTTACAAAAAATGTAACTTAGTGAGTAGAAACTCGCAACTCCATGTGTATCACCTCGCTGTTCTGTAGCCTGAGAGATTCGGTCATGTCGATCTTTACAAAAAGTTCCGTTCTCTTATCAGCCGCTTCGCCGGCCATGAGCGGCCAATTTGTCTGATTAAGTTAGAAAGTATCCGTTTCCTGTAATCTATGATGTTATTCGAAGATTTTGCAAAAAATTACTCCTCGGAATGACAATGCAACTCGTTATAAGTTTCTGGGCATCATTTAAATGAATAGATTTATGTTTAGAGAGTTAAATTGGCTTCAATACGCTACAGTTGCAAATATTCATATAATGGTTATTGTGATGTTCAAAAACCGCGACAGCGACATGCAAATCGGAGTTGCAGACACCGCTTAGCCAGTCTACCAAACAATCGGCATCATCACGTGACAAAGATCCAAGTCATGTTTGTGTTCTAGCCATTTCATTCTATTTATAAATTATATGACACTTATATCACATTTCTGAAGCAGGTTTTATTTCTGCAATCCATCGAAACTCAAAATTTGATAATATCCATGTTTGCTTCATTTGCATACAATGACACTTCAACATTTACAAATCAATGCAGCCTGTTAAATGCAATTAACCATTATAAGCACTTTAGATAACAACCTATGAAAAGCGAGTAGAAGGTCTTCTGAGGTTTTTTTTTTGTATGTGTAAAGAATTTACTTTCTTTCGCTTTCATTCAATGGGACGATCACACCTGCATTTTATATTTCTCTTCAAATAATGTGTTTACTATGATGCACTTCGATATTGCATTAGGGAATTCACGTTTGAATGATCGATATTTCATACATATATAATTTTTTGAAAACCACACAAGTGTTCTAATATTAATGATAGTATCAATGCTATTTTTTTGTAAAGTGCTCAAAATCATCATCAGTTATTTCTTCCATTTCTTTTTTAAACAAAAGATGTTATATTACAATTCTTGTGTGTTTTCTTGAAAATAGTTTAGAATGCTTAAATCTACAGCGGCCGATTTCATGCTTTAAATTAAAATTATATCGTCTGAAGTAGTATCTGTCCTGAATATGATGTTGCTAAGGTCATATAATATAATTCTTTATTGCGAAAGACATACATCTCATAGCATTATAACAAAATTGAGCATGCATAATAATTACAAAGCTGGAAATAAACGGCTAATTCTTACAAAGATATCTAGCAGATGTAAATACAATAGTATAATGATAGTAAAAAAGGAGATTGACGACATAATCACACACAGAAAATGATGGATAAAATTAACGATTCCCCAAATTAGCACACCCCCCTCCAGCAAACAGAGGGGTTCCTACTTATTGCGCGTCAGAACACGGTAATGAAAAGCTGTAGCCAAATCTAGCCTCATCTTCAATAGAAAAATTAATGAAAGTTCAGCACGAAGATTAAAGACGGCTTATGTAAAAGAATGCCCAAGAAAAAGATAATTTCATTATGTGGATGAGAATTTAACAAAATTGCACTCACAAAAAAGCGGTAGGAAGGTTGTTCAAGGGACTAAATTGGACAGTAGAGTAACCTTTTGTCAAATCAATTCGATGTACTGGCAGAATTATCAGCATTCGTTTTGGCTTCAGTGAAGGGAATTATACTGGCACATGAACGATCATTACTTTTTAGAAACGGTAGGCATATCGACATAACAAAAACCACACGAAAGATGTTCTCCGAATTTCAACAATTCTAGTCCACTGAAGTAGTTAAACAGTCAAATACTGACGAAAGACATTGTTATCCATGATGAGTAATCTCTTACCGGCACGAAGGAACAATATTAAACTGTATGATCACCTGAAATCAAAACCACAAATTATTAGAAACGGGCCTGGCTTTATCGGGAGCGGAATCTTGACAGAGTGACGTTGATAACAAACATAAGCGATAGTAATACATGTTTTGATACGTAACTGACATGTCTGTTCATTTGTATATGAAAGAAAATCATGATAAATTTACAGAATTTGAACATTTGTTTATCGCAATGGTGAAATATTCTGTCACTTCGATACTCAAGTCTGAATGTGCAAAGAAAAATAACTCTACGTGTATTTAGAAAAATGTTATATTGCGGAAAATGGTGTTATAACGCATAAAAAGGCATTATAATGCAACGTAAACCAGCTTTAAAACGCCTTTCAAACCAGCGTACGCGTATTAAAGCGATTCAAGGCGTTTTAAAGCGAAAAAAAAAGCGGAATACCGCGAAAGACAGACATAGCGTCTTTCAAAAGGAGTAACAACATAAAAAGGCGATATAACGCCATTTCAACGGGCATTCTACCACGGTTATTGCAAAGATCAAAGAAATGCCGTGGTCATTATTCTACGATGTACCTTCAAACGTATTAACTGATTATGAATGTTACACATCTCGCTTGCACTTCTAGTTTTGCTAATGCAACAATAAAGTCGATGACTGATATTTCAATTCTATAATCATAAAAATCAAACCAATATAGTTATGTTGTAAAACAAATTCGTAAATGACTGAAGAACATTAGTTCTTCAGTATATAAACCAATCATCTGCATTCCGAGAGCGAAACACATGCACAGACAAGTTTTTCTTAAACTGTATTCCAAGCAATTGATATAATCTGTTAATATCAAACTAAATACTTGAATATTATTTTTTCCAAAATAGATTTAGAATACCCCTACCATCTCACCTTTTTCGTCAGCAAAATACACTGTAGATCTGGACCGTTTCGGAAACTGCCATGACGTCACAGTGATTTAATTCGTAGCTATATCGGAAAACGATCGGCTGTACATTTTTGAGCCGTAGTAGAATAGCTGTAATATTCTTGTTTTCGTGTATGTTGCAGGATAACTTCCTTGGTTCCAAAATGTTGTTTGAAATAGACAAACCTCACATTTCTCGACCTCGGAGGTTATCCTCCAATATACACGAAAACGCGATCATTATTTCTTAATTACATGTATACGAAGTGAAATGGTGTACATGTAATAACGCGATTATTATAGGTTATAGACTTTGTATGGGAAAATATGACGACCGAGTTTTTTGGCGCGTAGACGGACCGAGCTTGCGAGGTCCGTTCGCGACAAAAAACGAGGTCGTCATATTTCCCATACAAAGTGTATAACCTTTTTATTATATACTTTCAATTTCATTTAGAAACTAACAATAATTTTATTTTTAACAATAACTTTATCGGTTTAACTGAGTAAAAGATGAAAAACACGAAAAATTTGAAAATTAACGGCGTAGAAATTTGATTGTGACGTAATGTTTGCGGGCCGGAATGTTTCCGGGCATATATCGTGTGATATATGCCCGCAAACTTTTAAAGAAAAAAGAAGAGATGAAATTGAAAGTATATAATAAAAGGTGTTATTACACCTTACTAAAGGCATTATAATGTAAAACTTATACGGTACCAATTTTGATGCACCGGATGCGCATTTCGACAAATAATGTCTCTTCAGTGATGCTCAACCGAAATGTTTGAAATCCGAAATAACTATGAAGTTTTAGAGCTAAATATAGTCAAAAACAGCGTGCCAAAAAAAATGGAGCCAAATTCGTATATGCATGCATGAGCTATGCATGAGGGAGATAATCCTTAATTTTGAAATGAATTTCTAAATTTTATAACAGCAATTAAATATATATCCGTATTTTCAAGCTAGTAACGAAGTACTTAGCTACTGGGCTGTAGAGACCCTCGGGGACTAACAGTCCACCAGCAGAGGCCTCGATCCAGGGGTCATAATGTAAAACTTATACGGTATAATGTAAAGTGAAAAAGCGTAATGAAGCGGGAAAAAAACCCAACGTAGTGACGTGAATGAAAAGGCGTTATATCGCGAATCAGAAGGCGTAATTACGCCTTTCAAGAGACGTTATAACGTAAAAATGGGTCAAAGACTCAATTGGCCGGGTTGCAATATTTAGAGTAAATAATTTGGGTAGGGATTTATTTGGTGGTAGTTATCTGGAGGACTGTTATGATTTGTTATGGCCTTAGTGTTGAAGGAGGCAGAATTGTAAAGTAAATTAAATCAAAACGAGTTTTGACGAGTGGAAAAAATGTTAGTTCCGTATCGGTAACGTGAGCGGACACGATTGTTTCCGGATACAGGGACGGATTTTTGTCTTGTAAAAATGCCGATATATATATAAAAAAAAACACATCACATAATGCCGCAGGGCTTTTATTGATTAATAAAAAAACATGATACAGTGCTCCAAGTCGCATCTGCTATCAGGTCGCATTATGGCGACCTAAAAATATTTCTGGTCGCCATTTTCAAATTTCTAGTCGCCATGTTCAAAATTTCTACTCGCCATAGTAAAAGCTTTTGTAAATATAAGACTTACAAGTTTTTTTTAAAAATATGAATATCTTGCAAGTAAAAAATCAACACCATGTATACATTTTGTTTGTTTATATTTTGAAACTGAATAGAAATGTACTGTGAAACATGCTGGATGCTAACAAGTCAAGTATTTACTCTGGCAAAAGTTGTATTGCATTGGGCCATCCTGTATATTTTACAGTACGCTTCTGGGGAAGAAACCCAGCGTTCTACACAAGGATTTGCTTTAAAGTTATCAATAAGTGGGCCTTCACTGCTTATCATGTTATGCGAATAAGATTAAGAGCTCCTAGTTTTGTTGAATCTTTTGCTGAACAATTAGTACCAGCATCAATAAGAACACTACATCCCGAGTTTGATTGTCTTTGAAAATTAACAGCAACAGTTGCCCCGCTCGACTTACTGCTAATAATGCAGTCACGGACAACGACATGTCTCTTACTGTTACCGTGAATACTCACATTTCCACGTTTGAAAGATGTACACTCGGTCGTGGCGAAATAGGACAATGGATGTCTAGAAATTGTGGACGTTGCAGGCTTATTGGCCTCACAAATTCTGCAAAATATTTTGCCATCACGAAAATTTCCTCCGCCATTTCAGGACTGGGGTTCTTCCTTTACTTTTGCATTTCTCTTTAGACATTGCTACGCCATCTTTTGATGCAGAACTTTCCCCGTGTGATTCTTGAATTTCTTTGTTACATGTACAAGGCTGAGGCTTCTGTTTTTTACTATTGATAAATCCAAAGTGCTCTAAACCTCGTTTTCCCGCCATCTTGATTGTTTTGACCGAGACTAAAAATATTTATTCAGACTTCCGATCCCGATTCTAAAATTTTACTGGTTGCCCAAATTTTCTTCACTCGCGAAAATGCGACTTAATTATAATCTCTAGTCGCAAAATTGATTTTCTGGTCGCAAATGCGACCGTTTTACTCGCAACTTGGAGCACTGACTGATATATGTAATATTAAGTAATAATAACTAAAATGAACAATAACTTCAGGTGCTTGAATTGTATATGATTATATGATAAAGAAACAGAATTTCTCTATTTATATTGCAAATTTACAACTCATGCCCAGAAAATTTGACACTCATATATAAATGAATTTTTCCTCAGAGGCAGTGCAACTAAATTTAACCACAAAAGATAATCTCACTTAACTTTTTCAAGTTGAACTCTATTTTTAGTAACAACTTTTTGCTGTAGCGCCCATATTCGACCAGGGCCGTAACTGCCGATGAGGCAGACGAGGCAACTGCCTCGTCTGATTTTTTGGCAAAAAAGAAAATAAAATTATATAAATGTTATATTATAGGATATATGTTTAAAATGAAGACAAGCACCTTTGTCTTTGACACCATATTACGATTCTTTACATAGTACAAATGAAACACAAACATGATAAATTGGGATTTAAAAAGTGTCATTTTCAGTCGTAAAGTCAATCGGCGGCCCCCAATCCCCTGCCTCCCCTGATTTAGAACCCTACTTACGGCCCTGTCGACAAAGGTCAGACTTCAAAAAACCAAGTGCATAACTTCAATATATATACTTACTTTCTGCAAAGTTTCAAGGTTGTACATTAAAAACTGTAGGAGGAGTTGATTTCACAAAATTTCCCCGCCCACCCGCCCGCCCGCCCGCCCGCCCGCCCTTCACCATACTATAGACCGGATTTGCACTTCGTGCAACCCGGCCAAAAATGGTTCATAACGCGAAAATCAAATATAAAAGGAAACGTGTTCGTCTTGACCAGTTTTAGAGTAATAGAGATTTTGACAATACTAGCTCATTCGGACGGAATAATATACTTAACGTATCTACACTGAAAAGGAAATTGAAATCACTTAATTCAGTTACATCGTCGTAGCATTAGCTAGGATATACTTGAAATCACTTAATTCAGTTACATCGTCGTAACATTAGCTAGGATATACTTGAAATCACCTAATTCAGTTACATCGTCGTAGCATTAGCTAGGATATACTTGAGGTTGTTCTTGTCTCCCAGTTTGAGACTTCGAGTGCTTTGTTAGGATATCAGTGAATGCATTTGAAGTACATGTATGAACAATGTGGATATTTCAAAGGACGCTGTTTATGAATTAATGTGTCGTTTTGATCCAAAAGGTTTTCAGAGCAGAAAAAGCACTTTTCATATTTGTGTAAAAATATTCAAATATCACTTGCATATGGTGTTTATGTCTCTCAACTGATTCAATAATTAAGCGATAGTATGCTTTGCGTATGTTCAATTTTCAAATCGAGGCAGGCTTCTGACAAATAAGTTGATTTTACAGGTGTTTCAATAGTCTCATTTAAATATCTCATTTCGCGAATTCTATGGTTGTATGAATGATCTAATTTGCAAATACAAGCAATAATTGGGTCGAATGGTGTCTGGTGTGTTTCATGTTCTTTACATACTGAATTTGACTACGGATTACTCCGTTTACCTGTTCAAGAGATAGGACGCACGGCTGGGGTGACCGGTCAACAGGATATAATTACTCCTCCTAGTTACCTGATCCCCACTCTGGTATATGTCCAGGGGTTCATGTTTGCCCTTGTCTTAATTTTTAAAAAATCTTTTATAGGATTTATATCTTATTGAAAATAAATATTAACGACAAACTAACAACTCAACTTTATGACAAGCGGGATGATTTAAAATTTTCCATTTTCAGCTTCCCATATTCATACATGTAGCAATATTTCATTATTACCTGCAAATGGGGTTTATATCTCAACTGATTTGATACACAAGAGCTTTTTCTGCACAAGATCAGTTTTTAAATCGAGACAGACTACTGGCAAACAAGTTGATGGCGCAGGGGTTTCAACAGTCTCGTTTAAAGTCAAACTTTTGCAAATTCTATGGTCGTTATAATAATCTAATTTGCCAATACAACCTATCGTTGGGTCGAATGCTGTCTGACACGTTTTATACCGATTGTTAGGCCGTTCTTGGCACTCTAATTTTGACTACAGATAACACTCCGCTTACCTGATCAAGATATAGGGTTCACGGCGGGTGTGAACGGTCGAAAGGGGATGCTTACTTCTCCTAGATACTTGATCCCACCGCAGGTATATCCAGGGATCGATCAGTGTTTGCCTGACTCTCTAAAGTTAATGCGGAAAATTAAATAAGTTTCAAAATGAGGACCCAAAATCTATAATCATGTCGCGCAAAGGCAGTTAACACTTTTAGGGAGTGCGACATGCACTTCGCGTTTTACTGGGAGAACGTTATCTGAAAGAGAAAGTGGAAAGGCCAAGATGAAAAGCGACAGGGAGACCAAGTAGTACGTCCAATTCACCTCCACAAGACCAAGACAATAAATGAACTCGCATATGACCAATCTTGGGGAGGACACATTAGCACAGAAAAAAATAAAATAAACTATTTTACATATCTTTTACTAGCCGGTAATATTTGTTATATTTTGTGACAGGAATGAAACGCGTTCCTCATGAAAGGTGAAGATAACAAACAGTGATCAATCTCATAAATCCCATAAGCAATACAAAATAGACACACCAGAGGTGAGATCAGGGCCCAGTTTCATAAAACTTTCCTAAGATATATCTTAAGATGTGTCGTAAGATATTCTTAAGTTCTAACTTACGAATTTCTTAAGAATATCCACAACTGTTTCACGAAACGTTCATAAGAAATCTCTTTTCCTAAGATATATCTTAAATATGTGTATATCAAAACAGGTAATCAGTGTTTTCAGATTTTGCATTTACAGTTTAAATACCGGTAGTGAATGAATGGTTTGTGTAAATTAATCATTAAAAAATTATAATTGGTATAAAACCTTATTAGATACACACTACAAACGATTAAATTTGACATTGGTACATAGTTTCATAGAGAGAGGGGGGAGGGGGGCCTGGCCCTGTCACCTGTTTCAGCCCGATATTGCAACTACATGTAGAAATTCAACACATTTCAATAATTGACGGTCTGTCATGTTTCAATGATTTTATTGTTCAACTCACTATCCAATTCAACCAATAAATAGAGCCACACAACCCATGCCATGCTCGAAATATAAACATGTTGCAGTCAAAAAGAAATCCTAATATCTCAACGGCAGAAATAGAAAATTTAACTGAGGAGGTAGAAAAAAGAAAAGAAGTGTTATTTCCAAACAGAACTCCAGCGTTACAAATTCAGCTAAAAAAAAAAACAACGGGAAGAAATTACAGCAAAGGTAAACGCAGAAAAGGACAGTTGATGAGCTAAAAAAGAAATGGAGCTGCTTAACGAGTGATACGAAAAGGGAGATAGCGTTAAATAGACGAGAACAGCGAAAAACTGGCGGTGGCCCCCTGCCCAGAGAAGTAGAAATCACTCCAATAGAGGACAAAATCCAAGCTATAATTGGAAACACGTGTGTTTCTGGGATTTCGGGTGGGGTTGATACTCTCGATAAGGAACCTTCAAGTTCCACTAAGCCCTCTACATCTCCTTCAAGTATCTTGATGTAGTTAGGGCTCATGTTTGAAAGTAAAGAAGAAACGTCTCTAATTATTCTGGAAACGTTGGACTTACTGATACCGTGGAGATCAGCAGTCACCAATTGGAAATTCCCCGTGACATAAAACCTGAGAGCAGCCAGGACTTGTAACGATGTTGGCAATGATTGGGACCTACGAGTGGGTCTTTTCAAATCGTTTTCCATCATTTCGCATAAGTCGATGATCAAATGAAGTGGTAGTTTAAATTTTGAAACAATCTCCATGTCGTTCATATAATCTAAAGGATTGTTTCCATCTCTGACAGTGGCGGATTTAAGGGGGGCGCAGCAGCCCCCCCCCCCCTAAAATTTTCAAACTTAACGTAAATCGTGGTATCTTGTTTAGAAAAATGTACAAAACAATGTAAGAAGCAATAATTTCTTCCACTCCCGGAGAAATGAATGACAAAATCTATTGATTTCTCGAATTACTTTATTGGGAGAACTTTAATTTTTTCCAAAAACACTTAAAATTTGCGTCATTTTATTAATTTCACCTCATGAAAAATTAATAGAAAATAGTACAAAAGACTAAATAGGAGATATATTTCAAGCCCTATAAAATCTGTAAAACCGAGGAGCTTTCGGGGGCTTCGCTCCCTGGGCCCAAACCAGGGCTTCGCCCCCAGACCCCCTGCCTCATAAAGTGGCGCCCCCGTAACCGTAATTCCTGGATCCGTCCCTGTCTGAACTGCCTTTCTCGTCAACCTGACGACGACACAGCAAAATAAAGGCCGCCGCCATATTTAGTTTGAACTTAAGACACCTACTTACCTGTCGTAAAGTTACGAAAGAACTTATGAAAATCCTAAGATACGACACTTTTTGTGAAACGGATAAGGAATGAACTTAGGAAAAATTTATGTCTTAAGTTAGATCTTAGTCGTAAGTTAGTTTTGTGAAACTGGCCCCAGGTGCCTAGGAGGAGTAAGCATCCCCTGTCGACCGGTCACACCCACTGTGAGCCCTATATCTTAATAAGGTAAACGGAGTTATCTGTAGTCAAAATCAGTGTGCCACGAACGGTCTAACAATCGGTATGAAACATATCAGACAGCATTTGACCCAATGATAGGTTGTAATGGCAAACTAAATCGTTATAACGACCACAGAATTGCGAAATGCTGACTTTAATTAAACGAGAAAATTGAATTCGTTTGAAAGCACCAATGGTCAACACACCCATTATAACGGAGCCGTTTTATAAAATATTTATGGATATTGTCAATTTCTGTTCTAAAACCAAAAAGGGCGATATATTCATCCACACCATTGTTGATGATGCTACATGCTAGCTAGAACCATTCGCTTTGAAAAGTGGTGATGCGGAGAGTGTCGCTAATGCTCTCTTGGAACTTTGCAGTCGAGTTGGAAGTCAGCTTATGAATGATTTATTTGCGCTGTTGAAATGGAAGTTGAAAGTAAAAGAATCCCGAAGTCGAAGGGGAATTTAGGTTTGCGCTCCGTCCGTCTGTCTGTCTTTCTGTCTGTCCGCCAGTCCTGCAAATCAGTTTTTCACACTTTTTTCTTTGTTCTTGCAGATATTTATTTCATATTTGGTACATTGCTTTGCCATAACAAGTTACAGATCAAGTTTGAATTTGGTTTTGGTCCGTTGATTTTTCACTTAGTTATGACCCTTGGACTTAGATAAATCCCATGAATTATCAGTTTTCCGCACTTTTTTTTGGTTGTGCTTGCAGATATTCATTTGATATTTGTTTTTGGTCCGTTGATTTTTCAATAAGTTATTGCCCTTGGACTTAGAAGAATAGCATGAATGATCAGATTCCGGACTTTTTTGGGGGTTTTGCTTGCAGGTATTCATTTGATACATTGTTTTGCCATAACATGTTACAGATCAAGTTTGAATTTTGTTACTTTTCGCTGAGTTACGGCTCTTGGACTTCGAAAAATAGTGTGAATTATCAGTTTTTCGGACATTTTGTTTTGTTGTGCTTGCAGATACTTATTTGATCATTGGTACATTTTTAGTTCGCCCCCACAAAGTTGATCAGAACTAGTGAAGTCACATCCACATCTGTAGATAAGAGCACTACACTCATCAAAACTTCTAGCATAGTAATACAACAAAGTAGCTAAATTATTCATGATCACCTACATTTCACAGTTCATTGACTTGGTTAAAGACCTAAACCTAATTATGAATTTGTCTTTTTTCCTGGTTTAGTCTTTGTACCCGAATAGTAATTGATTTCCAACCATTCCTATCCTTGTTTCCCATCCCCCCTTTACCATAATCTACATAAGGAACTTCGGATATTATTGTGGTCCAGTAATTCTTGCGACCGGTAGAGGACTACTAGTATGTATTGCCATACAATACTTTCAGAATGCTTGTTGTACTTAGACATTTCACTCACCTCTCACTTGTAAAATGATGAAAGCGAGGTTTTTCAATCTTTTATACAATGCAAATATATAATAAGATAACCACCTACTGAATAAAATATTGCTTAACAGTTTCTTCTTAGTCACGATTTAACGTCTGTTAACTGACAATGATGTACAATTGAAATATTTTAAAAATATAAGTGTAATGATATAATAAAATGAAGAATATGATAATATAATATACTACGTAATTCATATTCCACAATTGTTTTACACAAATGACCGTAAATTCTGAATATAATTCAAAACAACTATTGCAAAAACAAAATTAATAGGATTTCCACATTTTACATATTAATTGCAAATAAGTACGAACTCGAATGACCAAAACATATTTGTTCGGATTGAAATACCTGGACCGAATAACTAAAAGAAAATTAATCATGTTGTTGAAAAATAAAAAGAATATGTAATCAATTTTGGAAATCATGGCTAATAAACGAGTTCTCATAATTAAAAAAAGTTCTCGCAACCATCTTAAAGGCGGCATCTAAATTGGTAGAAGGAACGACACAAACTAACTCAATTTTATGACAAACTTCAGATTCTCCATCGTCAACTTCCCATATTTATGTAGCAATATACCATCATCATCTACATATGATGCTTGATTATGTATCTCAACTGATCCGGTACGCATGAACATAAACTGCGTATGATCCGTTTTTAAATTAAGGTAGGCTACTGATAAACAAGGTGATATTATAGGGGTTTTAACAGTCTGGTTCAAAGTCAGCGTTATACAAATACAACCTACCATTAGGTTGAATGCTGTCTGACGTGTTTCATATCAATCGTTAGGCGGTTCTTTACATACTGATTTTGACTACGGATTACTCCGTTTACTTGATCAACATATAGTTTGACCGATCAACAGGGAATGCTTATTCCTCCTAGGCACATAATCCCACCTCTGGTGTGTTAAGGAGTCCGTGTTTTCCCTACTCTTGATGTTCTACTCTTTGTTAATGTTGGGGTTATGAGATTGATCACTGTTCGCTATCTTCACTTTTTCATGTAGATATTATCCTATTAAAGGATATAGTAAATACATAATAAAAAAAATTAAAGATAAAGAAATATAACTACATTATATCATCAATAAACCACATCTTATGTATATGTTTTCCACCTACACTGATACATGGGCTTACATGCAGGAGGCATATGACAATGTATGCCCAAGATAAACGAAAATTTATTAATTCTTCTTAATTATGCTTATTGTGGAGTATTAACTTAACTAAAATTGATATGTATCTTGCAGTAATTAGTTGCATATTGCTACGGAGCTGCTCAATTCTGACCGATGGTCGTCAATGCACCCAAGGCTCTACTAACCGGCATTGCCTACCAGCCATGGAATTTAAAATTTTCCCAAATCCAAAAAAGCGACGTCCTCGCCCCACTAAACCGTATACACATAAACCAAATCACTTTATCAGACAGACGCCTTTTCCAATTCAGAATGTGATGTATGTTACTTCAACTGTTAGTAATCTAGCGACCACAACCCAAAAAATGAGATTACTTCCTCCTCCGCCCCCAATTCCTCTTCCAGAAAATTTCGAACTGCAGGTGAAACAGAAGTCAGACGCATCATCTCTATTTTCACAAACGTTTGGAACATCTAATAAATTGAGACAAAATATAACCACCGTGGATATTTCTAATTCTTTAACTGAAGCAAAGGAAACCAGGACTCCTGTGCCACATCTCTTGACGTCAGCACAGAAAAAATACTCAAGTCCAAGAGGTATGAAAGCTGTAAAAACGAAAAGTAAATCTCTTAACTATAAATTGAATAACTCAAAATCACGGACAATTAAACCAAAACTTAAAAAACTGGTTCATAGAAGCAGGAACGCGAACAAGAACAGAAAGAAACAAAGAAACCTTAGAAGGAAGAAGAAAACGAGAATACAATCCAATAATGTTACACGTACAGGAGCACGGAGAACATCCAATACACCAAACAGCAGGGGGTATATGCGGAACATGAAAAGAAAAGCTCACGCGACTTCGTCTAAACCGAAAAATAGAGGTATGCAAGTCAAATCAAATTCGAAAAATCGGGGTAAAACCAACTCTACTTTCTCAGCTATTACAGCAAAACCTGCAACAATTGACATACCTAGATCCCACAATCTACTTAAACAAGTTAAGGGTACAAACTCTACAAAGATAAAGTCAATAAGTACAACTGAAAGACCACAACTTTTGTCGTCCTTTGAAATAATACGAAATCCAAATCGTGAGTTAGCTGGAAGAACAAGAAAAGCAAAGATGAAGAAATATGAGAAGACAAAGAAAAATAATGGAAGGAAGTCCGTACCGGACTACACACAGAAAAATTTAAAGGTAGTCTTAAATTTTTCAGAAGACAGCACTAAACAAACATCAAGGAAAATTTCCCTACATACAATGTTTACTGCAGCAGAAAATACAGTAACGTCAATTATTCCACAAACACACACTCCTGAAGCGACCTTGTCCACTCAACCTACTTCTCCAAATACTACACCAAATGTTTCAAAACCACACCATGCAAGACAAAACAGATTGATAACACAAGAAAAAGCAACGGAAACGTTTAAGACTCCGACCACTTCTTTAGATGATCGTTATCGGCAAAAATTCGTGAAAACAACATCAAAACCGAAGAGCTATGCGAAACCAATGGGTGCTAACGCACAGTCTTCATTTACTCTAGGATCAACGACAATAGCCCCGGATATTTTACCAAAACTGAATGAAAAACAACTACAAAGTGTTACCGGAAAGATTACAACAGTATCCAAACAAAGAAAGATAGAAGCAGATATTACCACGGATATTTCACCCACTGTACTAGTACTTCAACAAAGACGTACCCAAACGACAATCAGACAGGGTATAGTGCCTGCTTTTCGACAAAGCACTAAAACACAACAGTTTTCTTTACAAGCGAGAAATACTAAATCAAGAGAATATAAAGGAGCAGAAAACGCTGAAATTACACAACCCATTCATAATTGGATACCAGACACAAAAAATCCGAGAACACTGCATAAACACGAGGTCAACAGATCTTGGTCGGTGAAAGTGAATCCCTCGCAAGAAGATTGGACATCCAGCGACAATCGTGCGTCAGCGGTCGGCATCGGTTCAATCGGTATTATAGTTATACTGGCCATTATCACTGGTGTCGTCTGTCTAGATGCTGCAACGTTGTATAGAGATGCAAAGAGAATCAGAAAGAAGATATATAGAATATTCAGACCACTGAACAAACGCCAATGCAAAGACACTTCTGTCTCGAAAAACCTGCCGAAATGGGCACATTTTGTTACGACCAGAGAAGCATAAGATATGTGAAAGAAATGAATTAACAACAGTGACTTTATTATGTCAATGTTTTCGGAATGTTGTGTATAATGAGCAAACCACCTCTTTGTAACTGTATGTGAAAACAATTGCAAGAGTTAATTTTCTTACTGCACATGTATTTTCATTGCATGCAAATTCTAAAGCATTAAATGTAACAAGTATATTTTTATCAGTTTTAACTTTACAGGAAGGTGGAGTTGGGGGGGGGGGGGGGGTCAATGTTCTTTTTGTGATGTGATACTTGGGGTTGGGGTGTTGGTTAAATTCATCATTTTTGCACTTTTCAAAGGATGACTCGATAGAATGGATCACTTTCTAATTCCTCATGCAATACTGAAATTTCAGGGGGAAAACTTCATTCCGTGTTACTAACTTTGATGTACACCAGCATGTGGTGAATTTGATCAACCTGTATGGAAAGCTAACGGGGTTAAAATTCAATCCCTGTAACTGTGTATTTGTAACTACGCAATGCAGCATTCGTTCATTTTAAATGTAGAAATGTTAAACGTAAATGTAGAAATGCTTAATAAAATTTAACAATTACAGTGCTTATCATTAGTGTAATGTCAATCCAGTGGGTTGGATTGACTGTGTAAATGGTGTTACACAATGCATTGATTGATTGATTGATGTTTTCCACCACACTTAACAAGTTTTCAGTTATCTGGTGGTGTCACATGTAACACACAGCCAATTGTATTGCTTGGATTTACTATTAACGAATAAAGGTATAGAGCTCTAAATATAGGTTCGCCGATGTAAAAACAATAAAGCAAATGGTATAAGATTCTACTCTGTATTCTAATACATTCATACATAATCAATCTACATTACTACCAAAGTCCATCCCGAAATTCTGTATACTTCCCAAGATATGCAGAAATGAATTTGGAAAAATGTCTATTATATTTGGCCGAATTTTAGCTGGGCCCTGGCACTACATCACTGAACAAAATGTTTGCGCATTGCAAGTTATTACATAGAATGTGCAGCATTAGATATCATTTCTAAGTTGAATTTCTTACCCCAATTCATAAACTAAAGTCCGTAAAAGCTCTTAGTGTCTGTAAATTGTAAAACTCTGCAATTTCACTTATCACAGCCATTTTGACCGGGGGAACTAATTACCCAAAATTGATGAAAAGACCCATATCGATTTAGAGACTCAAATACTATTTTTTATCAATATTAATTCATTATAGTACATTTATGCTAATAACAAGTCTTTATAAAGATACAAATGTCTTCTTATATTTATTTTTATCCAAACCACATTAACACAAGTGTTTGACAATTTATTGTATTGTATTGTTTATTGGCTTTAAGCCTTACGGCTCATCAGCATAATACATATTCAATTACAAAGTATAAACAAAAAAGATATATACAGTATGAAAAGTGGAGTGAATATTAGAGGATGGACATACATGAAGAGAGTTATAAGACAAGTTTACATAAAAAAGAAACCAACAAAAACCAGCATATACATTAGACGATAGTTTGGCTAGATCGTAAGAGTAAAGCACCTTTTAAAAATTTACCCAGATTACAGATTTGTTTTCTATTATGAATTGACATCAATTGTACCAGTTTAAACATAGAAGCATGCGACCAATAATATTTTTTTATATATGCAGATCTGAGGTTTTTGTACAAAGGACAAGGACAAGGATAATAATGATGTTAATTTGGGTAGTTGGATTATATTAGTTATACAGATAGGTGTTAATTAGTGCATATACTGGGATAGCTGGAAAATAAAGCTTGTATTGCTTTAAAATTTTAGCCAAAAAAAAAAAAAAAAAAAGCAGAAGAAAAATGAAACCTTTGTGGTACTTTTGCTAAAACAAAATCCTAAGTCGGGTGTCACTCCCCTAAATTTTTTAAAAATACAATATAATTCACAATTTTTAGTGGAGAACATGTATATAAATAGCAATACAAACAAATTTCAAAGGTTGATATATTTACCTATATCTCAAAACAAGTTTTGCAATTATACTTATCAAAGAATAAATTACACACTGACAACTTAGAGTTTCGAATATACATTTGTATTTAAACATTTAATAGATAGTGTATCTTTATATGGCATGTCAAACGTTGCAATATTTGATCTTTTCCATTTGTATTGTATAATTTTCCATTTGTATTCTATATTTTCCATTTGCATTGTATAATTTTTCATTTGCATTGTATAATTTCCATTTGTATTGTATAATTTTCCATTTGTATTCTATATTTTCCATTTGTATTGTATAATTTTCCATTTGTATTCTATATTTTCCATTTGTATTATATATTTTTTTCGTTTGCATTGTATAATTTCCATTTGCATTGCAAAATCTTTCATTTATATTGCATCCGAGAGATTGTTTATTTTGATTTGTTACGAAGGATTTCATTAGTTTAGGTCCCACTTATATTTAGCCGTCACCAGGTGACGTACCACAAATAGACTTACTATGCTACATGTATGGGCACAGTGGCGTAACATTGGGGGTACTTTAACGTGTCAACTCCTGTCGATATTTACGTCTAAGGTTTGATGCAGCCATGACACGAGTAGAACTCGAACATGCAACTTCACAGTTATGAACCAAAGGGCATATCACTGAACTACCGCGATCGGTTCCATATAGGACTAGTTGAACATACATGTAGCCAGCAATGAGGAATCTTGCGCCGGGAAACACCCCCCCCCCTCCCTTCACAAATTATATTTTATATACAGATGTCGAAAAAAGCATGCATGTACGTTTTATTTTGTCAGAACGCACTTGTCCAGGGGACTTCCAGGGGCGGATCCAGGAATTGCGGTTACGGGGGCGCCATTTTATGAAGCCTGGGGGCTGCCTCAAGTGGGTAGGGGTCCAGGGGGCGAAGTCCCCGGAAGCTCCTGGATTTTACAGATTTCATAGGGCTTGAAATATGTCATTTTTAATCAAGTGAAATTAGTAAAATGACGCAAATTTTAAGGGTTTCTGGAAAAATTAAGTTCTCTCAATAAAGTACTACAAGAAATCAAAAGACTTTGTCATTTATTTCTCCGGGAATGGAAGAAATCATTGCTTCTTTTATTGTTTGATACATTTTTCTAAACAAGATACCAATATTTACCTTAAATTTGGAAATTTTGAGGGGGGGGGGGGGGCGCCGGCTACGCCCCCCTTAAATCCGCCACTGACTTCGCCCTCCAACTGCAACCCCCCTCCCCCAAGGCTTTGCACTGGATTCACTAGGGATCTTAAGATAGTCCCCAGACATCCAGCAGTTTACTGCATCCTTTCGTTCAGAATTATCTAGATCAGCCAGTGGTTAAATAGGAGACTAGTTTGAATATGCTGATCACATTAGACGCATAAAAGCGATCAGTTAATGGGGTGGGGGGTGGGGGGGTTACGCCATTACACTTAGCAAATACGGTACATTCCTGCGAAACGTGGCTCCTGAACTTTACCTCTTCAACATCTCGCGCATTACAAAATTCGATAAACGATAACTTAAGATTAATCCATTGAATAGTTGTAACAAACCAAACTCGAGGTTAACAATTGGTGGGGACCCAAGGGCTGAATTAAGTCCCCCGAATCTACTGAATTCTGACTTCATAAAAATGTGCATGCTTTTCTGGACAGTTCTATTTTTCAAAAAAAAATGATCAGGGGGGGGGGGGGGGGTCGCCATTACTAAAGCTAGCTAAGTATTTTTAAAAATAACTAGTCCAGGACCTGGTCGTGGTAGTTCAGTAATATATCGCTTGGTTTGTGGGCGAGAAGTCGTGAGTTCGAGAACCGTTACTGTTATTGCCGCATCAAAGCTTTAGAGACACAAAGACAGTGATTGCTCCTTTGCCAAACACTCGGCATTTAAAAGACCTTAAAAACAGATATTCCGTATCGCTGCACAGGCGTTGGCACGATAAAGAACCGTCATTGCTACGGCCTGTCATCGTCAGTTACCCACGGATGCTTCTATTCGAGTGTGAGTGGACTCAAAACCGTGGTTTGCGACGATGCGGCCCTGTGTGCTAAGCACGTCTACAGATGTGGTACATCAGTGACGTTAACTAATGAAATCCTTCGTAACAAATCAAAATAAACATTCCCTGGATACAATACAAATGAAAAATTATACAATGCAAATGGAAAATATAGAATACAAATGGAAAATTATACAATACAAATGGAAATTATACAATGCAAATGTAAAATTATACAATGCAAATGGAAAATATAGAATGCAAATGGAAAATTATACAATACAAATGGAAATTATACAATGCAAATGTAAAATTATACAATGCAAATGGAAAATATAGAATACAAATGGAAAATTATACAATACAAATGGAAAAGATCAAATATTGCAACGTTTGACATGCCATATCTTTACACAGTCCAACCTACTGTATTGACATTGTTCTGATGATAAGCGTGGAACTTCATCTTTCTACTTTTACGTTTAATACTATATTTACAATGAACGAATGGTGGATTGCGCATGCAGTTACAAATACACAGTTACAGGGATAGAATTTTGATCCAGCTGGCTTTCCATACACCTGGTGTGGTTTTTCGGTTTTTCCTAATAAATACGTACATATGATAGGTGGGCTATTACAATACGCAAATTGCGAGATAAGAGCTCTTCTTTGTAAGAGATACATTTAGTAGTACTATGAATGCCTGGGTGAGTCAGAGTGCATCTACTGTCAATGAAAACGGAAAAAAAAACATGAAAAGGGCATTATATTTAAAAATATATATGTAGGAAATCTTAGATAGTTTTCTTGGTTCTTTTTTTCTTCCCTTTGCATGTTTATAATTCATTGATGGCTGACGCTGATCCGTAAATTATACGAGAACACTAAACTCTATCTCATCTAGATTTTAGCATGAGCAATTTCGCAATGGTTAGACCTAATGATCTTTGGAAACTCAAAATGAAATTATACTATAATTTTTTTTAAAATCGATGTTTATACGTGGAAATCCCAAGTGATAGGAGTAGTCTATCTTACCTTGGTATTTCGCATTACTTGAAAGGCGGTTATGTAAATAGGGGAAGCTTGTATTTCATTCAGGACAAACACAGGATAAGATTGCAATGCGAAATAAACCAACGAAAATATAAGCTTTTACAAGATATCTGCCATTCTGCAGTTAGTATCTCAAGATGAAATTCATTCATTACTTGATGTACTTTTAAATGCATTTAATTAATATCAACTCTTTACCAACGCGCTCTTTTGTTTCTATAATATAATACCAAGGAAAAACGAACGTTACCTTTGAAGCTATATATAAAGATCAACTGATACCAGTAAACATAAGGTAAGCATTGTGAGAGAAAGAAAGATATGGTTATATTAGTATTCTATATCCGACAAAACTGGGAGCAGTCAAACAATTTCTTATTTCCCCATTAAAGAACACACTGTTAGATGTATTCCTTTTATAAATCAGACAAATATGTCATTCCAAAGATATGGTCATTTATAAAAGGAAACCGTCAATCTCTTTGTTCGAGTGTGGAGTCAGTACAGTCCGGAACGTCGTTATACCAAAAATAAAATCGTAAAAATAATGATAATCTAAAGTTATTCTTTCTCCTAAAATCCATTTCAATGAAAAATCACCCATGTGCAGTCCACAATATCAATTAAATACTGTTGACACTGCGATATGTACGATGATCTACGAAATCAATTCAATACTGTTGACACTGCGATATGTACGACGATCTACGAAGTTCGGAAACGTTTAAGTGCTTTGTCTTCTTCACTACACATCAACATGTCGATATCAATAAGTAGATATGTCGCTAATTTTAACAATTAGACAAGTTTCAATCTTTATGCACTAAACGACATTCTTTTCTCGTCTTGGTTGTAGTAAAATCAACCAATATGATTCAAACCAGATCTTTGATCCGCTCCAATATTCTGATATCCCAAAAACGCAAAAATAGAGTGGGGTCATTTTAAAAATCTTTTAAAAACCATTTGGTGCTGGGCCAGAAGAGCTGAAATTTACATCATAGCCTCCTGACATAGTGCAGATTCACGTTTGTTTTAATCATGAACCCCTGTGGTAGGTTGGGGCCACCATAATATAAGTGATAAAAGTTTTACATGCGAATATCTAGGGAAAATCTTTAAAAATCTTCTCTTCAAGAATCACTGGGCTAGAAAGTACAAATTACATGAAAACTTCCTGTCACAGTGCAAATTCAAATTTTTAAAATCATGGCCCTCAGGGGTAAGTTGGGGCCACAATAGGGGATCATTATTTTACATACAAATATATAAGGAAAATATTTAAAAATCTTCGTATCAAGAAGTATGCCATAGTGCAGATTCAATTTTGTTAATATCACGACCCCCGAGAGTAGGGTAGGGCCACAATAAGGGATCAAAGTTTTACATACAAATATACATGTATAGGGAACGTCTTTAAATATCTTCTTCTCAAGAACCACTGGGCTAGGAAAGTTTACATTTACATGAAAGGTTCCTGACATAGTTCAAATTCAAGTTTGTTCAAATTTTGGCCTCCGGGAGTAGGTAGGTTCGGGCCATAATAGGGATCAAAGTTTTACATGCGAATATATTTAGGAAAAAATATTTAAATATGGGCCAAGGTGACTCTGGTGAGCGATGTGGCTCATGGGCCTCTTGTTATATTTTCTTACGAGGCAGAATTTATTAAAATGCTTCTACATGAGAAGAAATTTAGAAATATCGACAACATTTCGATATACAATGTATCCCAGTAAACTCGAAATAAAAGACACTAGAAAGTCTTTCACATCTACTTCATACTTGGATATTGTATTGACCATAGGTGATAACGGCAAGCTAACAAGTCCTCATTTGACAAACGGGATGACTTCAACTTCTCCATCGTGAATTTCCAATATTTATATGGCAATATTCCATTATCATCTACATATCTCTCAAAAGATCACCTGATCCCACCTCTGGTATATCCAGGGGTCCGTGTTTGCCCAACACTCTGTTTTGTATTGCTTATAGGAATTCTGAGATTGATCACTGTTCTTTGGGAGTTATGAGATTGATCACTGTTCTTTGTCTTCACCTTTATAGGAGTTATGAGATTGATCACTGTTCGTTATCTTCACCTTTATAGGAGTTATGAGATTGATCACTGTTCGTTATCTTCACCTTTATAGGAGTTATGAGATTGATCACTGTTCTTGGTCTTCACCTTTATAGGAGTTATGAGATTGATCACTGTTCGTTATCTTCACCTTTATAGGAGTTATGAGATTGATCACTGTTCGTTATCTTCAACTTTATATGAGTTATGAGATTGATCACTGTTCTTGGTCTTCACCTTTATAGGAGTTATGAGATTGATCACTGTTCTTTGTCTTCACCTTTATAGGAGTTATGAGATTGATCACTGTTCGTTATCTTCACCTTTATAGGAGTTATGAGATTGATCACTGTTCGTTATCTTCACCTTTATAGGAGTTATGAGATTGATCACTGTTCTTGGTCTTCACCTTTATAGGAGTTATGAGATTGATCACTGTTCGTTATCTTCACCTTTATAGGAGTTATGAGATTGATCACTGTTCGTTATCTTCAACTTTATATGAGTTATGAGATTGATCACTGTTCTTGGTCTTCACCTTTATAGGAGTTATGAGATTGATCACTGTTCGTTATCTTCACCTTTATAGTAGTTATGAGATTGATCACTGTTCGTTATCTTCACCTTTATAGGAGTTATGAGATTGATCACTGTTCGTTATCTTCACCTTTATAGGAGTTATGAGATTGATCACTGTTCGTTATCTTCGCCTTTCATCATGTTCTGCGTATGATCAGCTTTATAATCGAGACAGACTAGACAAATACTAGTAAGTTGATGTTTCAACAGTAGGTCAAACTTCAAGGACAAGATCACAAGCTTAAAAATACCCTACCCTACCCCGGGACCCCTGAATTGAACAAACTTGAATTTGAACTACCCGAAGGTATTTGCATATCAATATGACTAATCACAGCTCAGCTGTTATTGAAATGATTTTTTAAAACAAAATAAATCCCTATGTTCCTCTCTAAAACTTTGATCCCCTTGCGGTCCAACCCTACTTCAGGGGGACACAATTTAAACTAAGTTGAATCTGCACTACTTAGGGATTATGACTAATATTAGTCCCGTTGTTCTTGAGAAGAGGATTCTAAAATATTTTTCTGTATGTCTCTATGTAAATTTCGATGTCTTATTGTGGTTCCATCCTACTCCTAGATGTCAGTTACTCATGGAGGCCGGGATTTGAATAAACTTGAATCTGCACTATATCAGGAAGATTTCACGTAAGTTTCAAGTTTTTTGGCTTACTGGTTCATGAGAAGAATTTTTAACAAGAGGCCCATGGGTCACATAGATCACCTGAGTCACCTTGGCCTATATTTAAAGACATTCCATATATATTCGCATGTAAAACTTTGATCTCTATTGTGGAATCAACCTACTCCTGGGGGCCATGATTTTTACAAACTTGAATCTGCACTATGTCAGGACACTTTCATGTAAATGTAAACTTTTCTGGCCCAGTGATTCTTCAGAAGATTTTCAATGATTTCCCTATATATTTGTATTTAAAACTTTGACCCCTTATTGTGGCCCCATCCTACCCCCGGGGGTCTTTCTTTTAACAAAATTAAATCTGCACTGTCAAAAAGCTTTCACATAAATTAAATTTTGTACTTTCCTGGCTCAGTGGTTTTTGAGAAGATTGATTGATTGATTCTATATTGTTTAACGTCCCTCTCGAGAATTTTTCACTCATATGGAGACGTCGTTTTTGAGAAGAAGATTTTTAAATGACCCCACCCTATTTTTGCATTTTGGTGATTATCTCTCCTTTGAAGAGGACATGGCCCTTTATTAAAACAAACTTGGAAGCCCTTCACCTATGGATATTTTTGCCAAGTTTGGTTGAAATTGGCCAAGTCGTTCTGGAGAAGAAGTCGAACATGTAAAAAGTTTACAGACAGACAATTGACAACAGGCGATCAGAAAAGCTCACTTGAGCTTTCAGCTGAGATCAGCTAAAAGGATTTTCGCAAGACATCTGCATTTAAAACTTTGATCCCTTGTTGTCCCCACCCTACTCCGGGGGTGGTTTGAACAAACTTAAATGTACTCTATGTCAGGAAGCTTTCTTCAAAAGGTGAAGATAACGAACAATGATCAATCTCATAACTCCTATACAGAAGTTGGGAAACACGGACCTCTGGACATACTAGAGGAGGGATCAGGAAGAGTAAGCATCCCCTGTCGACCGGTCACACCCGCCATGAGCCCTATATCTTGATCAGATAAACGGATTAATGAGTAGTCAAAATCATTGTCTAAAGAATGGTTTAACATTTAGTATGAAACACGTCATACCGCATTTGACCCAATGACGTATTGATTTTGTAAATTAGATCGTTATGACGACCACATAATTTGCGAAATGCTACTTTAAAACCAAACTGTTGAAACCCCTGTAACATCACATTGTTTGTCAGTAGCTTTTTCCGATTTGAAAACTGACCATACGGAGAACAAGTTCTTGCGTATTGAATCAGTTGAGAGATATAAACACCATATGCAGGTAATAATGAAATATTGCTGCATAAAAATGAAAAGTTGACTACATGGAGAAGATGAAGTTATCACGTATGTCATAAAGTTGAGTTGTAAATTTGAAGTATGAAGCAGATGTAGAAGACTCTGCAGCGTCCTTTATTTCGAGGTCACTGGGATGTATAGGATCGGCATATGAATGAAAAAGAGTATTGTTAATAAATAAAACGTCGTCGATATATCTAAATGTCGAGTTGAAGGACACAGCGTGAATTTTTTCCTTCGCATAGTAAAGCTTTTAAATTACTTCTGTCTCTTATAAAGAATATAATAACATTATAGGATTAAACATTCTTTTCGAAGAATTTATCGATGTGTAAACTCTGAACATTTTACTCACAAACTGAATAAAAGTGCGAAGCACTTTTATGTTAAGTTTGTGAGTAAAATATCCAGAGTTTACACATCGTTAAATTCTTCAAAAAGAATGTTTGATTCTTATAATTCCAATTCGTTCCTTGTATTATCAATTTGAAAAATTTGAATAGTTTCCCCGCACTATGTTATTTGTTTTCAGGCGCGTATGTATATATAGCGTTTTTAGATTTATTGATGTGTAAATTCTCGTTTAGATTTATTTTTGTCCAATCAAAACAATTGTAATAAATGACATTGGAATTATGTAAATGTAAAGTTTTTTGGCCCAGTGATTCGTGAGAAAAGGTTTTCCACATGTAAAACTTTGATCCTCTATGGTGGCCCCACCCTACCCCTGGAGGCAATGATATGAACAAACTTGAATCTGCACTAGGTCAGAAAACTGGATATTCTTATGAAATTAAACTTTTATGATCCAGTGGTTCTTCAAAAGAGGGTTTTAAATGACTCCACAGTATTTTAGCCTAATCTTTATTATATCCCCTTTGACGAAAACACGACCTATTTGAATCCCATTCACGCAAGGATGATTTGTGCGATGTTTGATTGAAATTGGCTCCATGGTTCGGTTGTTTATTTGTATTACATCCTGTCATATTGATACGTCACCAGTTGTAAGTGAAGTACCTCAAATTTATACCTACATTGTATGCTTAGTGCTTACGGTCGTTACAGTGAGGGTCTTAACGTGACAACGCCTGCCACAACACGAAAGACCCGTGATTCTCACTTCTAAATACCGAACATTTGGCGAAGGAGCAGTCACTACCTATGTTTGCGTCTTAGGTTTGACGCGGCCATGACACGAGCGGGGCTTGAACTTACGACCTCCCGGTTACGAAGCGAAGGCTCTAATATTGAGCTACCTATTCTCGCTTTCCCCAAACTCTCGCGACTTTGCACGAGCGAGAGTATGGTACGATTCCTATTTCAATTTTGTGATTTAAAATCGAGACTTACCGAGAAATTGATATTGTTTCTGATTCACAAGGAACTGAAGTTCAAAGCAACTGTCAAAGTTTGTTTACAAAGGCGAAATTTAAATTTTCAATTGAAAACCCTTCAATTATCAATACTATAGGGTTATTGAACTTATATTGGTGAATATTGGCACGAGTTGGCTGTCAAAATGCACGAGCTTGCGAGTGCATTTTGACAGCCAACGAGTGCCAATATTCACCTATATAAGTTCAATAACCCTTTTTTTATATAGCTAAAGTATTTAGTTGTTAAATTATATCCCTTTTCACTCAAATTACTCCAAAATAGACGATAATTCATCAATATTGGCAGTGTGCAATAACAGCATGCATTTCTTAACTGTTCAATATTTAACCCGTCATTAATGCATGAAGCAAACTGATTTTGTAAATGGGGACATCGTAATTTATGTACAGTAAAACATTTTGCTTAAGTAAATATCAAATACCGGCTCTGTCAGATTCGGAGGACCGTCGTTTGACATTTTGGCTTGTTTACGTCGTTACGGTAACGTCAATATTGAACGCTCATACTCCGAATGTTTCGGGCGCATACAATTTACGCAATGCAAAGTTTATGGAGCGCCAAATTAACATAAACTCAAATAATTGAAGATATCTTCAATTATTTGAAGATATCTTCAATTATTTGAAGATATCTTCAATTCAATTATTGCTCTCTTTAATTGAATTAATGCGCGCATTAAATCAATTATTGCTCTCATCAAATGAATTAATGCGCGCTTCAATTCAATTATTGCTCTCATCAATTGAATTAATGCGCGCATCAATTGAATTAATGAGAGCAATAATTGATTTAATGCGCGCATTAATTCAATTATTGCTCTCTTCAATTCAATTGATGCGCGCATTAATTCAATTATTGAGAGCAATAATAGATTTGATGCGCGCATTAATTCAATTATTGCTCTCTTCAATTCATTTGATGAGAGCATCAATTTAGTAGAAATATTGCTCGCAATAATTAATTTAGAGCTCGGTTTAAATAATTTGATGATCTCTTTAATTCAATTGAAGATATTTTTAAATCATTTACAATGCTTTTGTATAAGGAATTAATGCGCGCATCAATTCTTTTAAAGAGAGCAACAATTCAATTAAAGATATCATTAATTCAATTGTGGATATGTTGAATTGAAGATATCTTTAATTATATAGTTGCTCTCTCTAAAAGAATTATTGCTCTCTTCAAATGAATTAAATATATCATTAATTCAATTGAAGAGAGCAATAATTGAATTAATGCGCACATTAAATCAATTATTGCTATCATCAAATGAATTAATGCGCGCATCAATTCAATTATTGCTCTCATCAATTGATTTAATGCGCGCATTATATCATTTATTGCTCTCTTCAATTGAATTGTAGCGCGCATCAATTCAATTGTTGATATCATTAATTCATTTGAAGAGATCATTAATTCAATTGAAGCGCGCATCAATTCAGTTGAAGAATTAATGCTATCATCAATTCAATTAATGCGCGCAATAATTCAGAATTGAAGATATCATTAATTATTTGAAGAGATCTTTAATTCAATTGTTGCGCGCATCAAATGAATTGATGATATCTTCAAATAATTGAAGATATCTTCAATTATTTGAGTTTATGTTAATTTGGCGCTCCATAAAAGTTAGCGTTCAATAAATTCTCAGGATATTGAACGCTAACATTCTCTAGATTTTACGCAGATTTTATATTAGACTATTTATAAGCTATATAATAATAAAAGATATTTTGGTTCAACGCACAATAAAATATCTGTTTGGTTTTGTAACGAAAAAAACAAACATCAACGCATATATCCTTATCAGGAGTAGCCATTGCTATTGCTTTGGTTTATCGCCATCTACTGGTCACAAAAAATCGGAATCGTACCAGATTCTCGCTTGTGCAAAGTCTCGAGAGCGAGAATCTGGGGAAAGCGAGATTATGAACTACCGCGACCGGTGCTCCTGGTTTGGAGAAGATGAGAATGTGAAAAGTTTACAAAGACGACGAGAGAAAACGGTTAAATTTTGATCAGAACTCAGGGGAGTTAAAACAACCAATAATATCAAGTATGTTACAGAGATGGCCCCCGTTTTAAAAAATGAAGAAGAAAAACTTCAAGTGGTGGTTATTAGTTTGACGGCCATTTTGATTTGAACGTTGTCCATATGATGTTGACTTACGCTAAAAATTACAGCATCTATGGTTTACAGTTGCAAATGTTAATGGTGTTACTGATGAAATGTTGTAGAATTGTTGTTATTTTATGTACAGGTGTAATGCTTAATGAATAAAACATCTTTAACTGCTCCCAGTAAGTTACACAAGAAGTAATCTTAGGTTATATTTTGAAATACCCTGTTGTTGAAAACGAAACGTCGCAATGGACTTGATGAAATGATACTTTAGTTTCTTTTATTAAAAATGTCACCGAATAAAAATTTCATATTCAATATATCAATTCATATTCAATCAACACGTGATAAGATTGTTTTTGGTTAGAGAGAAAAATGCAAATGAGCTGGACCCCCCATGAACGTGCCGCCAATGGACCTACAGTATGTTGACGAACGTCTGTCCATTCATTTCTGTACCGTGTATGATAAACGAGCTGCTTTTTCGTTGCATTAAATCACAATAAATATTAAATCACAGGATGTCGGCCATACATGTCATCTACACAGACCCCCCTCCATACTATTTATAGTTGTTTAAATTGACGTGTAGTAAGTTAGTACTGTATTATCTGGTTCCCTTACAAATGTCCAAACGATCATCATTTCGGACCGTGCGGAAGCCATGCAAACCTCTGTATCCACTGAAAGTCGTTAATACTGGCACACGAGGTTGCTGTGTTGCTTCCAATGTTATAAAATGGAATCTTAACAATGCAGCAGAATTGTCAACACACCGCAGTACAGCAACGACTTAGATTCGATTTAATTTCTGCAATGGCAATCTAATATATTACATGTAGATTGCTATGGCGATGCCGAGAAACATTGGGGTATACGCATTTCGTCATTGACCTAATCAATTCCAAGAAAATGTACATATTTAAGATATAATGTTTAGGGGATTGATTGATTGAATATTGTTTTACGTCCCTCTCGAGATTATTTCACTCATATGGAGACGTCACCACTACTAGTGAAGGGCTGCAAAATTTAGGCCTATGCTCGGCGCTTATGACCAATGAGCAGGGAGGGATCTTTATCGTGCCACACCTGCTGTGACACGGCACCTCGGTTTTTTAGGTCTCATCCGAAGGACCGCCCCGTTTAGTCGCCTCTTACGACAAGCAAGGGGATACTGAGGACCTATTCTAACCCGGATCCCCACGGGATAATATTTTGGGGAGTAAGAGGTGATGTCTCTATGGAGTAGGACACAATGCACCGGCGAAACCAAAGTCGTATATAGAGGAACCATCGCGTGTTCAGCGGAGGCACATGTACTCTAGTACAACAAACCACACATCAAGTCATTTCTTTTTTAATGTCTATTTTTTACTTTAGTAAATCAAAATACCAAACTATTTACATTAGTAAATCAAAATATCAAAGATTTTACTATAGTAAATAAAAAATAAAACTTTTTACAATAGTAAATCAAAATATAAAAGACTTTACCATAGTAAATAAAAATGTAAACGTTTTACAACAGTAAATCAAAATATAAAAGATTTTACTATAGTAGATAAAAATCAAATCTTTTTACAATAGTAAATGAAAATACCAAACATTTTACATACATTAGTAAATCAAAAATACCAATTTCTTTACAATAATAAATCAAAATATCAATCTTTTTACAACAGTGAGTGAAAATATCAAAGCTTCTATTCATGTAAGTAATGGATACAGTTTTATGTGTAAAATTATCAGACTGTTTTGAAGCCCAGAAAAATTACTATCTTGCTAGAATACTGATATGTTTCATTGTCCGCCATCTGCATGTACAGCATGTTTGTCCATCAATGCCACTCTAACTGATTTATATCTCAGTTTACTGGTGACATAATGAATGACTGCAAATTCAATAAAAACAAACTTGATTCTGTTCTAGTAAATCTAGCATCACTCTTTCTGCATGACTAAAATATTGTGTCCATTTTAGGCGTTCCACCTAAACCTAATTAGGATAACTTTGCGACAACCAGCCTTGCAGAAATAATTCATTGTGTCAAGAAATTTTAAGTGAATATTTCATCTCCTTTTCAAAGTTTGACATGCTTTAACTAACGTTTTGCAAAGAAAATAGTGAAATG